>NC_091977.1:211870723-212179184 GCF_044704955.1 Pristiophorus japonicus | reverse complement strand
AAAACGAAGAAAGCCTGTGTAATAATACTCTCCTGCTGCAGAGGACAGATAGAGAGTCAAACAAAACAAATTCAAGAGTTAGAAGCTAAGATAAATATGACGGAAGAGATAAAGACAGGACCAGATGGATAGTGCAGTGCACAGCCATAGCCATATGGTCAGAGAGCCAATGTACCCCACGGTGGTAAATGTAGTCCACAAACCCAACCAAACAGTAAACCAGACTGGGATAATGAGTGCGGAGTGGAGTGGCCCCCGGCATATGATAATGGTTACTTATCAGCGGCACTGATACACACTACCACCATTCCCTCCAACGGACGTAGAGTAGCCCACATTAACATACAGGAGGTACCCCTCAGCCCACAGAAGAGACAAATTCGATTGAATAAGTTACCAACCCCGAAAGCAAAATAGTAGAAATACAAAATTCTGACAAAAGATTGGAGTAGAATAATGTGACTCAAAATGCAGGCAAAATGGTAGGGGAGTACAGGGAATGAAAGTGGATTGAATACAAAAAACAACTCTGGGGCTGATGACCTCGACAAAAATGATGCTACATTCTTGAAAATGTTTAAAGACGGACTAGGAGAGGCACATCAAAAGATAATTAAGTTAGGATTTAAGATAGGAGATGATTACGATGAAACTTTGGAATGGGCAGAACATGTAGAGGAGTTAAAGTCAAAACAAAGGGAGAAGATAGCAAAAATAGCATCAGAGACGAAGGAGGAGGAGACACACCAATGCGCAGCTCGCCTGATGTTTTAGCTGCAATAAGGGAAGAGGCGCAGGAAGGCGAGGCCCACAACAGGCAAAGAAAGAAGCACCCTTTTGCAGTATGTGGATGATATCCTTATTGCCTCCAGCACAGAACAACAACACACACAAGCTTCAACTACAATGCTAGGAGCTATACAGAGTGCAGGATTAAAAATAAATCCTCGGAAGGTGTAGGTGGAAAGGAGCGAAGTAACATCTATGATAGATGACCGATGCCTAAGGACAGAAAGGAAGCAACTCAATCAATGCCCAGGCCAGGAACTGTGAAAGGAGTCAGACAGGTACTAAGGCTATTCAACTACTGCAGAAATGCCGAGATCAGGAAATTATGGTTGTAAGGTTAAAACAAGCTCTAACAAGTGCTCCAGCCCTGGGATTACCCGACCAGAATAGGCCCTTCCACATCTATACCTGTTGTGTATGGAGAAAGAGTCAGACTGAACACTATGAGCTCAAAGTATAGTGCGACCGTAGTCTTTTATTTCAGGTCTCCAGAGTGCCTCTCCAACCTGTGAAGCTTCCTAAAAATACCTGTCGCGTGCGTGTACGGTGTCAAAAAGATGCACCAATACCTTTTCGGGGCCAAGTTCGCGTTAGAAACCGACCACAAGCCCCTCACGTCCCTCCTATCCGAGAGCAAGGCAATAAACGCCAATGCCTTGGCGCGAATTCAACGGTGGGCACTCATGCTGGCGTCCTACGACTATACCACAAGGCACAGACCAGGCGCAGACAACTGTGCCGACGCGCTCAGCAGGCTACCCCTGGCGACCACAGAAGGGTCTGACGAACAGGACTGTGAGATAGTCATGGCAATCAATGCCTTTGAGTCCACAGGTTCGCCCATGAAGGCTCGCCAAATCAGAGCCTGGATGGCCAGCGACCCCACGTTATCCTTCGTAAAAAGATGTGTCCTAACCGGTGACTGGGCAGAGGCTCGCGATGCCTGCTCCGAGGAATTAAAACCCTTTCACAGGCGCATGCATGAGCTATCACTACAAGCAGACTGCCTGATGTGGGGCAGCCGAGTAGTTATGCCTCTGCGAGGCAGAGGCATTTGTCCGGGAGCTCCACCGTGAGCACCCGGGGATCGTTCTCATGAAGGCCATAGCCAGATCCCATGTCTGGTGGCCTGGTATTGACACGGACTTGGAGCTCTGCGTCCGAAGGTGCACCATTTGTGCCCAACTCAGCAATGCCCCCAGGGAGGCTCCACTGAGCCCCTGGCCCTGGCCTACCAAACCGTGGTTGCGGGTGCACGTAGACTATGTGGGCCCATTCATGGGCAAAATGTTCCTCGTAGTTGTAGATGCATTTTCAAAGTGGATCGAATGCACCATTTTAAACTCGAGCACAACCTCCACCACTGTGGAGAGTCTCGCAACCATGTTTGCAACGCACAGAATCCCTGACACATTGGTCAGTGACAATGGTCCGTGCTTCAGTGCGCAGAATGCCAAGACTTTATAATTGACCACGGCATAAATCACGTCAAGACGGCACCGTTCAAGCCGGCCTCCAACGGTCAGGCGGAGAGAGCAGTGCAAATCATTAAACAAGGCATGCTTAAAATCCAAGGTCCCATGCTGCAGGGTCGCCTGTCGCGACTGCTGCTGGCATACAGATCGCGTCCGCACTCACTGACTGGGATCCCCCCCGCGCAACTGTTGATGAAAAGGACTTTAAAAACAAGGCTCTCATTAATACTCCCAGACATGCACAAAATCATTGAGGCAAAGTGCCGTAAGCTGACTGAGTACCATGACAGAAATTTGAGGGGGAGATGGAATGAGATAGGGGACAAAGTGTTTGTACTAAACTATGGCAGGGGTTCCAAATGGCTTGCAGGGACAGTAACGGGCAAGGAAGGAAACAGGCTACTGGTAGTACAAATGGACAATGGCAAAACCTGCCGGAGGCATGTAGACCAAGTCAAAAGCAGATTTACCAACAACACTGCGGAACCAGAGGCAGACTACAATGTGGAACTCGCACCACACCTGGTGGACAGACAGAGGGAACAACCTGAGGAAAGGGCAATCCCAACAGATAGCCCAGGCGAGTCAACAACAATCACACCAATCGAAACAGACAGCCCAGGCGAGATACCAGCAACCACACCCAAAGAAAAACAGACACCAAGGCAAACAACTGAACCACAATTCAGATGCTCCATGCGAGAGACTGAACCTATAAAGACAATAAGACCTTGGGGGAGTGTGATGTCATGTATCTTACATTATTATATATAACTGTATCCTAACATGCTATACATGACTGTAATAAGATATGACCTGTAACCACCAGCATACCTTACCACCAGGGGTGCACTTGCAAGAGACAGGTATATAAGGACAGGTCTCAGGCAAGTACAGCATTCCAGAGCTGTGAAATAACGTTGCAGGTCCAGAGTGACCTTGACTTCACTACATGCCTCGTGTGAATCTGTACTGAGGGGACAGGACTTTACAGTCAGGTAGAAAGATATTCCTTAATATGTGTACTATTTCAACCATAACTATTATTTATTCACTCACAGCAAACAATTGACTTTGGTAACATGTGTATCACATTTCCTAACAATTTTTCTTGTTTAGAGAAGGGTATTCTCTAGATGACAGAGCCCATGACTACTGCCTCAGCTGAGATCAGGTCAACAGAGGCTACAAATCAAACCTGTGGTACACTGGGTATTGCCTTAATCTCCTAGCCCAGTGAAGGATCTAATAGTGCAGCACAGTCAGAACCTTATAACATCCTTCAAAATAAAATTGTGTCTGATGATAACCATAATGAATCAATAAACCACCAAAGCTCTGACATTTGAACCCAAACATTAGACTAAAACTACCACTTTAGAAAGGTTAACACTGTTATTTAGGTCAGACCCCATCTGGAGTACTGCATTCAGTTTTGAGCATTGCATCTTAGAAAGGATATAATGACTTTGGAAGGGGGTACAGCACAAATTCACTAGAATAATACAAAGGCTTAGAGGGTTAAATTATGAGGGCAGGTTGCATGAACTTGAATTGTATTTCCTTGAGTATTGAAGGGGTGATCTGATCGAGGTGTTGAAAATGTTACAAGGATTCAATAGGGTAGATAGAGAGAACTATTTGTTCTGGTCGAGGAATCAAGAACAAGGGGATGTAATCTTACAATTAGAGCCAGTCCATTTAGGAGGGAAATCATGAAGTACTTATTCACAAAGAGAAGTAGAAATCTGGAATTCTCTCCCTCAACAGGCTGCAGATTTTGGGACAATTGGAGAGCAATAGATTTTTGTTCGGTTAGCATATGAAGGGATATGGATCTAAGGCAGGTAAATGGAGTTGAGGTACAGATCAGCCAAGACCTAATTGAATGCTGGAGAAGGCTCAAGGATCTCAATGGTTTACACTTATTCTGAAGTCATAGCTGCATCTGTGCTCAACAAAACTGTTGCTTGGACATAGGGACAAAGCTGTGATACGTTTTGAATTCAGGAATTGATCCCAACACTCCAGTCCCTGACTCACACCAGAGATTTAAGAACCTGAGCTTGAATTTCATACAGTGACACTGATATATAGATTGCAGTCAATCTCTGCACCCTGATGGACCCTTCAAATCTAATCCAAATATTAAGCCTCTCTTGCGGAGTTAAACCAGGCGGGGCGGTAAATTTTGTGGCGGGAAATGGTTTGCATCTCCAGCTGCAAAATTCACCAGTTGGGCCCTGAGTTTGGAGCGCAGTGCTATGGGATACGTTCCACACCATGTTTAGTTGAACTACAGAAAATCCTGAACTAAACAGCCAGCCTGGAAACGCCCTAACAGAGGTTTCCGTGGAGGAAAAAAACCTGGAAAAAAATCACCAAAAACATTCCCAATTCATTACTGATGCGACCCTAACATAAATCGCAAAAAGAAAAAAAAGAATAACAATCACACTTGCCTGAGGTAGATATTTCTTCAATCACTTCGGCCGGTACAGCTTGGTACCCCAGCTTTCTAGCTTTCCCAATAGGGCGCACTACACGGCGCTATGGAGCGGGCGCGATCCAAATATCAAGCCAGTGTCGGAATCAAAAGCGTTGCCCACCGGCTCGCCTCTCCCGGGCGGTACTGCTCCGTACCCTCGCAAACCCAACACAGAGTGTGTCAGCAGGGCACTGCAAGCTGGCCACCCGGGCGTAATTGCTTTCCGTCACCATTGTCACCCCTCCGGGATGCTAGGAGTGGCAGCAAAAGATTGAATTTCCAGCCCCATGTCTTTGGAGTCCTCCAGACTTCTCGTTTGACATATGTAAATCTTTCTCCACGTTTTCCATGAGGCATTAATGTACATGTGGACACTGATCCCATTATTGTGGATGATGTCAGTAAAGAATAACATTAGATTAAAAAATAGGAGGGCATTTGTCTGGGATTGCAGCCTCACTAATTTTACTTTATGTGAGAAGGAAAATGGATGCACTTGAGATAACAAGCAATAGACTTGTTGGACTAAATAACCTTTTCTTAAACTGTTTACGCTCATCATACATAAATCTCCCTTTAAATGTGTTTCCCACATGCTCTGGCACCACCAGCTACTCCTGCAGTAAGAACATCAAATTACTTAAATTTGAAAATGTTATTTGGAAACCAGTCCCATAAAGACAGTACCACTCCTATCCCATTAATGAATTTCAGCCTTAGCAGTTGTCTATTAGTAGCATTGTCTATTCTATTCCCTCCCTTTAAATCTCATGGCCTTAGTGCCACCTCGAAAATGGCTACATTAAAAGTGCTGGTTCCAAAACACATGCAACAACTCAAATTAAAGACTGGTCAATTGGCATCAGTCAATGTAAATTTCTCAATTCTTATCATGTGCTGTTGTTACTGAGGGATTCGCTATCAGTTTAATGTTTGCAATGCTGTTTTCTTTCTTTGCACCATCCATCATACCACTGAACATGTTTTGGCTCACTATAAAATTTATAGAATCATGCGCTGATTGTAAACCACTGTAGGAATACTGATACTGACAGGAATCTGCTGATTGGTATGCGCTGTCTGTTAGTAGCACGGCTGCAACTACTAAGGCTGAAATTCATTAATGGGATTAGGAGTGGTACTGTATATAAATTAGGCAACAAGGGTGCTGTGTGGTATTGCTGAAAACATGTAACATTTTTCCAGCAATTTAGAAAATATTTTTTTACAACGAATTATATGTGTTTTTGAAGATCTAAGATGTTAATATTGAAGAATGGAAAGTGTTCCCTTTCATGGCCTTACTGTTAGCCTCCTGAGTCAGGTGTAGCTCAATGAAACACAGAGTAAAACTTCCTCTACTTTGCCCCACCAATGTGCTTCTGCCACAGTCTAAAAAGAATCGCTCTCTACTGCACTGCATATTTCCAGTCAACCAGAAATGTGAAGTTATCCACTTTGGTCGGAAAAATAGAAAAGCAGAGTATTTTTTAAATGGTGAGAGATTGGGAAATGTTGGTGTTCAGAGGGACCTGGGTGTCTTTGTTCATGAATCACTGAAAGTTAACATGCAGACACAGCGAACAATTAAGAAGCCAAATGGAATGGTGGCCTTTATTACAAGAGGATTTGAGAATAAGAGTAAAGATGTTGCTGCAATTATATAGGGCCCCGGTGAGATCACACCTGGAGTATTGTGTACAGTTTTGGTCTCCTTACCTAAGGAAGGATATAATTGCCATTGAGGGAGTGCAACGAAGGTTCGCCAGACTGATTCCTGTGATGGGGGATTGTCCTATGAGGAGAGATTGAGTAGACCAGGCCTATATACTCTAGAGTTTAGAAGAATGAAAGGTGATCTCATTGAAACATACAAAATTCTTACTGGGCTTGACAGGGTAATGCAGGGAGGATGCTTCCTCTGACTGGGGAGTCTAGAACCAGGGGTCACAGTCTCAGAATAAGGGGTTGGCCATTTAGTACTGAGATGAGGAGAAACTTCTTCACTTAGAGGGTGGTGAATCTTTGGAATTCTTTACCCCAGAAGGCTTTGAAGGCTCAGTCTTTGAATATATTCAAGACAGAGATAGACAGACAGGCAGACAGACAGACAGAAAGAATCATAAAATCACAGAATCACAGAAATTTACAGCACGGAAGGAAGCCATTTTGGCCCATTGTGTCCGTGCCGGCCAACAAGAGGCTATCCAGCCTAATCCCAATTTTTACATCTAGGTCCATAGCCCTGCAGGTTACATCACTTCAGTTGCACAACCAAGTACTTTCTAAAATATGGTGAGGATTTCTGCCTCTACCACCCATTCAAGCAGTGAGTTTCAGATGCCCACAACCCTCTAGGTGAAGATATTTCCCTCAAATCCCCTCTAAACCTTCCACCAATTACTTTAAATTTGTGTCCTTGGTTGTTGACCCCTCTGCTAAGGGAAATAAGTCCTTTCTCTCCACTATATCTCGGCCCCTCTTAATTTTGTACACCTCAATGAGGTCTCCCCTCAGCCTCCTCTGTTCCAAGGAAAACAAACTCAGCCTATCCAATCTGTTCTCATAGCTAAAATTCTCCACTCCCAGTAAATTTCCTCTGTACCCTCTCCACTGCAATCACATCCTTCCTGTAATGTGGTGACCAGAATGGCACGCAGTACTCTAGCTGCGGCCTAACCAGTGTTTTATATAGTTCAAGCATAACCTCCCTGCTCTTGTATTCTATGCCTCATTTAATAAAGGCACTTTATCTACCTGGCCTGTTACTTTCAGGGATCTGTGGATATGCACTCCAAGGTCCTTCTGTTCCCCTACACTTCTCAGTGTCCTATCATTTAATGTGTATTCCCTTTCCTTGTTAGCCATCCCTAAATGCATTACTTCACACTTCTCCGGATTAAATTCCATGTTAAGGGAATCAAGGGTTATGGGGATAATGCAGGAAAGTGGATTTGAGGTAGAAAATCAGCCATGATCTCATTGAATGGCAGAGCAGGTTTGAGGGGCCGAATGGCTTACTCCTGCTCCTAATTCTCATATTCTTATTTCTCATGTTCTTATCCCATATCTGAGGGAGATTTCCAGTTCAATACTAATTCTTCCCAACTTGTGGGAGTTTTCTGTTGTGAACCATTCTCACTGGAAACTGAATTGACATGATCCCAAATTATTTCACATAGAACGCTTGAAGTGAGAAAACAGAGGGAACTTTCAATCCATTATTCTGGATTATATTCTATTTTGCTGACCAATATTTGCTGGTTCATGGAAGATTTTACATTTGTAAGTATGCAAATGAATTTTAGCAGAAACTTGGACTGTGACCTAACAATTTCAAGCACAATTTGTGCCTAATTTTCCGACTGTGCCCAAACGGAAACTCTACCCCAATCTCATGCAGTTGAACCATTTGACACAAGCCAACATTGTGAGTTATTCCATTTGTGGCAGTTATCACAGAAAATAGTGGCAACAATCAAAGAAGGAGAGTTCCTTTCAAGTGAACCGGACTGATTTGCCAAGCCCGAGATGTGCAAATAATGCTGCTGGAAATTCTGTGTGAAAAATACTATTGCAGCATCATAATCCAATATTTCTTCCATTGGTTTCTCTAATACTTCTTGCTCAGTGTCCACCTCTTCTCCTGTAAAGTGCCTTGGGACCTTCCATTATATGAAAGACAATTTATGATTGTAAGTATTGCAACAAATAGTTGTTGTTCATTGACTTTCCTTGATATTTTATTCTACAAATCTTTGGTCCTGAAATTCCTTGAGGCCATTTAAAAAATGTTAAATGAGATGACCAAGGATCACTAGAAATTGTACGTTGGGATTCATCTAAATATTCAGGTTGGCCTGCCAGCGTATATTGCGCCTCCACAGGCAACAGAAGAATATAATTTTGGGTTGCCTGACACACGGCCCCAGTTATGTCCCAGGGAACGGGGGCAATCGCTACTGGCAGCAGCCAGCGTGTACAATGGAGTGTGAAGATCACTGCTGCTCCTTTTGTCTCCATGACAACTAAAAAAAACTAATGGCCCTGAAATTATGGCCTCTCTGGGTGTGCATGTGCACACCTGCCTGAAGAGTTCCGGGTTTAGGCGAGAAAATCGCATGCGCCGAAATCCAGCACTTACGAACTGTCAAAAGCATACCCGAGTGGACGGCAGAGAATTTGGCTATTTGCCCAACTCTTGCCCAGCGAATGTCCTTAAAATTCTAATGCCTGGTAAAAGCAGGCGTAAGGCCTGCTTTTACCAGCATAAGAGTTTTAAAAGATAGAAAAATTAAATGTTATCACTAATTTTCATATTAAAAACCCTGTCCATTAAGATAAGTTTATTTTTAACCCTATTAAAACATTCTTAAATCATTTAAAAAAAAAATTTTCTTAAAACATTTAATTTAATTCAATTTCATATAATTTTAAATATGTGAGGTGTTTTATTTTTTTATTGTGTTGTGTTTCTGCATTTTTGGGGTATTCTCATTGATAGTAATGGGAGCTCGTATAAACGGAACTCACTATTATTATCAATGCGAATACTCCATGTTCATTGGTGGTCCAGGCCCATGTGATCCCAGCTTGCGCTTACGTTCCTTGGATGTGTGGGCCTCTGCGCTGGGTCTTGGAGCAGAAATATTTGTTCCTCCGGGACCACCGGGAAGCCTCTGACTGCAATTTTGGCCCAATGTTTTTCTGATATACTTGGGGCACTGCACATTGTGCCCCAAAATTGGTACTTTTGTGCCTTTTTATGCATATGAACAAGAACAATGATCAATCTCTACCCCTTTGCTCTTTCTGTAAACAAAAGTTATGTCTGCCTTATTGTCTTCTATTTTGTTTATTTCTAACTAGTGCCCACTGGCAGTTCACCACAATGAACAAGTTTCCTCGGTCAACTTTACCAATCTCCTTCCTAATCTCCTTCCAAATCTTGAATACATGAGTTAGATTGTCTCAAGTTTTTTTCTTGAAGGAACATGCTCAAATGTCTTAGCTGTTCCCTGATACCTGGAATTATAGGCCCCAAGTTTCCACATGATTTGCTCCTGATTTTTAGGAGCAACTGGTGTAGAACGGAGTATCTTAGTTTGCTCCAGTTCTAGTCAGTTAGAACAGTTTCACTTTGGAACAGAATTTTTTTTTCAAAAGGGGGCGTGTCCGGCCACTTACGCCTGTTTTCAAAGTTTCGTCAGTGAAAACTTACTCCAAACTAACTTAGAATGGAGTAAGTGAAGATTTTTGTACGCTCGAAAAAACCTTGTCGACACTTTAGAAAATCAGGCGTAGGTTACAAATCAGGCGTAGGGAATGGGGGGGGGGTGGGGTTTAAAGGGAAGTTTACAAACATTAAACACTTCAGTTTTACAAATAAAGAGCCATCATCAATAATAAATACATCAATAAATCAACCAATAAATCAATCCAAAAAAATTAATAAGAAATAATTTTTAAAAAAATCAATAAATAAAACATTTTCTACTTACCGACTGCAGCATCGGGAGCCCTCCAACAGCGTGCTGGGATACCCCCCCCCCACCCAGTGTGTCTTTGTCAGTGTCTCTATCTCTCTGTCTGTCTGTCTGTGTGTGTCTCTCATTCTCTGTCTGTCAGTGTCTGTGCTTCTGACAGCGAGGGGAGGGGGAGGAGGGGGGGTAGAGGGAGAGAGGGGGGGTAGAGGGAGAGAGGGGGGGAGCAGAGGGAGGGAAGGGGGAGGGATGGAGAACGGGGAGTGATGGGGGAGAAGGGGGAGCGGGGGAGAAAGGGATAAAGGGGAGATGTGGGGGAAGGAGATGGGGGGGAAGGAGAAGGGGATAAAGGGGAGATGGGGGGGAAGGAGAAGGGGGGAAAGGAGAAGGGGGGAAAGGAGAAGGGGGGGGAAAGGAGAAGGGGGAGGGAGGCTGAATGGGCCGGGCCCGAGACTTCGGACAGGGCTTGTCCCCAGCACCAGATTTACAGGTAGGTGGCGTTGGGTCGGGTCGGGGGAGCGCGGGTCGGAGGGGTGTTGGGAGGGAGGTCAGTTCGGTTCGGGTCAGGGGGAGGGAGGGAGAGGGAGGTCAGGTCGGGGGGAGGGAGGTCAGGATGGTGTTGGGTCTGGTCCGGAGGCGGGGGCGGGGGGGAGGGGGGAGCGGGAGTCGGGTCGGTGTCGGTGTCGGGTCCGGTCCGGAGGCGGGGGTGGGGGCAGGGGAGGAAACGGGAGTCAGGTCGGTGTCGGGTCCGGTCCAGAGCGGGGTGGGTGGGGGGGGGAAGCGGGAGTCAGGTCAGTGTCGGGTCCGGTCCGGAGGCTGGAAGCGGGAATCGAGTCGGATCAGGAGGAAGCAGGAGCTGGCCGTGGGAGGAGCCTTATTCACGCAGCCCCAGTGAGGCCATTCGGCCAGGGCTAGGGGCTGCATGCTTCGGCCCCTCCCACTCAGTTTTGGGTGCCTGGAGCTACTGCACATGCGCGCCCGCTGTAGCGCGCATGTGCAGAGGTCCCGGCATTGTTTTCAGCACAGGGACCTGGCTCCGCCCCCTACAGCTCCTGCTGCACTGCGCCAAGGGCCAGAGGACCTGCAGGGAGATGGAGAATCTGGAGATTTTTTTTAGGTGCACTTTGTGGCGCGAAAAACGGGCGTCCAGGTCGGGACTGTGCCGTTCTAGGCACAGCTCGAAACTTGGGCCCATAATACTTTGTCACTTACATCCCACCTCTGGCAATATTTAATAAAATAATATTCCATCAGAAGGATGCAATATTGTATAATACCTTGTACTAGTTTGCAGTGTTTGTGGCATATTAGATCAACACTATTGTCAAGGACAACATCTGTGCTAATGTTGATAATCAAATAATGCACTCAGTTTACAGAGAAAATTACTTCTGTGAATAATATGTTATAAATCAGCCGTGGCAGAATACAGTGACAAGGGTTCATCAAGTTTATCAAGGTATTGGGCAGATAAAGACTGATCATTTATTTTAAAAAAAATTATGTGGAGACCAACTGCAAAGCAGTATTTATTACTCTGAGCGCATTAAGAGTCAACCTCATAATGTGAGACTGAATTCACATGTAAGCCAGACCTGGACATTAGTGAACCAGTTAGGTTTTGTCTGTAATCTGATAGTTTTTGTTGTAGTGCTTACCAACAAATTACCAGATTTATTGAATGAAATTTCACAAATTGATGGAATTGAACTTTTGACCTCTGGGTTGTTATCAAGTACCATAATCATTAGGCCACTGAACTTTGTTCATAGGTTCTTTTATGGGAGTGGCCACGAAACCAAATTGTATATCTGATGTAAAACTCTAGAACACATTGAGGAGCATTAAGCCTGCACCTAGAGTTTCCAATAGCAAAGGAACCTTGATAAGTTTGTAGAAAAGTGTACAATAACATATTTGGTAATATGATATCCTCATGGCTCCAATTTGTACCTGAAACTATAAGATTTTCACCCCAAGTATCTTTAAAAAATAAAATAGTCCATGCTGTTCCAGCAGTTTTACATTGTTCTGTCAGATCATTTATTTACAAACAAAATAACAAAACCAGTTTTTCCTGGCCTGGGTAACTCTTCCTGAGCTCTCTACATTTTGGGTAAGATGGATGCTATTATTCCAATCAAACATACAAACAGCAACCTCATACTGGAACAAAAGACTGATAAAATCATCTTATCACAAGCAGGCAAGAAGAGTTCAAGGTAAAATTATCCTCTGTTAATTTCTCAAGGGAATAAGCCAATTTTCTATATTTTGATGAAATAAACATATTGCAGATAAAACCTCGAGATAATGTCAGAATAGGAGATACACTCTGAGCTGTCTTGTGCCTGCAGAATATTAATGCTGCTGTGCTTGCATTTACTGTCTCTTTGAAAAGGCCAAACAACTGTTGCATAGGCATGTTCCTATTATTGAAATATCATTCAAAGCTCATTACCAGCTTATTTGTACATGTATGCAATATCTGATAATATTTACTAAGTCGAATCAACATTGAATGTTGTTTTAGTTAGGGAATTAATTACTAAATATTAACTATTGAAATAAAATCGAAGTCTCAGATTTCTAATTTATATACATGCAAGAGAGATCTGATAAAAAGACATGAAAAAATCCGGGAAAAATTTGTAAAAAGGATGATGATGAAGTTAATCAATGATTGATTCAGATGATGCTGCTGCTTCCTCAGCACTGGTTCCTTATGTCACTGCTGTTTTGTAGCCAAACACCACTGCCAATTTGCTCACAGCAAGGTCCCAAAAACAACAAATGAGATGAATGATCAGATAAACTGTTTTGGTGGATGAATGCTCGCCAGTACACTAGGAGAACTCCCTGCTCTTCTTTGAATCATGCCACATGATTTTTCACATCCACTAGAGTAGGTACCTGAGGCCTGGATATAACATCTCATACAAAGGCTGCTACTTCTGTCAATGCAACACTCCTTCAGCACTGCACTCAAGTATCAGGTTAGATTATCTGCTTAAATCCTGGAGTGGCACTTGAATCCAAAAAATTCAGATTGAGAGGTGAGAACACCCCGTTTAGGGAATATTTCATGCATTACTCACTGAATATTCATTAAGAATATTTTCTTAATGGACTGAGATGGTAGACAGGGCTTCGGTTTAACATCTCATCCAAAAAACAGCATTTCCAACAGTGCATGACTCCCTTAGTACTGAACTCAAGTGTCAGCTAAGATTAAGCACTCAAGCCTCTGGAGTGGGGCTTGAACCTTTGATGTTATGACTCAGAGACAAGAATGCTACCACAGAATCAAGGCTGACACCTGTGGTATCAATGCTCACCACAGTCAACATCTGGTTCACTCATGTCATTTAGGTAAGGCAATCTGCTTTCATTACCTGGATTGGCCTATGTGACTCCGGACCTACAGCAATGTGGTTGACTCTTAATTGCCTCTCTGAAATGGCCTAGCAAGTCACTCATTTGTCACGAAGGCAGCTCACCACCACCTTCTCAAGGATAATTATTGATGGGCAATATATGCTGGCTTTGCCAGTAATGCCCACATCCCGTGAATGAATCAATAAAAATAAATGTGGTACACACCAACGGCATAAAGACTTGCATTTATATCGTGCTTTTCATGACATCCCAAAGCATTTTACAGCCAATGAAGTACTTTTGAAGTGTAGTCACTGCTGTAATGTACAAAACTCAGCAGCCAATTTGCGCATAGCAAGCCTCCACAAAGAGCAAAGTGATAATGGCCAAATATTCTGATTTAGTGATGTTGATTGAGGGATAAATATTGGCTAGGACACCAGCAATAATTCCCCTGCTCTTCATCAAAATAGTGCCATGAGTTCTTTTATATTCACCTGAGAGAGCAGGAGGGGGACTCGGTTTAATGTCTCATCTGAAAGACAGCACCTCTTGCATTCCCTCAGTACTGTACTGGAGTGTCAGCCTAGATTTTTGTGTTCAAGTCTCTGGAGAGGGACTTGAAGACACAACCTTCTGACTCAGAGGCAAGAGTGCGACACAATTGGAGGCCTTCTCTGATAACTTATGGCATCTACTAATATTGGCACCCGAGTATTGGCACCTACAGCAGGCGGTGAAGAAGGCAAATGGTATGTTGGCTTTCATAGTGTAAGGGAAAATTGGGAAGACTTCTCCTCCCACGAGCAAACCCTCTGATATAAAGGGTCGACGCTCGCCCCAATCCGCATAACAGCCCTTGAAGACGGAGATGAATGGCAAGGTATAACAATCTTTTATTACGAACGTCCGGGAACACCTCTCATCACAGCCGCCTGTGAGTGGAGATGCTCCTTATGTAGCAAAATCACACATCATTTATACATTTCACAAACCCCTTCGCCCCCTGGTACGACCCTCCCCGATCTCCAATTGGGTTACCTTATCAGTCATACTTTGGATTGACAGACCCCAAGGCAGCCTTAGACCCTACTAAGATGACTTCATCAGGTTAGAATTTGATGATTCTCCTTGGTGCCCGTGAGTCTACTTCGAGCCTCTTCGCAAGGTCTTATCAATGTTTGTTTAGGTTCTCACATTGTGTCCTGTCGGAATATTATCTAATGTCCTGGTACATATTGAATTAATAACTTCTGGAGCCTTGGTACTGGAATGTGCAAGGCCGAAGAGAGGCCTTTTACCTCTTTATGGATTGGTGCAGGAACCAGCACTTTAACCCTTGTCCTGTTGGTACCCCGATGCCAAATTTCTCTTACAATTCCCCCCTTTTGGCCCTTGGCTATACGCCAAGCGAGCCACATTCCCCGATATCTACCTCCCTGTGGCGAGTTCCAGATAGGTCCGTTCACCTGGGTGGCCATCTCCCAAACTTCGGGACCTCCTGAGGCCTCCCCACAGAGCTATATAAGGTAAGTCCTTCCTGCAGGACTGGTTAAATTTTCATCCCTTATAATCTTAATCATAGCGCGTGCTCTACCGTGTCGTTTGGCCTGTTTAATTCGTGCACATGTTAATCCCACCATGACCATGAGGACCAGGCCCTGTATTACTACAAGTACATGTGATATTATTCTTATCCATGGGTGAATCTGAATATTAAGTCCAATGTCCCACAGCTTTGAGTACCAGGGCTGATCATCCAGCATTGCGTTAGTGACCCTCTGTAGGTTGTCTATTTCTTCCATCAGCCGGATATACTGTTGTCTTTGATTCTGGATTCCTTGCACCAAACGTAATTGTTCCTCATTTAATTCTGGTATTTGTTTGCTTTGCGGTTCCCATACCACCTCTTTGTACCCCTCTCGGAGGGTATCCGTGACTGTTCTAGGGATGATTTCCGTTGTCTCGGGATGTATGTGATATCCATTTATGTCTATTTCTCCCTTGGGTCTGAAACAGAAGTTCGGGCTAATCGTGTTCAAGAGGAGTGATACTCAGCATACATCCGTTTATCTGGTGGAATCCAAATCATCATTCGTCATTCGTGGCGTACCTCGACATAAAACCACTTGGTTATTTTTATAGCAGTCGATTATGTCAATGCCGTTGGTACTATTGTTAATTTTAATCACCCGTCTGGCAGGCCGATGGTAACGCAACCGAGTTTGGTTTCTTACTTCACCGATATTATCGATCTGGCATAAGGGGTCTCCCTTTGTTACATCATGCTGTGGTATAGACAATACAAATCCGATCATATTCACCCGCCCAGTAATACATCTGAATTTTGGCACCCATGCGTGACTATTCCTTCGTACCTTGCATGTGTTATTCATTTTTTTAACTAGAGTCCAATTGTTAAGTATGCTGTTCGGGATCCAATCTGGTATGTCCCCATTCTGGAGTTGCTCCAAGTTATGTTGTACCTCACTTAATATCCAGGCCCCATACCCGGAGCACACTAGTTCAGCTTGTAATTGTTTACTTATGTCGTTCCCCTTTGTGTGGATCAAATTTATTGTCTTGGCATACTTCTGTAATGAATGGACCACCTGAAACAGTTCCCCTTCCATGCCATCCACCAACTGCGCTTGTAGGGCTTGGTTATCTATGTCCTTTCCCAATAAACCCCTTAAGATCTGCGTCAAGGTATTGACCCGATCGTCTATTGCATACAGGTCTATAGTATTCACTGTTGCAAGCCCTGCAGCGTAACCTGTGACGAGTATTTCCAGTATTCCCCTTTTTGTTCGATCTTGTCCTATTCCCTTTCTGACATTAAATCTCAGGGTAGTGGATTCCGGGCCTTCGAGGATCTGTTGTGTCAGGTTCTGGGAAAGACTTATAGTTTCATTCCCACAGAAGCTAGGAAAAATGATATCCGTTTAGGTTAAGTAGTCGCTGACGCACCCCAAATTATATTCTTTCTTTAGATTCTTTTATTATTGGCCCCCCTTTGGCTCCAGTCTTTATGGACGGGCTTATGGGGGGACTTGCGTGGTTGTGCTGGGAAGAGTTGTTGTCCCCAGGGTGGTTGTCGGGGCAGCGGTAGGGCTTCCCAGGGTCCCTTTGGGCGTGTTTGGTGTCCCAGCCGGACCTTTATTTCTTGTCCACTACATTGTCATCTTTTCCATAACTAGAACGGAGTCTAGCACGTAGGCTTTGAGGGCTGCTTTTCGTTATCTCAAATGTTCCAGTTTCAAGGCTGTTACAATGTCCTTTTTTCTCAACTGCTAAAGTTTGCTGTTTTAACATTTTTTTTTCGAAAGTCCCTTTTACACCTTCGCAGATAGCTCGCCACTCACCCAGGAGTATGACCTGATCCCTGAAGGTATTTCTAGATTGTTTCCAAACCTTTTAGTTTTATTCCTCCTTTTTTTTTTAAGAGATCAGATTTAATTTAATATTTTTTTTTAGTTTGAATCTATCTCAGTATTTTGCTGTGCCTTCTCTTAATATCTCAAAATCCCAATTCAAATTTTGTAATGCCAATCTTTCATTTAAAACTCTTTTTTACTGAGCTAGAAGCTTTCGCGCCAAGGTTTGACACAAAGGAAAATGGGAGCGTACTTCCCCAACCCACAGCCTCGAGAGACCCACGCAGGCTTTTTTTTAAAAGGCATTCTTTATCTCATTCTTAGACTAAATTTATGTCTTTCAACCCAATGTATTCAATGATCTTTTATTTAAAACTCTTTTTATTCAACAAAGCTTATTAATTGTTTGGCCGGCTCTATTTTTGGATCCATATGTCACTTAAGATAGTCACTATCAGCTTTTTTATGACATTACGCAAGTTACAATTAATGATTGGTTTTATTCGCCTTTTTACTAGCCGGGTTACCCACCTTACCTTGGGGAAGATGTAGGGGTCTTGGGCATTCCCTTTAATTCGTGTTAGGTATGCAGGACGTTATCTATATATCTATATGTCTTTCCTCGGCGCCGTATACTTGTACTGCCACGCTTCGGGTCAATATGCCTCGCCTCTGCAGGGACGTCGTCTCTATGTCCTCAATCTATATGTCTTCCCTCAGCGCCATACACTCATACTGCCATGCTTCCAGGTCAATATGTCTCGTCCCAGCGCCATGCGCTCGTACCGCTTTGGGTCAATTGGCCTTCCCCTATATCTTCCCTTGCGTCGTACCCTCGCACTGCCGCGCTACCTACATGCGCGCATATTAGGGTATACCTTTGACCCCCTTCCCCTTCCGCTCTTAGATCGTCCTTGTCCTCCATCTCCGTTTCTCCAGGACTCGTTACAGATGGTTCTTTGTACAGATATCCTTCCCTTGCGGTTTACAATGCCACAGCTCTAACTTGAAGGTGGTAAATTAAAACATACTCACCCCAACAGCTGGGTCATTGTTCCGTTCGGGAAGTCCGTACCCTGCTTGCAGCGCCAAATGTAAGGGAAAATTGGGAAGACTTCTCCTCCCACGAGTTGACCCTCTGATATAAAGGGTCGACGCTCGCCCCAATCCGCATAACAGCCCTCGAAGTTAGCAGACGGAGACGAATGGCAAGGTATAATGATCTTTAATTATGAACGTCCGGGAACACCTCTCATCACAGCCGCCTGTGAGTGGAGATGCTCCTCATGTAGCAAAATCACACATCATTTATACATTTCACAAACCCCTTCGCCCCCCGGTACGACCCTCCCCGATCTCCAATTGGGTTACCTTATCAGTAATACTTTGGATTGACAGACCCCAAGGCAGCCTTAGACCCTACTAAGAAGACTTCATCAAGTTAGAATTTGATGATTCTCCTTGGTGCCCGTGAATCTGCCTTGAGCCTCTTCACAAGATCTTATCAATGTTTGTTTGGTTCTCACATCGTATTCTGTCGGAATATTATCTAATGTCCTGGTACATATTGAATTAATAACTTCTGGAGCCTTGGTACTGGAATGTGCAAGGCCGAAGAGAGGCCTTTTACCTCCTTATGTGTCGGTGCAGGAACCAGCACTTTAACCCTTGTCCCGCTTGTACCCCGAATGCCAAATTTCTCTTACAGTAGCTAGGGGATTTGAGTATAGGAGCAGGGAGGTCTTACTGCAGTTGTACAGGGCCTTGGTGAGGCCTCACCTGGAATATTGTGTTCAGTTTTGGTTTCCTAATCTGAGGAACGACGTTCTTGCTATTGAGGGAGTGCAGCGAAGGTTCACCAGACTGATTCCAGGGATGTCTGGACTGTCATATGAGGAGAGACTGGATCAATTGGGCCTTTATTCACTGAAGTTTTGAAGGATGAAAGGGGATCTCATAGATACATATAAGACTCTGACGGGACTGGACAGGTTAGATGCGGGAAGAATGTTCCTGATGTTGGGGAGGTCCAGAACCATAAGGGGTAGGCCATTTAGGACTGAGATGAGGAGAAACTTCTTCACTTAGAGAGTTGTTAACCTATGGAATTCCCTGCTGCAGAGAGTTGTTGATGCCAGATCATTGGATATATTCAAGAGGGAGTTAGATATGGCCCTTACGGCTAAGGGGATCAAGTGGTATGGAGAGAAAGCAGGAAAGGGGTACTGAGGGAATGATCAGCCATGATCTTATTGAATGGCGGTGCAGGCTCGAAGGGCCGAATGGCCTACTCCTATGCCTATTTTCTATGTTTCTATGTAATAGTAAAGAATGAGATTTATGGTGTCAACATTGGATCAGTGGTAGCACACCCAAAGCAAGCGCTCTACTCGGAAGTCCTTCATGGCAAACGAGCCAGAGGTGGGCAGAGGAAACATTACAAGGACACCCCCAAAGCCACCCTGATAAAGTGCAACATCCCCACTGACACCTGGGTGTCCTGGCCAAAGACCGCCCTAAGTGGAAGAAGTGCATGCGAGCGGACGCTGAGCCGCTCGATTCTCATCGCCAAAAGCATGCAGAAATCAAGCGGAAAGAGCATGCGGCAAACCTGTCCCTCAAAAGGGACAGGGACTGTGGTTCTCATATTGGACTGTTCAGCCACCTGAGGGCTCATTTTAAGAGTGGAAGCATGTCTTCCTCCATTCCAAGGGACTGCCTACGATGATGATTGTTAAGTATGGAAGAACTCCACATGACTGAGCACTGTGAGCTAAAACTGATGTGACCTTAGTCTCTTTAATACAACTCCAGAGTGCCTAAGCAGTATGGCAGACAATCTTTTATACTCCCTTGCACGAGGTGTGCAGGTGACCCTTGGGACTCTAACAGTTGCGCCCTCTGGTGGCAAGTCTTACACAGTTACAATGTTTACATACATAACATCACTCAACTCCAAAATCTTTGATACAAATTATTTACAAGTTGAGACGATCCGGGGCACTGCACTCCCTGGTTGATCATCTGAGTTCAAACTCTGGCATGGGTGAGTAAGTCAGACCATTGCTGCACTGTGGCGTGGCTGGTCTGACAGGACTGTTGGGAATGGTGGGTTCATCCTCTTGATTGACAGCGAGGTCGATTGCTGGTTGGGTGTGTGTTGGTGGATCGATGATGGTGATGTCCTCTTCAGGTTGTTCCTCGTTGTCGGTGAACCGCAGTTTGGTCTGATCCAAATGCTTTCTGCATGATTGGCTATTCAATAGTTTGACTATAAACACTCTATTCCCCTCCTGGGCCAAGACTGTGCCAGCGACCCATTTAGGACCATGATCGTAATTAAGGACAAACACAGGGTCGTTAACATCAATGTCACGCGATACAGCCGTGCGATCGTCGTACATGTTTTGCCGGTGATGCCGGGTTTCCACATGATCATTTAGATCCGGATGGACTAGGGAGAACCTGGTTTTGAGTGCTCTCTTCATTAACAATTCTGCAGGAGGAACCCCAGTGAGCGAGTGGGGTCGCGTCCGGTAGCTGAGCAGAACCCGAGATAAGTGGGTCTGCAAGGAGCCTTCCATCACGCATTTCAAGCTCTGCTTGATAGTTTGGACTGCCCGTTCCACTTGACCATTGGATGCGGGCTTAAACGGGGCAGACCTGACATGCTTGATGCCATTGCAGGTCATAAACTGTTTGAATTCTGAGCTGGTGAAACACGGTCCATTGTCACTGACAAGGACGTCGGGCAAGCCATGGGTGGCAAATATCGCCATGAGGCTTTCAATGGTGGCAGTGGATGTGCTGGATGACATGATTACGCATTCAATCCATTTAGAGTAAGCATCCACTACAACTAAAAACATCTTTCTGAGAAAGGGGTCAGTAAAATCTATGTGGACCCTGGACCATGGTTTGGAGGGCCATGACCACAGACTCAATGGAGCCTCCCTTGGTGCATTGCTCAATTGTGAGCACGTGTTGCACTGGTGTACGCATGACTCTAAGTCTGAGTCAATGCCGGGCCACCAAACATGCGACCTGGCTATAGCCTTCATCATGACTATGCCTGGGTGGGTATTGTGTTGGTCACGTATAAACGTTTCCCTGCCTATTTTTGGCAAAACCTCACAATTACCCCATAAGACACAATCCGACTGGATGGACAGTTCATCTTTGTGTTGGTGAAACGGCTTAATTTCATCTTGCATTTCCCCAGGAATGGCCGACCAGCTCCCATTGAGGATGCAACTTTTTACAAGTGATAGCACAAGATCCTGGCTGGTCCAGGTCCTGATCAGGCGAGCAGTGACAGGTGACCCCTCGCTCTCAAAAGCATCCATGACCAGAAGCAAGTCTGCGGGCTGCGTCACTTCCACCCCGGTAATGGGCAATGGTAGCCGACTGAGGGCATCATCACAGTTCTCCATGCCTAGTCTATGGCGGATAATATAGTCATAGGTGGACAATGTTAATGCCCATCTTTGGATGCGGGACGAAGCTTTCTGAAAACAGCGAAATGAGCAGTTTGTGGTCGGTTTCAAGCTCAAACCGAAGTCCAAATAGGTATTGGTGCATTTTCTTAAGCCCACATGCTAACGCCTCTTTCTCGACCATACTGTAGGCTCTTTCAGCCTTAGACAGACTTGTAAATGCATATGCAACCAGTTGAAGTTTGCCCGATATATTGGTTTGTTGTAACACACAGCCGACCCCGTACGAAGATGCATCACAAGCTAGCACTAATCGTTTACACAGGTCATACAGTACAAATAACTTATTAGAACAAAGTAGGTTTCGGGCCTTCTCAAAGGCTGTCTCTTGAGATTTACCCCAAACCCAGTCGTCATCCTTACGTAGCAACATGTGCAACGGTTCCAGCAAAGAACTTAACCTGGGTAGAAAGTTACCAAAATAGTTGAGGAGTCCCAGGAACAAGCGCAGCTCCATCACATTCTGTGGTCTGGGTGCATTCTTGATGGCCTCTGTCTTTGATTCCATGGGTCTGATGCCATCTTCGCAATCTTTCTCCCCAAAGATTCGACCTCTGGCGCCAGGAAAACACACTTGAGTCCCACTCTGTCGAGTCAACTTAGAACCTCTTCCAGGTTGTGCAGGTGTTCGGTGGTGTTACGACCGGTCATCAGGATGTCGTCTTGAAACACAACGGTGCGCAGAACCGATTTCAGCAGACTCTCCATGTTCCTCTGGAAAATGGCAGCAGCTGAGAGAATCCTAAAAGGGCACCTGTGGTATATAAACAGTCCTTTGTGCGTGTTGATGCACGTCAATCTTTCCGAAGATTCAGCCAGCTCCTGTGTCATGTCGGTGGAGGTTAGCTCCAACTTGGTGAACGACTTCCCCCCTGCTGACGTTGCGAACAGGTCATCCGTCTTGGGTAGCGGGTACTGATCTTGTAACAAGACTCGATTGATCGTTACCTTGTAGTCTCCGCAGATTCTGACCATGCTATCACTTTTCAACACCTGAACAATCGGACTGGCCCACTCGAACTCGACTGGCGCTATGATTCCCTCTCATTGAAGTCTGTCCAGTTCGATCTCGACTTTCTCCCCCATCATATATGGAACCGCTCGAGCCTTGTGATGAACGGGCCTTGCATCAGGGATTAGTTGGATCTGCACCTTGGCGCCTGCGAATTTGCAGATGCCTGTTTCAAATAGCGACAGAAACTTGCTCAGCACTTGGTCACACGAGGCATCATCCACTGAAGATAGTGCTTTGATGTTGTCCCAGTTCCATCGAATCTATCCCAGCCAGTTTCTGCCGAATAGTTGGGCTCGCCTGGTTCAATCCACAGTGATAAATCATGCACAGCTCCATCGTACGATACCTTAACTGCCACACTGCCAATGACTGGTATGAGCTCTTTGGTGTAGGTGCGCAGCTTTGTCTGAATCGGGCTCAGTTTGGGCTTTTGTGCCTTCTTGCCCCACAGTTTCTCAAAAGCCTTCTGGCTCATAATTGACTGACTCACCCCCGTGTCCAACTCCATTGATACCAGAATACCGTTCAATTTAATTTACAGCATGATAGGAGGACTCTTGGTGATGAAGGTGTGTACCCCATACACTTCTTCCTCAGGTTGAGTTACCTCTCTTGTTTGTTCTGCGTGATCCACACCGGATCGATCATCCTCTGCCGACTCTGTCACGATGTGAGTCGCAGCATTCTTGCACATTCGCTGGAGGTACCCCATTGTTTCGCAGCCTTTGCACACGTAGTGCTTGAATCGACATTGATGGGCTCGATGATTATCCCCCTCAGCGCCAACATGGTGCGAATGTATTTGCATTCATGTCCGATGGCGGAATCTGAGTCATCCAAGGTCTTGCAGCTGCAGATGTGTAGGCCCTGCCATATGCAGTTCTGCCTGGTAGCGACGTTATTTTATGCACAGTACTTGCCGGTGAACTTTGATGCTGGGAAGATATCGGTCTGGTATTATCGCTCATGGATATGAATGCCTGGGCTATCGTGATGGCCTTACTCAGGTCTAGGGATTTGGCGGACAGCAGCTTGCGAAGAATGACCTCGTGACCGATGCCAAGCAGCATTTCCCCCAAAAATCTAAAAAAATCGCAAGTTCCCACAAGGCGTCTCAGGTCGGCGACATAACTCGCCACGTCCTGGCTCTCGGAGCGGTGGTGAGTGTAGAAGCGATACCTGGCCATGAAGACACTTTCCTTTGGCTTGAGGTGGTTCCGAACCAGCGTACACAACTCTGTATATGTCTTCTCCACTGGTTTCTCCGGTGCTAGCAGATTCTTGATGAGGCCGTCTTGATTGTGGACCCACACACGGTGAGGAGAATTTCCCTGCGCCTGATCGCTTTATCATCCCCATCCAGCTCGTTGGCCATGAAGTATTTGTCGAAATGCTCAACGATGGCTTTCCAATCATCACCCTCTGCAAATCTCTCTAAAATACCAACCGCAGCCATGACTGCGTGAAAGTTCATAATCTGTTACTCGTCGCCAATTGTTAAGTATGGAAGAACTCCAGAAGACTGAGTACTGTGAGCTAAAACTGATGTGACCTTAGTCTTTTTAATACAACTCCAGAGTGCCTAAGCAGTGTGGCAGACAACCTTCTATACTCCCTTGCACGAGGTGAGCAGGTGACCCTTGGGCCTCCAACAGTTGCGCCCTCTGGTGGCAAGTCTTATACAGTTACAATGTTTACATACATAACAATGATGATGATGATGATGGTAGCACTCAACCTCTGAGTTAGAATGTCTGGGTGCGAAGGGGTTACGTTAAACCAATGCATCTCTGCTCTCTCAGGGGGATAAAAAAGGTCCCATGGCACTGTTTGAAGAAGATCAGGGAAGTGTTCTGACCAATATTTATCCCTCAACCAACTTTACTAAAACAAATGATCTGGTCATTATCTCATTACTGTTTGTGGGACCTTACTGTACACAATTTGATTTCTGAGTTTCCTACATGACAACAGTGACTAAATTGCAAATGATTTTTCATGTAAAATGCTTTAGGATGCCCTGAGGTAATGAAAGGCACTTTATAAATACAGTTCTATCTTTCTTTAGTTTTATCACTAAATGCATTTTACACTATGTGGCAGCCAAGGTTGGAAAATCCCACTTGCCAGCTCATCTGGGGAGAATTACTTTGCAATATTGGTGAGCTGAAAAATGAAACAATTCTCCAACTTGCCATTAATACCAATATCTCATCCTTTACTTTCTGGCTTATTGCTGCTCTCATCTACTATGAATTAATTTCTTCTTGTTCATGGTGAAAAAAAGTTGATTTGCTCCATTTCACAAAATAAATCTTGTATAATGTTAGGAAACGTTATAAACACTGTCAGCACTGGAATAACATTATATTATATATTAAATTCCACAGCTAGTGAGGCATTACATTTTATAAATGGGTTATTCAGTGACACTGTATTATCATATGTAATGGTACACATGCACATAAGGCTTGACAGCATGTTTTGTACAACAGTTATTATTGTATTGTTTTATTAAAAGGTGCTGACAATCAGTTTTTCTTTGCTGTGATTAACACCTTTTAATGGTATTAATTATAGCACACTAAACAAAGCCCAGCTGTCTCAAAAGTCATTTCAACTTTCAAAATGGTTGAACTCTTTTTTTGCTATGGAGATACTGAGAAGGGCACCTTCCCGAAGGACATAGATGCACCGGATTAGTATCATAGATTGATCTGACACTCACTGTTTTCATGGTTTTAGATTTACTGAGCAGATGCTTTATGGCCTCTGTGAAGAATTAAAAGAAGATTTGAAGTGTCATGCTCAAACAATTTACATTCTACTGGTGCCACTGAAGGTGATTGCAGCATTCACCTTATACACCTCTGGAACCTTTCAAACCATAGCAAGTTCAATCACAGGCACCAATGTCAAACTGCAAGCATTCCCTGCACCAAATATGTGGCAAAAGCATAATTGGGACATATCCAAATCAGGATTCATTTTTTTGGCCTCTGTCTGAAACTACAGAAACTCTTACTTGGAGGCTCATTTCACACAACCCTCATGCCCTGGCGCAAAGCTTTGTCTACTAACAAGGAAAGACAGTTATCTCAGCCAATCTGACTTAATGAATGGTTAGTATGTAACATCATAATTCAGAGGTGATAAACGTGTGGAATAGCTTACCCAGAGAGGCACGTTGGAACATGGGAATTGCTAGATGAAAAAGAACCAAGGTGCATCTAGTTAATAGAATCATAGAATGATACAGCACAGAAGGAGACCATTCGGCCCACCATGCCTTCGGTGACTCTTTGAAAGAGCTATCCAATTAATCCCACTGTTCTTTCTCCAGAGTCCATTGTTCCTTTTTCAAGTATATATCCAATTCCCTTTTGAAAATTACAATTTAACCTGTTTCTACCACCTCTTTCAGGCAGTGCATTCCAGATCATAATAATTCGTTGCATACATTTTTTCCCCTCATGTCGGTTCTGGTTCTTTTGTCAATTACCTTAAATCTGTGTCCTCTGGTTAATGACCCTTCTGCCATTGAAAACAGTTTCTCCATATTTACTCGATTAAAACCTTTCAAGATTTTGAACACCTCCATCAAATCTCCTCTTAACCTTCTCTGCTCTAAGGTAAACAACCCAGCTTCTCCTGTTTCTCTACATAACTGAAGTCCTTCATCCCTGGTACCATTCTAGTGAATCATTTCTGTATCTTCTCTATGGCCTTGATGTCCTTCCTGGAGTGATGCCCAGAATTGGACAAAATACTCCAGCTGAGGCCTAACCAGTGTTTTATGAAACTTTAGCATAACTTCCTTGTTTTTTGTACTCAATGGCTCTATTTATAAAGCCAAGAATCGCATATGCCATTTTTAACAGCCTTCTCAATTTCTCCTGCTACCTTCAAAGAATTGTATACGTACACCCCAGGACTCTGTTCCTGCACCCCCTTTAGTTCCACTTGGTAGTCGCATGATGCAGCAATAATGGAGTTGTTGACTACTCATAGCAATCAATCTTTATCAATTAGTCTACAACAGACCCAGACATTAGGCAAGGAAAATCCCTAGTGGTCAAAAGCTTTGGGAGCGATTTTCCAAAGTAACCTGTTCCTCCCAAGCATGCTGTGCAAACCATATGTCATGTCTCATCATATTTGGTGCAGGAATATAGATAGATTAAGCTAGTGGGCAAAACTACAGTAGAAGGAGTTTAATGTGCGCATGTATGAAGCCATTCCCTTTGGACCTAAGAAAGGTAAATCGGAGGCTGTATAAGATTATGAGGGGGCTTGACAAGGTGGATGCAGAGAGGATATTTTCATTGATGAGGGAGACTAGAATTAGAGGGCATGATCTTAGAATAAGGGGCCGCCCATTTAAAACAGAGGTGAGGAGAAATTTCTTCTCTCACAGGGTTGTAAATCTATGGAATTTGCTGCCTCAGAGAGCTGTGGAAGCTGGGACATTAAATAAATTTAAGACAGAAATAGACAGTTTCTTAAATGATAAAGGGATAAGGGATATGGGGAGCAGGCGGGGAAGTGGAGCTGAGTCCATGATCAGATCATCCTTGATCTTATTGAATGGCGGAGCAGGCTCGAGGGGCCGTATGGTCTACACCTGTTTCTATTTCTTATGTTCTTAAATAGTGTGAAATTAGGAACTGCAGAGGAGCAAAGAATTTTAGAAGTCCAATACACCAATACACCTAGTAGACAGGCACAAAAGGCAATCAAAAATTCAATGGAATGTTGGCTTTCATCATCATCATCATCATCATAATCATCATCATAGGCAGTCCCTCGGAGTCGAGGATGACTTGCTTCCACATTAAAAATCAGTTCTCAGATGACTGTTAAACAAATTCGGGAGCTATAATCTCTGTCACAGGTTGGACAGATGGTGATTGAAAGTATGTTGGTTGAAGTGCAGGGTTTATTAAGTGCTTGGTTTGTCATGCGCTCCTTCCACTGTTTGCGCTTGGTCTCTGCTTGCTCCCGATGAAGAGACTCGAACTGTTCGACGCCCTCACTGACTATTCTCTTCCATTTTGAACGATTTTGTGCCAGTGATTCCCAGATGTCTCTGAGGATGTTGAACTTCTTCAAGAAGGCCTTGAGGGTATCCTTGAAACGTTTCCTTTACCCACCTGGGACTCACTTGACGTGTCGGAGCTCCGAATAGAATGTTTGCTTTGGGAGTCTTGTATCGGGCATACGGACAATGTGGCCCGTCCATCGGAGCTGATCGAGCGTTGTCAATGCTTCGATGCTGGGGATGTTGGCCTGGGTGAGAACACTGATGTTGGTGCATCATCCTGCCAATGGATTTGCAGGATCATCCTCAGGCAGCCTTGATGGTACTTCTCCAGTGCTTTGATGTGTCTGCTATATATAGTCCTGGGGCTAGAACCTCCAATTTTTTTGCATGTTTAACGTCCACTTAATGCCCATTTTACTGCTGAAATGATGTATAACGCCCATTTTGGCACAAAATTGAAACTGACAGGCTTTTTTATGAGGCTTATCGCCGAGCGTTATTTTCCCCATGTGCTTAACGGCGGGAAAAAATATTACCACCCGCCCACTTTTTTTGGGCGGAATCAGCAGGATGGGCGAAATCAACGCCCATAATATCGCCCAGCGTTACTTTCCACACAGAATTAACGCCGAGATTCAATATGAACGCCCGCCCACTGTTTTTTGTCGTAAAGAGCATATTTACCAAAACTAGTGGCCATGGAGATCGCACATCCTCAATTTCACTACCTCACACACATATCGCCCACATTATCGTTCACTCAAAAAAACGCCCACAAAAAGTGGAACTAACCGGAACGAACGCCAGTGGTGTGGCTGGCATTTGTTAAATCCCACTCTTAAGTGAGGAGCTGATATCGGAAAGATTTGCCTGAAAGAGTGTTGATGTGAGTGACAATGCTGACACACGGCTGTGTGTGTGCAGCTCAGACATCAATGGTGCCCATTATCTTGGTGCCAGTTAAAGTTTACGTTGATTGATGTTAAGTTGTATTTAACCCTTTCATGGTAAGGAATCACCAGTGTATAACGGTCTAGCTATCTGAGACAATGCACAACAAGGTTATGTTCAATAACAAAAATTTAATGCCAACATTGGTCCGAAATCAAAAGTATCATAACCAATAACATCCAACCGCCAGACCCGCCCTACCCCCACCACACCCCACTTTTTCCACCATTGACATAAATCTCATGTTCAACATGTCCACCAACACAGAATGCAAAGGCAAAGCAGGAGCGTGGTCCCCAGCCCCCGTACATTGCAACAAATTGCTTACACCCAGATGGAGATAGAACACAGCCATCACCTGTGTACATGCACGTCACTGTCCTTCCCTCCTCTCCTACTCCCCACCTCTATCCCTTCCCCTCCTTGCTCCATGGTGCCTGACCGAGGAGCACCTCAGGCGGTACCTCATAGGTTGGGATGAAGGCAGATGCGGTGGTAGCACAAGTACGGGAGCGGGGGATGCTGAGGGGGCAACATTCTCTGATGCAGAAGCAGGATCTTGGTCCTTAATCTCATCTGTTGTTCACAGTGGTGGTGCAGAACCTAGAGGTGGAGTGCCGCGCTCAGGGACCACTGGGAAGCCTGTGGCAGCAGTGTTCGTGGCTATCGCATCCAGGGACTCTGCCATGTGCGGAATGTACTCAGTCATGGTGGCCAGCTGTCGGGATATGCCCCCCATTGCTTCAATGAGTTGGTCACCAATGTCTACAGTCCTCCTGGACAACTGTACCATCTCTCCGCTGTCATGTCGCGCCCGTGGAACAGACCTGCCGCTTCCACGAAGCCTCCACGGGGTCGCCGCCTTCCTGGGGACAAATGGGGTGCCCTGTGGAGAGGTGCTTGGGAGTGGAGGTGGGAATGACCGGAGGATCACTAGATGGCCTTGGCTTGGAATGGCTTCTGGAGCATGGCGATGCAGGTTCTTTGAAATCCGCGCTCTCATCCGTCGAGAGCAGACCCAGCAGATTGACGGGCGAGACTCGGAGCTCCTCAGCAGATGTAGGATCGTCTGCAGAGTCCGGCCCCACGTCCCCACCTTCAGGCCTCTGTGGTTTTGCCTGGGGCCGTGCTGCTGGCTGAGCTGCAAAAACACAAATGAAGTTATTAGAGGAGAAGAGTGACAAGGTGAGCCCAGCGCTACACACAACAAAAGCACCACCGCTCTCAAAATCATCGCAGACATCACATTTCATGACCATCAACACATTTCCATTCCAATGATTTTCATTAGGCCATCATTATTTCTATGACACATTTAGAAACCATCTATCATACATGATTGTTCGGATATGAGTTGGTGTGGCATCTATTGACTTTACACCAGGCAATGGTGTAAGGTATACTCACATGGCATCACTTCAGGGTCTGCAGATGCATCCGTGGCTGTCCGGGGTTGCTTCCCCATGAGTGCGAGCACTCGCTCCTCCAACTCTGTGAAGTCGCTGGGAACTGGTGGCCCCCACCTGTTCACCTCTGCACGGACCTCATCATCAGTAGCTTCTTCTGTAAAAGATGACAGGATGACTTGGCATGAGATCATTGCGTGATATCATTACTAGGTAGTTACAGAGACTGATACAACACATAGCCGACAGATGTAATCATGATTATTATGATTATTATCACTCATTACGTAAAGACGTGCACCGCAACCGCAGGCTTTGAGTACAACATTCCCGGTAAAAGTGAAAGACCTCACATCTGCTGATAGTCACTCATGACTGTTACAAATCAAATTATATAAACATATAAGTACATGTAAATCAATGTAATACTTACTCTTGTGGATCCCGCAAGGTCGTTCCATCATTTGCGGCATTGGTTGCCCTCACGCACCTCGTTGGTCGCCGACGAGACCACCTCTACTATCTCGGTCCATATCTTCTGGTAGGCCTTTGGGGTGGGCTTCCAAGGCCCTCCCCATGTCAAACCACCCCAGCGTAATGCGACTTCCTGCAGGAGGGTGGCATTTGCCTCATCTGAGAACCTCCTGGCTATTTTGCGGCCTCCAATGTGCTTCTCTCCCACCTCACTGCTCTCTCCAGCTTCAGTCTCCACAGTGCGCTGTGATACCTCCTCCTCTCTCTCCATTATAGGGCAAATTCGGTCACATATGTGGCTGGTAACAGCTAATTTTTCTTTCCCTACTTGCTGTGAAGCTCTACAGTGTCCCTCCTACCTTGCAAAGTAGCCATGCCTCACCCAGCCACGCCTTCCATCCCTCTGAGCTCCCTCTCTCTCTGTCTCCTCTTCTGCACATGTCATGGTAACCCTTGACCTCCTGAATCGCAGGAATCGAGTGTTGCTATGCCATTGCTAAGGATGGTCATACTTTAGGGCAGAATGTCAAAAAAATGTAATGCTACCGCCCATTTGATATCGTTCGCGGTAACGCCCATTTTCAAAAATGTAAACTAGGTGCTTTGGGAATGGGTGAGAAGCCGGCGATCTGAAAACCCTTTTGTACCGCCCACGCCAGAATTAACGCCCATTTTTGGGCGATAAGCACAAAAGTGGAGGTTCTAGCCCATGTCTCAGAAGCATATATGAGGGCAGGTATCACTACTGCTTGGTAGACCATAAGCTTTGTGCCTGTTTTAAGGTTCTGGTCTTCAAACACTCTATTCCTTAGGCAACAAAGGCTGCGCTGGCACACTGAAGGCAGTGTTGGATCTCATCATCGATGTCTACCCTTGTTGACAGTCGGCTCCCGAGGTATGGAAAATAGTCCACGTTGTCCAAGGCCTCATCATGGATTTCGATAATCGGGGGGGCAGTGCTGTGTGATGTGGATAGGTTGATAGAGTACCTTTGTTTTATGGATGCTTAGTGTAAGACCCATGCTCTTGTACGCTACATTGAATGTGTTGACGATAGTTTGGAGTTCGTCCTCTGAATGAGCGCAGATGCAAGCACCATCTGCATATTGTAATTCAATGACAGAGGATGGCATGTCCTTGTATCTGAACTGAATGCGATGGAGGTTGAACAGTTTCCCATTTGTTCTATTGATTATCTCCACTCCAGTGGGAAGCTTGCTGATGGCGAGATGCAGCATTGCAGCAAGGAAGATCGAGAACAGCGTTGGTGCAATAATGCAGCCTTGCTTCACCCTGGTTCGTACATGAATTGGGTCTGTGGCTTGCATGTTATCCTGAAGCAAGTGGAGGATGGTGACAAATTTTTGAGAACAGCCGAATTTGAAGAGTACACTCCATAATCACTCACGGTTGACAGTGTTTCGGGTTTTTTCAGGTCAAAGAAGGCCATGTACAAGGGTTGGTGCTGTTCCCTGCATGTCTCTTGATTTTGTTGCGCGGTGAAGATCATGTCCATTGTGCCCCATAGTGGGCGGAATCCGCATTGCGACTCTGGGAGGAACTCTTCTGCCACTGGGAGAAGACGCTTGAGGAGGATTCTTGCGATAACTTTCCCTGTGGTAGACAGCAGGGAAATTCCTCTGTAGTTACCGCAATAGGACTTATGTCCTTTCTTAAAGATGGTCACGATTATGGCATCACTGAGATCCCCTAGCATGCTCTCCTCCTTCCAAATAAGAGAAATTACCTCATGTATTCGCGCCAATAGTGTTTCTCCGCCATGTTTTAGTGCTTCGGTGGGTATTCCCACTGCTCCTGAGGCCTTGTTGTTCCTCTGTTGTCGAATGGCCTTTTCAACCTCATGTAGGGTTGCGGTTGTACTGAGATGGTAGCGTGTAGTATGCTGTGGGATGGAGTCGAGTACACTTAAGTTGGAGACAGAGTCACGGTTAAGGGGATCTTCAAAGTGCTCCTTCCAGCGAGCACTGACTGCCTCTCTGTCCTTGATTAAAGCTTCTCCGTTCTTCAACCGCAAAGGGTTAGGATCTTGGGTGCTTGGTCTGTAGGGGGTCTTTACTGCACTGAAGAATCCACGCACGTTGTGGTTGTTGGCTAGTTGCTGGATCTCCTGCGCTTTTTCAACCCACCATCTGTTCTTTATTTCATGAGTTTTTCATTGGACCTCGGCCTTCGGACGTCTGTCGATCTGTTTTCTTGCACTCGAGTTGTCTTGCTGTTTCCAATTCAAGAATGCCTTGTGCTTACAGCTTAATAACTCCTGGATCTCCTGGTCATTCTCGTCGAACCAGTCTTGGTGTTTCCTGGTCAAGTGATCGAGTGTCTCTTCACAGGTCTTAATTATGTAGACCGTGAGGGCAGACCAGGCTCCGTGAGCACCCTGCGTCTCTGGATCACTTTGACTCGCTATGTTGGTAGTGAGACGTGGCTGAATAGCGCTTTCTTAGCATGGTCAGTGAGTGCTCCAGTGTTGATTTTCCTGCGGCATTGTTTCCGTTGCCGCCGCTATAATTGGGCAACATTGATGGACATCAGTGAGTGGATAAGGCAGTGGTCCATCCAGCAGTCGTCAGCTCCTATCATGGTACGGGTGATGTGCACGTCCTTGCGGTCCCTCACTCAGACGATGACGTAGTCTAGCAGATGCCAGTGCTTTGATCGAGGGTGTTGCCATGAAGTCTTGTACTTGTGTTTCTGATGGAACAAAGTGTCGGTCCTGACAGTCCAGGTCCCGAACTTCATTTTAAGCGGTGGAAGATGCCTATGCGTGAACTCTTTTAACGTGAGGTGTCCTTTATCACAAAGAATCTTGATTACAAAGGGAAGAAATTTGTGCTTCAGTCGGGAAGGAGGAATGTTTGTGGCAAGGATATGGGGGGAGAAGGATCTTGGTCAGATCCCCTCTGGAGTACTGAGTTTAGTTTTGGGCACCGCACCTCAGGAAGAATATATTGGTCTGGTGAGTGCCACGCAGGTATATAAAATGTTAAAAGGATTTGATAGGGTAGGTATAGAAAAACGATTTCCTCTGGTGGGGGAATCAAGAACAAGGGAACATTAATTTATAATTAGAACCAGGCTATTTAGGATGGACATCAGGGAATACTTTTTCACACAAAGGGTAGTAGAAATCTGGAATTCGCTGCCCCAAAAGACTTTAGATGCTGGGACAATTGAAGCTTTCGAGTCAGAGATCGACAGATTTTTGCTAGCTAAGGCTATCAAGGGATATGGAGCTAAGGCTGGTAAATGGAGTTGATCAGCCATGATCGAATTGAATGGAAGAGCAAGCTTGAGGGGCTGAATGCCCTCATCCTGTTCCTAAGTTTCCTATGTCTCAAATCATTCACATACTGTATCCCAAAATATTATTTTCTGAAATAAATCTACCTAATTTGCATTTGAATGAATCAATACTTTCTGCTTGCACTGTATCCCTAGGGAGATTGTTGTCTAGATTTACCACTTACTTACTGAAATAATGGCCACTATTTTCACAGAGGGACGGGTAGGGCCCAGTGGAGCCCGGTAGTGAGCAAAGAAACCAGCAAGACCAGGACCGTGGAGGACCTGCCGACCTTAACGGCAATGCCTCATTTAAATAAATCTCCTGACTCCCATCCGAAACCCAACCACAGTGACTACCTGGCCGGTGGGCTGGAGTGGGCACCTAGCAGCAGGCTGATGCTGCCAGGGACCTGTATAAACAGTCCCCAGCAGTCAGTGGGCATTGGAAGTCTATGAAAAAAGCAAATGTCCATGGCAAGAATAGAGAGTGCGGAGAAGGATCTGTCAAACATTAGGAGGGGCGTAGCCCAACACAATGGAGGCCCAAGGCTTGCCTCCTCTGGCCCCCCAAAAAATCTAAAGTAAAACACAAATTTACCTCTGGGCCTCTTCTGGCCCAGGATCCTGCTCCTGACAGGTTTCGTCTGACAGAGGAGCTGGCTCTGCTCCCACCGCTCAGGCCTCAGGTTGAAATTGCAGATTGGATTGTGATAGATTATTGGACCCAATCTACATATTTTTAAAGTAGTACCCTGCTTCTTTCTTGCAGATGTCCTGCTTTCCTGCTCAAAAAATCAGGTTAATAGCAAGATACGTTGGGATGGCAGCAGAGAGGGGTAAGTGACTTGCCTTATTTTAACTGCTCCCCCACCTAGTTTCTGCCATGCAGGGGCAATTAAAATTGGGAAAAATGTTTCCGCAGATTCGTTTTGAATGTACCTACCTTCAAGCGCAGTCTTCGTCCTCTGCTTCTACTGATCTGGAATGAATAAAATGTTTTGACATGGTCTACATTAGGTAATCCCTTTAGATCAGAACAGCAATCATATCACCTCTCAACCTTCTCTTTTTTTCCAGTGAGAACATACCCAATTTACCGAATCACTCATCATAATGCAATCCCTCCATCCCTTCAATCTTTCTGGTTGCCTCTTCTGTATCATTTCAGTAGCTGCATTATCCTTTTTGTACTGCAGCGACCAGAACAGTACATTGTATTCTAAGTGCGATTGCACCAATGATTTATAAAGTGGCAAGATTGCCTCACTATTTCGGATCAATGTTGACCTTTACACTGCCATCAAGCATTGTTGTAATTTGCTTCAATTTATTGTAAATCAGCATCACCAGTTCTCTTTCATTTTCCATACACATTATTTTCTTTCCATTTAAGTAATAGTCCCTTTATGGATTTTAGTCCTCATCTGAAGGATTTTGCATTTCTCGAAACTGAATTTCATCCACCTCCTGTCTGCCCAATTCCCAAGCATATTCAAATCCTCCTGTAGCTTGTCCTGTTCAGCTTTGCAGTCTAACACCTGCATTAGCTTTGTATCTTCTGCAAATTTAGCCATCGTGCTTGTCCCAAAACAGACCCCTGTTGGTACCCACTGGTAATGTTCTCCCAGGCTGATGAATCACCACCCTCTGGGTTCTATCGGTCAACTAATTACATATCAATTGGGAGATATTTCCATTGATACCTACTTTCTTTATTTTCAGTACTAGCCTTTCTATAGGAACTGTATCAAAAAGGCCTCTCTGAGATTCAAGTACATCACATCCACTGCATTAATCCTATCAAGTTCCTTTGTCATATCCTCAAACAAAACCAGTAATTTAAATTGGCAAGACCTCCCATTCATGAACCCATATTGGCTATCTTTCATCATTCAATTTCTATCTTGATGTTCCATGATCTTTTCTTTAATAAGGGTTTCCATAACATTACCCACAATTGGAAGTGAAGGATTTTGTGGGCTGGATTTTTGCCGCCCCTGTTAATACCCCAGAGGGGCATCAATGTTGGCAGTAAGCACTTCCGGGCAGACAGCCAGCTTCCAGCGCCTCGCCGGGAAATTCTGAGCTGGCTGGAGGGGGCGTGAAGCATTACTGCCTGGAAGTGGCCAGCCGGTGTGCAACATCCCTGGTTGCAAAATCGGCTCGATTTTTGGCTGATCCCAACCCGTTGTGCTCTGTAGAGTGCCCTGTGGAGGTAGGCATTCCAAGCTGTAGCAGCCGCGGTCAGGTAAATAAAGTCGACCTTGGGTAAGTGTGATTTTTTTTTCTTTTTGTGATTTATGTTGTGGTGGTATGAGTCATGTATTGAGAATGTTTTTGGTGTTTTGTTTCCGATTTGTTCCCCCCAAGCCTCTCTTAGGGAGACCGAGGCCGGCAGTTTAGCTCGAGATTTTTGCTTGCTCAACCGGCCTAGCGCCCTAAAAGAGGTGTGCAATGCCTCCCTTAGCACTCCGCTCCACACTCAAGGCCCAACTGATGAATTTTGTGGTTGAGGAAGCAAACCATTTCCCCGCGCAAAATTTACCGTCCCATTGCCATTACCGCCACAAAGTGACCAGAAACGAAAATCCAACCATTTAACTTTTATAAAGTTGAAGGATACATTTTTGATAGGCAGGTTATCCAAGGTAAATTGGGGTAATGATTCTGTAATCTTTGGGAATGGTCTAATGGATGGATATGACTGATTTTTAAGGAAATTGAAACATATTGGGGAGGGTCAATGACATAGTGTGTGTGTGTGTGTGTTAGTTTAAATACATCTGGAGATATGTCAATGGGTAACCATTGACTGGCCCTGATTAACTTCTGCTTTTCCAAATGCTTAGTAATTTCATCCTGCAAACTAAACTCTAATTCCTTGAAATTCTACGGAGGTTCTATCAATCTTCCGTCATGGTTCTGGTGGTAGATAAGCAGAACCCCCAGGGAAATGCCATGATTGGAGCTAGTTTTCCTGAAATTCGACCAAGCATTTTTTTCTCCATCAGGATTTAGCATTTCTCATGGTTGAAGTTGTCCCATCTAATGGACAGAATGAATATTGATTGGCCTGAAGTTTTTTTTTCACCTTTCTATACATAAATACTGCTGCTAATGATGTGAGCATAACTGCACACCAAACTCCAAATGTCACATCAAATAACAGTAAGAATTATTCTGTTACATATTTTATTTACTTCTAATGCTACATAAGGCACTGATTAGATCCCATCTGGAGTTATGTCTGCAATTCTGCTCACCGAGTCCTCGGAAGGATTTTGAGAATGTATAATCTATAGCAACAAAGATGATACTGGTTATCAGGACATTAAGTTAAAAGTAAAAGGGTAAGTACAATCTGGCATCGATATCCTTGTGGGGAGGTTAATTCAAGCTGTGGGGAAGGACCTTATCATGTATGTACATGCTGGTTGTAGCCACCAGATGGTGTAATTGTTGGAGGCCACTGAGCAGCATGCACATGGTGCTACCCTGGTCTAAAAGGTCAGCCATTTTGTGAGTCAGGCACTTTGGGCCTAAATAAAGCAATGCTAAGGTTGTACCATGCTTAGTTAAACAGTACTCAATTTGAACCTTTATTGCATACATTACATTTGGCGACGAGAATACAAGAACTTTTGTTTGCAAAATGAGCACGATTGGATTTTTAGAGCGATTCGTGGAGCGAGAAGATTGGGCGGACTTTGTGAGCCATTTGATCCAATACTTTCTGGCCAACGAAATGAAGGGGGTCGATGATGCAGATCGGCCGTGTTCCTCACTGTGTGCAGTTCAAAGATCTATGGTCTGATAAAGAATCTACTCATGCCTAGTGATCCAACAGAGAAAACATATGAGGAGTTGTGTACATTGGTACGGGAGCACCTCAAGCCAGACGACGGCATCATCATCTCGAGATACAGGTTTTATACACACATTCGATCGGAGGGCTAGAGTGTGGCGGAATTCGTTGCCGACCTGAGACATCTAGCGAGACTGTGCAAGTTTGGGACGGTGTTGGCAGACATGCTGCGGGACTTCTTTGTTATCGGTATCAACCACGAGGTGATCCTGCGCAAACTTCTGGTGGTGGAGGAGTTGAATTTAAAAAGGGCCTTCCAGATCGCTCAATCATGTATGACGACGGACAGGAGTCTAAAGCAAATATCGTTGAAGAACCGAACCTCGGCAAGTACTGTAAATGCGATTGATTCGGCGTTCGACAGAGCGACACATGGCAGGGCCTATCCGGCTGCGTTCGCGAATGAATTGGCGTTCGGCAGAGCGGCACATGGCAGGGCCTATCCGGCTGCGTTCGCGAAACCTATGGCTGCCTAAAGTCCACCAGCGGGAATGTATCCAACTTCTCCGTGTTGGTGTTGTGGGGGAAATCATCGGCACCAGCAGTGCTGATTGAAACAATATAGTTGCAAAGGCTGTCTGAGAGTGGGGCATCTCCAGCGCAAGTATACGCAGATGAGCAAGCGAGCTGCGACACACCACGTGGAGGATGAGAGTCAGACCAGCGCGGATCCGGATACGCAATCCGAGATGCCAGAGGAGGAAGTAGATGGACTGCACTTTTTCATAACCAAGAGTAAATCAATTTTGATTAACGTGAAGTTTAACAGGATACCGATATCGAAGGAACTGGACATAGGGGTGAGTCAATCGATCATGAACTCGAAGGCATTTAATAAGCTTGGGGTACTAAGACTGTGAGGCCCAGGCTGAGCCCTGTTAACGCCAAGCTGCGCACATACACCAAAGAATTGATAAAGGTGATTGGCAGTGCACAAATTAATGTGTTGTATAATGGTGCGGTTCACGAGTTACCGCTGTGGATTGTTCCAGGCAATGGCCCAACGCTGCTCGGCAGGAGCTGGTTGGAGAAAATCAGATGCGACAGGAACGACATAAAGGCATTGTCGTTGGAGGAAGATACATGTGCACAAGTATTGAGCAAGTTTCCCTCGCTGTTGGAACCGAGTATTGGCAACTTCACAGGAGCCAAGTTGCAGATCCACATGGACTCAGATACAAGACCCATCCATCATAAAGATTGGGCAATTCCGTATATGATGAGGGTGAAGATCGAAATTGAACTGGACAGACTCCAGCGTGAAGGGATCATATCACCGGTCGAATTTAATGAATGGGCCAGCCCCATTGTTCCTGAGCTGAAAAGTGATGGCACAGTCAAAATCTGTGGAGACTACAAGGCTACGATCAACAGGGTTTCGAAACAAGAACAGTACTCGTTACCGAAGGCTGATGAATTGTTTGTGATGCTAGCCAGAGGGGAGTCGTTCACAAAACTGGACTTGACGTCGGCCTATATGACGCAGGAGTTGGTTGAGACATTGAAGAGACTTAAGTGCATTAACAGGCATAAAGGACTGTTTATTTACCACAGGTGCCCGTTTGGAATTCGATCGGCTGCAGCAATATTCCAGAGGAATATGGAAAGTCTATGAAGTCCGTTCCCAGAAGCGTCATGTTCCAAGATGACATCCTGATCACTGGTCATGACTCCAAGGAACAGCTGAACAACCTGGAAGAGGTTGTATTGCATTTGGACAGAGTGGGACTCAGACTTAAACGCTCGAAGTGCGTCTTCATGGCACCGGAGGTCGAATTCCTCGGCAGGAAAATCGCCGCTGATGGCATCAGACCTAATGATGTGAAAACCAAAGCCATCAAGAATGTACCCAAGCCACAGAACGTGAGAAAGCTGCGTTCATTCCTGGGTCTACTCAACTACTTTGTTAACTTCCTACGTAAACTGAGCACCTTACTTGAACCACTGCACATGTTATTGAGAAAAGGCAACAACTGGGTGTGGGACGCTTTGCAAGACAGTTTTCGAGAAAGCCACCAATCTGCTTTGCTTGAACAAGCTGCTGGTACATTATGACCCATGTAACCGCTTTGGCCTGTGATGCATCGTCATTTAGAATTAGTTGCATGTTACAACAAGCCAATGAATCGGGGAAACTTCAGCCTGTTGCGTATGCATCCAAAATTTTGTGTAAAGCAGAAAGAGCCTACAGTATGGTTTAAAAAGAAGCTTTAGCGTGTGTGTATGGTGTTAAAAAGATGCATCAATATCTGTTCGGTCTGAGGTTTGAATTAGAGACCGATCACAAGCCGCTCATTTTGTTGTTTTCCGAGATCAAAGGTATCAATACCAATGCTTCATCCCGCATCCAAAGGTGGGCGCTGACATTATCTGCCTATGATTATGTCATTCGCAACAGACCTGGCACAGAGAATTGTGCCGCTGCTTTGAGCCGGTTGCCGTTGCCCACACCGGAGATGGAAACTCCACAATCGGCAGATTTAATGTTAATCATGGATGATTTTGAGAGTGAAGGTACCCCTGTCACGGCTCAACAAGTTAAGACCTGGATCAGCCAGGACCCGATATTATCGGTGGTAAAGGGTTGCATCCTCAAAGGGGATTGGTCTGCCATACCTCAGCAAATGTGCGAGGAGGCCAAACCATACATTTGTCGCAAGGACAAATTGTCTATTCAAGCAGATTGCATATTGTGGGGCAATCGAGTTGTAATGCCCAAGAAAGGGAGAGAGAAGTTTGTGCGTGAGTAACACAGCACACATCCTGGTATAGTGATGATGAAGGCCATTGCCAGATCCCACGTAGAGTGGCCAGGAATTGATTCTGAGCTGGAAGCATGCGTGCATCAGTGCAACACCTGCATGCAGCTCAGCCAAGCACCAGCGGAATCGCCGCTGAGTCTGTGGTCATGGCCATCCAAACCTTGGTCCAGGATCCATGTAGATTTTGCAGGTCCCTTCCTGGGCAAGATGTTTTTAGTGATGGTGGATGCTTATTCAAAGTGGATAGAATGCATAATCATATCATCCAGCACATTCACAGCAACCATAGAGAATCTCAATGTCATGTTCGCGACACATGGTCTGCCTGACATAGTGGTGAGCGACAATGGGTCGTGCTTCACCAGTCAAGAGTTTCAGGAGTTTGTAAAACTTAACGACATAAAACATGTAATGTCAGGACCGTTCAAGCCTTCGTCCAACGGGCAAGGAGAATGTGCAGTACAAATTATCAAGTAAAACATGAGGAGAGTAACACAAGAGTCACTGCAGACCTGCTTGTCTTGCATACTGCTGAGTTACAGGACAAGATCCCACACACTCACAGGGGTCTCGCCTGCTGAACTCGTGATGAAAAGAGGTCTTAAGAGCAAGTTATCTCTTGTACACCCAGATTTAAGTAATCATGTTGAATACAGAAGATAGAGACAACAAGGGTACCACGATTGCGCAACTGTGTCATGCGAGATTTCTGTTAATGATCCTGTATCTGTGTTGAATTAGGTTAGGGTCCCAAATGGATCGCTGGTATAGTCATGGCCAAGGAGGGCAACAGAGTATTTGTTATTAAATTCAAGAATGAGCAAACTTGCAGGAAACACATAGATCAAACAAAGCTGAGGCACACAGATGAGCCAGAGCAGTCGGACAAAGAAACCGTCGACGACCAATCAGCCTACCAGCAGCCTTCAGTGGACTCAAGGGTCATCAGTGAACCCACAATTTCCATCACGGTCTTGTTCAATAAAAATGGACTTGCAATTCCTGACATGGCCACTGCCACCCCCAACAAGTCAGCCATCCAGCCACCAGCAGACTCCGCACATTCACCCAAGGCCAGAATCGAACTGAGATGGTTAACCCGGGAGCGTAAAGCACCGGACCATCTCAACCTGTGAAAGACAGTCTATCGACTCAGGATCAGTTCCTATGGACTGGAGGGTAGCTAATGTAACACCACTTTTGAAGAAGGGAGGGAGAGAGAAAACGGATAATTATAGAACGTTTAGCCTGACATCAGTGGTGGGAAAAATGTTGGAATCAATTATTAAAGATGAAATAGCAGCACATTTGGAAAGCAGTGACGGGATCGGACCAAGTCAGCATGGATTTATGAAAGGGAAATCCTGCTTGACAAATCTAGAGAATTTTTTGAGGATGTAACTAGTAGAATGGACAGGGGAGAACCAGTGGATCTGGTGTATTTGGACTTTCAAAAGGCTTTTGACGGGGTCCCACACAAGAGATTGGTGTGCAAAATTAAAGCACATGGTATTGGGGATAATGTACTGATGTGGATAGAGAACTGGTTGGCAGATAGGAAGCAGAGAGTCGGGATAAACGGGTCCTTTTCAGAATGGCAGGCAGTGACTAGTGGGGTACCGCAGGGCTCAGTGCTGGGACCCCAGCTATTTACAATATACATTAATGATTTGGATGAGGGAATTGAGTGGAATATCTCCAAGTTTGCAGAAGAAACTAAGCTGGGTGGCAGTGTGAGCTGTGAGGAGGACGCTAAAAGGCTGCAGGGTGATTTTGACAGGTTAGGTGAGTGGGCAAACGCGTGGCAGATGCAGTATAATGTGGATAAATGTGAGGTTATCCACTTTGGTGGCAAAAACATGAAGGCAGAATATTTTCTGAATGGCGGCAGATTAGGAAAAAAAGAGGTGCAGCGAGACCTGGGTGTCATGGTACATCAGTCATTGAAAGTCGGCATACAGGTTCAGCAGGTGGTGAAGAAGGCAAATGTATGTTGGCCTTCATAGCTAGGCGATTTGAGTATATGAGCAGGGAGGTCTTACTGCAGTTGTGCAGGGCCTTAGTGAAGCTTCACCTGGAATATTCTGTTCATTATTGGTCTCCTAATCTGAGGAAGGACGTTCTTGTTATTGAGGGAGTGCAGCGAAGGTTCACCATACTGATTCCTGGGATGGCAGGACTGACATATGAGGAGAGACTGGAATGACTGGGCCAGTATTCACTAGAGTTTAGAAGGATGAGAGGGGATCTCATAGAAACATATAAAATTCTGAAGGGACTGGACAGGTTAGATGCAGGAAGAATGTTCCTGATGTTGGGGAAGTCCAGAACCAGGGGACATAGTATAAGGATAAGGGGTAAGCCATTTAGGACTGAGATGAGGAGAAACTTCTTCACTCAGACAGTTGTTAACCTGTGGAATTCCCTACCACAGAGAGTTGTTGATGCCAGCTCATTGGATATATTCAAAAGGGAATTAGATATGACCCTTACTGCTAAAGGGATCAAGGGGTATGGAGAGAAAGAAGGAAAGGGGTACTGAGGTGAATGATCAGCCAGGATCTTATTGAATGGTGGTGCAGGCTCGAAGGTCCAAATGGCCTACTCCTGCACCTATTTTCTATGTTTCTATGTTTCTAGGTAAGATCTCAGAGGAGGGTATTAACATGTATGTACACGCTGTTTGTAGCCACCAGATGATGTCATTGTTGGAGGCCACTGAGCAGCACGCACATGGTGCTGCTCTGGTATAAAATGCCAGCCTATTTGTGATTCAGGCACTTTGGGCTTAAATAAAGCAGAGCCAAGGTTGTACCTTGCTTAGTTAAACAGTACTCAGTTTGAACCTTTATTGCATACATAACAAACCTGATTGTTTAAAATCTGATGTATTTGAGGGAAGAAATAGCAGTGGCTCTGACGATAATTTTTCAAAATTCTATGGCAAGACAAATTGTGGCAGAAGACTGTAAAATGGCAAATATGACAACCTTCTTCAAACAAAAGTAATTCGAAGTCAGGTAGTCTTAGTTCAGTTTTTGATAAGCTACTAATTCCTTAAATTCTGTGGTGGTTCTATCAGTCTCACATGGCACCGTGGCTGGCTCTGCTGCACTGGAGTGCAGGAAAAAGGGTGGGAGAGCGATAGTGATAGGGGATTCGATTGTAAGGGGAATAGATAGGCGTTTCTGCGGCCGCAACCGAGACTCCAGGATGGTATGTTGCCTCCATGGTGCAAGGGTCAAGGATGTCTCGGAGCGGGTGCAGGACATTCTGAAAAGGGAGGGTGAACAGCCAGTTGTTGTGGTGCACATTGGTACCAATGATATAGGTTAAAAATGGGATGAGGTCATACGAGACGAATTTAAGGAGCTAGGAGCTAAATTAAAACATAGGACCTAAAAGTAGTAATCTCAGGATTGCTACCAGTGCCACGTGCTAGTCAGAGTAGTAATCGCAGGATAGCTCAGATGAATACGTGGCTTGAGCAGTGGTGCAGCAGGGAGGGATTCAAATTCCTGAGGCATTGGAACAGGTTCTGGGGGAGGTGGGACCAGTACAAACCGGACGGGCAGGACCGGAACCAATGTCCAAGGAGGAGCGTTTGCTGGTGCTGTTGGGGAGGAGTTAAACTAATATGGCAGGGGGATGGGAACCAATGCAGGGAGAAAGAGGGAAACAAAAAGGAGACAAAAGCAAAAGACAGAAAGGAGATGAGTAAAAGTGGAGGGCAGAGAAACCCAAGGCAAAAAACAAAAAGGGCCACTGAATATAAAGGGGCTGCAGGAGGGGTCAAAACTAAAAATCATGGTTTAAAAACTAGTATTAAAACACTCTACCAAAACGCACGCAGCATTCGAAATAAAGTAAATGAGTTGACGGCACAATCATTACAAATGGGTATGATTTGGTGGCCTTCCAGAAACGTGGTTGCAGGGTGACCAAGATTGGGAATTAAACATACAGAGGTATCTGACGATTCGGAAAGATAGACAAGAAGGGAAAGGAGGTGGTGTAGCTCTGTTAATCAAGGATGATATCAGGGCAGTTGTGAGAGACGATATTGGCTCTAATGAACAAAATGTTGAATCATTGTGGGTGGAGATTAGAGATGGTAAGGGGAAAAAGTCACTGGTGGGTGTAGTTTATAGGCCCCCAAATAATAACTTCATGGTGGGGCGGGCAATAATCAAGGGAATAATGGAGGCATGTGAAAAAGGAATGGCAGTAATCATGGGGGATTTTAACCTATATATCGATTGGTCAAATCAAATCGCACGGGGTAGCCTAGAGGAGGAATTCATAGAATGCTTACGGGATTGTTTCTTAGAACAGTATGTTACAGAACCTACAAGGGAGCAAGCTATCTTAGATATGGTCCTGTGTAATGAGACAGGAATAATAAACGATCTCCTAGTAAAGGATCCTCTTGGAATGAGTGATCATAGTATGGATGAATTTGTAATACAGATTGAGGGTGAGGAAGTAGTGTCTCAAATGAGCATACTATGCTTAAACAAAGGGGACTACAGTGGGATGGGGGCAGAGTTGGCAAAAGTAGACTCGAAACACAGACTAAACGGTGGCACAATTGAGGAACAGTGGAGGACTTTTAAGGAGCTCTTTCATAGTGCTCAACAAAAATATATTCCAGTGAAAAAGAAGGGCGGTAAGAGAAAGGATAACCAGCCGTGGATAACCAAGGAAATAAAGGAGAGTATCAAATGAAAAACCAATGCGTATAAGGTGGCCAAGGTTAGTGGGAAACTAGAAGATTGGGAAAATTTTAAATGACAGCAAAGAATGACTAAGAAAGCAATAAAGAAAGGAAAGATAGATTACAAAGGTAAACTTGCGCAAAACATAAAAATGAATAGTAAAAGCTTTTACAGATATATAACGGAAAAGGGTGGCGAAAGTAAATGTTGGTCCCTTTGAAGGTGAGAAGGGGGATTTAATAATGGGAAATGTGGAAATAGCTGAGACCTTAAACAATTATTTTGCTTCGGTCTTCACAGTGGAAGACACAGAAACCATGCCAGAAATTGCTGGTCACAGGAATGTGGGAAGGGAGGACCTTGAGACAATCACAATCACTAGGGGGGTAGTGCTGGACAGGCTAATGGGACTCAAGGTAGACAAGTCCCCTGGTCCTGATGAAATGCATCCCAGGGTACTAAAAGAGATGGTGGAAGTTATAGCAGATGCATTCGTTATAATCTACCAAAATTCTCTGGACTCTGAGGAGGTACCAGCGGATTGGAAAGCAGCTAATGTAACGCCTCTGTTTAAAAAAGGGGGCAGACAAAAGGCAGGTAACTATAGGCCGGTTTGTTTAATATCTGTAGTGGGGAAAATGCTTGAAACTATCATTAAGGAAGAAATAGCGGGACATCTAGATAGGAATAGTGCAATCAAGCAGATGCAGCATGGATTCATGAAGGGGAAATCATGTTTAACTAATTTACTGGAATTCTTTGAGGATATAAAGAGCATGGTGGATAGAGGTGTACCGATGGATGTGGTGTATTTAGATTTCCAAAAGGCATTCGATAAGGTGCCACACAAAAGGTTACTGCAGAAGATAAAGGTATGCTGAGTCAGAGGAAATGTATTAGCATGGATAGAGAATTGGCTGGCTAACAGAAAGCAGAGAGTCGGGATAAATGGGTCCTTTTCGGGTTGGAAATTGGTGGTTAGTGGTGTGCCAAAGGGATCAGTGCTGGGACCACAATTGTTTACAATATATATCTGGATGAGCTGGAAGAGGGGACAGAGTGTCGTGTAACAAAATTTGCAGATGACACAAAGATTAGTGGGAAAGCAGGTTGTGTAGAGGACACAGAGAGGCTGCAAAGAGATTTAGATAGGTTAAGCGAATGGGCTAAGATTTGGCAGATGGAATACAATGTCGGAAAGTGTAAGGTCATCCACCTTGGGAAAAAAAACAGTAAAAGGGAATATTATTTGAATGTGGAGAAATTACAACATGCTGTGGTGCAGAGGGACCTGGGGGTCCTTGTGCATGAAACTCTTTTGGAGTTTACCTGTAAAACATAAACATTAATCGGTGCCACCCGACCTGGATGACACACCAGACATTTACAAGGCCCCTTTTTCCTTGTGCATGAATCCCAAAAAGTTAGTTTGCAGGTGCAGCAGGTAATTAGGAAGGCGAATGGAATGTTGGCCTTCATTGCAAGAGGGATGGAGTACAAAAGCAGGGAGGTCCTTCTGCAACTGTATAGGGTATTGGTGAGGCCGCACCTGGAGTACTGCGGGCAGTTTTGGTCACCTTTCTTAAGGAAGGATATACTAACTTTGGAGGGGTACAGAGAAGATTCACTCGGCTGATTTCGGAGATGAGGGGGTTGCCTTATGATAATAGATTGAGTAGACTGGGTCTTTACTCGTTGGAGTTCAGAAGGATGAGGGGTGATCTTATAGAAACATTTGAAATAATGAAAGGGATAGACAAGATAGAGGCAGAGAGGTTGTTTCCACTGGTCTAGGAGACTAGAACTAGGGGGCACAGCCTCAAAATACGGGGGAGCCAATTTAAAACCGAGTTGAGAAGGAATTTCTTCTCCTAGAGGTTTGTGAATCTGTGGAATTCTCTTCCCAAGGAAGCAGTTTGAGGCTAGCTCATTGAATGTATTCAAGTCACAGATAGATAGATTTTTAACCAATAGGGGAATTAAGGGTTACGGGGAGCGGGCGGGTAAGTGGAGCTGAGTCCACGGCCAGATCAGCCATGATCTTGTTGAATGGCGGAGCAGGCTCGAGGGGCTAGATGGCCTACTCCTGTTCCTAATTCTTATGTTCTTATGTTCTTTTAAAAACAGTTGAACGAGGCTGCTCATGCCATTTTCTAGGCAATTTTATTGGTCTCATGCAGGAGCTATGACAGAAGACCGATAGAACCCCATGGAATTTCAGGTTCCAAGAGTCTGTTTCACAGGATGATATTACAAAGCACTTCGAAAAGCAGAATTAATTAGGAGCAGCCAGCCTGTATTTCATGCTTTACTAACGGCGTAGAATTCTTTTGAGAAAGGACAAATAAAGGAATCAAGTGGATGTGGTTTACATTGATTTTCAAAAACAAATTGATACAGTAGCATAAAAAAAATGATTTGGGCTTCGGAATTGAGGGAATAATATCAAAATTTGCAGGTAATACCAAATTAGGGAGAATGGCACATTATGACAGGTGCTGTGAATGACTGCAGGAGGACGTAGCTCGGTAGGAGATGGGGCGATAGAAGGCAGATGGAGTTCAAGATAGAAAATGTGAAGTGATACATTTTGAAAGTTGGAATAGGGAAAATAAATCCATCTTGCATAGTAATACTTACAATTTAGAAGAGCATAGTGATAATGGTGTGCCAGTATACAGGTTATTAAAGGTGGCAGCACAAATCAATAAGTTCATAAAATTGTAATTGGAATCCTTGATTTTTTACCTATGGAAATAGAATACAAAAGGAGAAATTTTTAATTTGTACAAGACCTGAGTAAGACTGCAGTTGGAGTATTGTGCAGTTTTGGGCATCCCATTAAACGAAGGATATAAAAGCAATGAAAAAAGTACAGTGCAGATTCACTGGGTTCATGGGGTTACAATTATGAAGAAATACTTGAGAAATTGGTGCTTCAGTCAATAAAGCTGAGTAGGTTTAAAGGGTGATTTAATACAAGCCTTCAAGATTGTGATGGATGATGGGCAGGCTAGTATTGGTTCATTGTGGCCGAAATTGGTCAAAACCGTTGGTCCGCCCATTTCTCGGCAGTATGCCGGTGGTATGTCATTTCATACCACCGGGTACCACTGGGGCGGAGTGTGCATGATTTTCGTCACTTTTTTCTCAGCAGTATGCCGAGCGGAGTGCAGCCGGCGGAATCTTCAGCTCCCGAGTTGTGTGCACGCGCATGCTGCTGCGAAGCTACACCCCCCAAGAGGCACCAACGAGAATCCATGGAGACTGGCAGCCTGAGAGTACTGTGCAGGTATGTGGGGGGGCGAGAGGGCGAGATTGCTGCTGTGAGGGGAGATACCAGTGGAGAGAAATTGCTGATGTGGAGGGAGATCACTGCTTATGGGGAGATCGCTGCTTGGGAAGGGATCACTGTGGGTGGGGGGGGTGGAAGAAATCACTCTGTGGGGTGGGAAAGACTGGGGGGTGAGAGATAAAAACATTTTTACAGGTAAAGATGCATACCATCAACAGAAGATCAACTTAAAACCATCTTTTCCAGGGTGGTCGGCAGGGTCAGAGATATGTCGGTGGTAAGTGATGAATTTTGTAATTTTGGGCAGTATTTCGGTGGTGTGCATGGGCGGATGGAATGCATACAGCCTGGCGGTATGTCGCTGATGAATTTTCTGCCAGGCGGTATGTGGGCAGTATGTCGGTATTTTTCGATGAATTTCGCGATTTTGGGCAATATGTCTGTGGTCCGCGGGTGGTATGCGGCAGTAGTCCACCAATTTCGGGCCCAATATGTATGAACGAAGGTCCTGCCTGTTTTAGGTCATTACTTTCTGCTGCTAATGTTTTATTCACCAGAAATTGATTCATGATGTATAGTGAGCAGAGATCTGGTGAACAAATCTGGTGTAAAAGGGAATTCGATAATTACTACAAGAAGAGTAATATTCAAGAATAGGGGAAACAAGCAGAAGAGTGTGATTAGATTATGCAGTTCAGGCAGAGCAAAGCACCAATGTAGACTTAATGCGCTGGATGACCTGTTTTTGTGCTGCAAAATTCTTTGATTCTATAAATTATGCTTGCTGTCTTTGGAATAGAGACAAATTGATCTAATTAACGTTTTCAAGATTATAGAGAGAATTGACAAAATGAATGCACACAAATGTTTTGCTGGGAAATACCAGGAAACACAAGAATTTGTAATAAGGTGAGCCCTCTTGAGCATCCTTGATTATAACTTCTCAACCATTGGTGGCCGTGCCTTCAGCTGCCTTGGCCCTAAGCTCTGGAACTCCCTCCCTAAACCTCTCCATTTCTCTACCTCTCTTTCCTCCTTTAAGACTCTCCTTAAAACCTACCTCTTTGACGAAGCTTTTGATCAATTGCTGTAATTTCTTATTATGTGGCTCAGTGTCAAATTTATTTGTTTTGTATTATAACACTCCTGTGAAGCGCCTTCGGACATTTTACTATGTAAAAGGCGCTATATAAATACAAGTTGTTGTTGTTGTTGAGAATAGAGTTGTGAAATGAGTTACCAAAGAAGGAAATTGAAGTGGAGAGTAGAAACAGGGACAAGAGATAATTGGATGTGTTTCGGCAGAGAAATGTGATTGAGGGATCCTTGCTTTTATTATCTCTAGACTCGATTATTCCATGGCTCTCCTGGCTGGCTTCCCATCTTGCATCCTTCATAAACTTCAGCTCATCCTAAAATCTGCTGCCCGTATCCTAACTCACACCAAGTCCCATTTGTGATATATTCTTTACGACATCACTGCGCACACTACACACAAGATGGCTCGACAGGAACTTGTCCTGTGACCTTGTCACACGATCCTTTTATTGTATTTACATGAGTATCAGCATTACATCGGTTGCAGTAGTCCACTAGTGGGAGCTACATTACACTTCTCACTCCTTATTGAAAAAGTAATCATAACAAAATAATCATTACACGTAACTTGCATGGTATCCACAGCAAAAGATTGGGACTTACTTTGCCATATTTACAAATCAAACTTGACCACTTGTTTTCTGTTTTGAAGAGGATACCTTCACTCTCGAACAGAACTTTCCAAACTTGATGTCGAACTTAGATCCATTCTAGGCTGAGCCTGAGGAGAGATTTCCTCTAAGTGTAACCCTTGACCTACATTTTTACTCTCTACAACTTCAGACTGTTTGTCTGCCTAACTCGGACTCAGACTTAAATTCTGACTTTCTTTTGAACTTGTTTCTAGTACATCTGATGTAGAATTTTCTAATGGTACTCTACTTGTAACAAGACTATTTGACTCATCAGAAAAAATCGAATCATTCCAATTTTCAACTTCTTCCACATCTGTAGGTAAAATATGATCAATATGAACAAACCTAACCTTTCCATGATCAAACATCTTGAGCAAATATGTGTGAGGGCCACATATCTCTCTTACTCTACCTCTACCATGGTACTCTTTCTGTCTTAATTGTTTATCTTCTACTGACTGTGTCAAGTTTGGTTTTAACAACAAGAACTTGGTTCATGGCTGTTGTTTGAGAAAGAACTCTGCTGGACTATTACGATAAGCAATTAGAAAATTTGCCAGTTTGTGATCCAACGACTGCTGGCGTTTCCTTGGATTTGGATCCAACATTTGTTTGATGAGGGCATGTTTTACAATTTGTACAGCGCACTCTGCTGCACCATTTGAAGCAGTGTGGTATGGTGGAACTTTGACATGTTTCAAACCATTTCTGCTCATGCACTGTGCAAATTCTTCTGAACAAAATAGCAGCCCATTATCAGACACAATTTCTTCTGGGAGGCCATATGAAGAAAACAATCTTCGTAAATTGTCTAATGTTTCACTTGGTGTTATTTTCCACATCGGAAACACCTCTACCCACTTTGAATGGCTTTCAATCACAATGAACAATTGTTGACCTTCTAGCTCAGCAAAATCTATATGTAACCTTTGCCACACCCTGGGAGGCTATTTCCATGGTAGTAATTGTACTGATGGTGGTTTCTTGCTTACCGATTGACATGTAGTACACTGACGATGTATTCTTTATCTTTATCAAGACCTGGCAACCATAAGTAACTTCATGCAAAACTCTTAGTCAAGCACATTCCCAGATGGTGGTCATAAGGATCTAACAATTTGGACCTGAAATTATTTGGAATAACTATTCTTGCATCCCACATGATACAATCATTTTCCACTGATAATTCATTCCTACGAACGAAGTATGGATGAATATCTTTCTCTGATTACGGTTATGGCCAGCCATTTGCTGTGTAATCATACATCTTTGACATAACTGGGTCATGTTTGGTTGCTCTACCAATCTCTTCATCTGTGACTGGCAGTTCATCAATGTATGAAAAATAGAACACTTCTTCTACCTTAGAGATAATGTTTTCAGTTTCTAATCTTCTGTGTTCTTGCTCAACTTTCTTCTTGAGTGCATATAATTCGGGATGAGGCTTGCAGTAAACTGGTCAAATGTCCTTCTGTATCCTGACGCTCACCTTGAAATCTTGGATTGGAATTCCTGTTTCATAGAAACATAGAAAATAGCTGCAGGAGTAGGCCATTCGGCCCTTCGAGCCTGCAACATCATTCAATATGATCATCGCTGATCATGCACTTCAGTACCACATTCCTGCTTTCTCTCCACACCCCTTGATCCCTTTAGCCGTAAGGGCCACATCTAACTCCCTTTCGAACTGACCGCAATAACTTTCTGTGGTAGAGAATTCCACAGGTTAACAACTCTCTGAGTGAAGAAGTTTCTCTTCATCTCGGTCCGAAATGGTTTACCCCTTATCCTTAGACTGTGACCCCTGGTTCTGGACTTCCCCAACATCGAGAACATTCTTCCTGCATCTACCCTGTCCAATCCTGTCAGAATTTTATATGTTTCTATGAGATCCCCTCTCATTCTTCTAAATTCCATTGAATATAAGCATAGTCGATCCAATCTTTCTTCATATGTCAGTCCTGTCATCCCGGGAATCAGTCTGATGAACCTTCGCTGCACTCCCTCAATAGCAAGAATGCCCTTCCTCAGATTAGGAGACCAAAAGTGACCTCACCAAGACCCTGTACAACTGTAGTAAGACCCCCCTGCTCCTATACTCAAATCCCCTAGCTGTGAAGGAAAACATGCCATTTGCCTTCTTCACCGTCTGCTATACCTGTATGCCAACTTTCAATGATTGATGTATCATGACACTCAGGTCTCGTTGCACCTCCCCTTTTACTAATCTGTCACCATTCAGATAATATTCTGCCTTCCTGTTTTTACCACCAAAGTGGATAACCTCACATTTATCTACATTATACCGCATCTGCCATGTATTTGCCCACTCACATAACCTGTCCAAGTAAGCCTGCAGCCTCTTAGCATCCTCCTCACAACTCACACTACCACCCAGCTTAGTGTCATCTGCAAACTTGTAGATATTACATTCAATTCCTTCGTCTAAATCATTAATGTATATTGTAAATAGCTGGGGTCCCAGCTATTCATGGAACACCTTCGGATACTGCTTGATGACATCATCTTTCGATGTAAATCTCGCTTCAATACAAAAAATCTCATTCCAATCCAGCTTCAGTGATCCCAACCAGATTCTACCTATCAAGGCAGGCTTGTTTCCTGCCACTACTAAGAGAGCAAGCTCTGAAACTGAACCTTGTATTTCACCGGTATGGTGATATGTCCTACAATAGGGATTTGCTCTCATGAGTAGCCTCGCAGTTCTAACTTCAACTTTTCTAGTGGAAAATCATGCAACTTGTCGAGATATAGTGATTCCGGTACTACGCTCATGGATGCACGTTTTGATTTCCATGGGTTTCTTGGTTCCTGCAATATTGACTGGGATGGCGATACTTCGCGAATCACTGTTAGGTAATGTATATCTCCAGAACCTCCTCATCCTGTTGCTTCTCTTCAATGCTATGTCGTCTCTGGCGACTTCTACTTATAGCATGGAAAGCGTAAATTTATTCTTCATTCGGCATGCCTTCGCAAGGTGCCCTGTTTTATTGCAGATGAAACACTCTGCCTTCACATATGGACAACTTTGAGCAATGTGTTGTCCTAGACAGCAATAGCACAACTTCAATGCGCTGTTACTTTGGCCAGTTGATGATGCTTTGGGTCCAACTGCCTTTTACTTCTAACCAGCAGGCTGTCAGCTTGGTGTCTGACGACTGGAAATGGTACGAAATTCTCAGGCGTATTGGTCGGCCATAATCATCAGTATAGCAGTCTGACAAGCTAAATCAAAAGTCAAGTTAGAGGTTGTCAACTACTTTCTTCTGAGTGCATCATTTTCCATCCCATAAAGAAAGCTATCACGCAATGCTCGGTCATGAAAGTTTCCGAAATGACAGTGAATGGATAGCTTTTTTAAAGCTACAATGTACTCACTGATACTCTCATCAATTAATTGATTACACATTCTAAAATGATAACTTTCAGCAATTTCCAGGGGCTCAGGATTGTAGTGCTGAATCTCCATCAGTGGCGTGTTCTTTGGCTTGACAGGAACAAATAAACGTTTCAGGTTTTCATACACCTCAGGGCCTACTTCATTCAGGAAAATAAACTGTTTTCTTTCTAAAACCACCCGATTATGGTTTTCATCATCGGGGATTTTGACAATACTATTCGCATTGAAAAACATTTCTAGCTGCTCCACATATGCTCCGAAAGTCTCTCGGTCATAATGGAACTCACTCAAGCGCCCTATTATTCACATAGGTGGGGCCACATGGACTCTGACAATGTCAACAGTGTGTTTGACATTTACATTGGATTTTTAGCTGTGCTGCAAAGCAAAGAACCTCTCAAAGTCTCTCCATTGTTTGGCTGGAATATCCACCCTCAAAAATGTCAGCTCGGGAATCGGATTATCCGAACCTTTTTCGCCAATGTAATATGTTCTTTATGACATCACCAAGCACACAAGATAGCTCTACAGAACCTTGTCATTTGAGCTTGTCACATGATCCTTTTATTGTATTTACATGAGTAGTTGCATTACATCGAATGTCCAGTAGGTGGAGCAGTAGTCCACTAAGAGAAGCTTTATTACACCATTCACTTAACACCCCTGTTCTCGCTGAACTACATTGGCCTCACCCTACCCTATTTCTGTGACCAACTCGAGTCCCACAACCCTCTGAAAAATCTGCGTTTCTCCAGTTCTGGTCCCGTGTGCATCCCTGATTTACTTTGCCTCACCAATGGCGGCTGTGCCTTCATTTGTCTAGGCCCTAAACTCTGGAACTCTCCCCGTAAACCTCTCTAGCTCTTTATCCTCATTTAAGGCACTCCTTAAAACCTATGCCTTTGGCCAGGCGTTTGGTCACTTGTCCTAATTTCTTTTTACGTTGCCCAGTGGCAAATTCTGTCGGTAATACACCTGTGCAGTGCCTTAGGGGGACGTTTTCCTAATTTAAAAGCATTATGGGCTAGAAATTGCATAGCGTCCCGTTTGGTGGGCGCTACCCAATTGCAGCGGATGTGAACTTCCAGGAGGGAAGTGGAGCGCCAAATCAAGCAAGAGGGGCGGTAGCGGCAGAGCGCTGAACAATATCCAGTGCAGCGATGCCGGACTCACAGGCTACTTCCCTCCCTTAAAGGGAACAACCATTACAGAGGGCTCTGAAAATAAACAAATCGACTGCTCGGCAGTGTCAACTGAGATCCACAATGATCAGCCCCAAGCACTCTAATAGAGTGCGGGGCAGATCATCGCAGCAATAGGCAATTAAAAAGATGAGCAGAGAGGGGGTGCTAAAACATTTTTTGGCCTACCTGACCACAACTACCGCTCCCCAAGTGGCCAACCAACCTTAGAATGCCTCCTGCAGCTGCCGTTGTTGATGCTTGACATTGCTGCAGGAAGTGAAGTTAGCATCCGGGGCGGTACCAGGGCACTGTGCACTGAATGACGTCATGATCTCCAGGGTGCAGCAGATCGTGATGTTTGGGTTTACCACCACCGCAAATCTGCAAGAGAAGTTTGTGGACGTCGGTACTTTCACCGCGCCCGGTAGGAAAGCCGGTAGCGCCCCATTATCGCCCCCCTCCGGATGTGCTAACAGAAGGAGCAAAGGAGGCCAATTTCTCCCCCTATGGAAATGCAAGTTATAGTTGTTATTTTTGTAGTTGAAAAGACTGGCAGATGGGTTGGATCCATGAAAGAAGGCTTGGTTTTTAGGGCTCATGGCCAATTATTCCAAAGAATTTGGATGTTCTTATCCACAGCCTTATTCCATTCAGTCATAATTCTGCTACAAGTAAGGCTAATGATGACAAGGAACAAACTGATTAGCTTTCCCTGTGAAGGGAAGGAGGTGCCAGTGGTGTTGCTTGAAGTGATCTAATCACTATTGTGAAAATAAAACTAATAATTTAATGCAAATCAATGCGCTGATTGAGCCACAGCAGCTTTCAAACACTGTATATGTGTCAATGTTTCCAATCTTGGCAGGCCTGTTGGACTGCTAAAATGCAAAGAAGATGATTAAGAAAAACACAAAAAAACAATTGGAGGCAATATTACCTCCTGCTTACAATTGAGTAGAAAACGGTTATTTTTCAGTTAATCTTACTTTCAGTGTATCATAGCTTCTATAGTTGCTTACAAGAAAACAGGTCCCTATGTATTTAGTCAGTGTATTTTGATTACAACAGTGACTACACTCCAAAAGTACTTCATTGGCTGTAAACGCTTTGAGACGTCCAGTGGTCATGAAAGACGCTATATAACTGTGAGTCTTTCTTTTTTTTCTTTATTTTTCGCCATTGCACTAAGATTAGTTTCTAATGTTGGTTTTAAGATTCAGATACAATTTATGACAGTAATCTGGACTTGAGTTCTCTCAACTAACTGGCTGAGTTAGGTTTGAGGGATGTGTCCTGAAGCTGTACCCTGTAATTCTATCTGTCCTGTTTCTGTGTTAAACTATGCTTGTATTTGGTTTACAATGCAGCCTATTATAAAATTTCATATCACAAAATGTGGCTCTTTCATTATCCTACTCCTGTTCTCCTACAAAAAGGGAAAGAAAATGCACCTATTTTGACAGAAAGCAATCTTTTGTAATTTCACCTGTATTGTGGTACATATTTCATTGACACAAACCTACTGGTCGGCCACAGATGGGGGGGTGGGGTGGGGTGTACGGCCGGCAGGGGTGGGGGGGGCACAGAGGATCGGGGCTGGATACATTCATCATCGTCATTGGGGGGAAGGCCTGTGGATGGTGGGCCTGAGAAGGCGATCGGAGGCCTTGTGGTGGGGTCCCTGATTGTGGCCCGTGGGCTAGGCAGGAACCCTGGATCCAGGAGGTAGGATAAAGCCATTTACCTCTTGGATGCTGCAGTCCCCGCCTCGGTTTAACTGCCGGATTTCATGAATTGTGTGAAACCTGTCCACAGACAGTTACATTCAAAATGGAGGCTTCTAGCCTCATTACAATATTTAAAGTAAGGTACCACTCCCTGGGAGAGGATTGGTCACCTGGCCCCATCCACCCCTGCAACCCTTCCCCCCCCCACCCCCCTTCAGCAAAAATGAAAGTGGGTGGGTTGGAGGTGTGATCAGGTAGGGAATCCCATTTTTAACGCCATGCTCCAAACCCACCATTTTTTTATGGGAAAATTCCAGCCTACATTTCAGGTCAATGACCTTTCATGGCAATGAGTTCTGGTGAAAGGTCATCGACCTGAAACGTTAACTTTGTTTCGCTCTCCACAGATGCTAACTGACCTGCTGAGGTTTCCAAAATGTTCTGTTTTTATTTCAGGTTTCCAACATTTGCAGCATTTTGATTTTGTTTATACCTTAGTATTGCTCTGTGGATTTCCAATTTAGGAATACTTGGAAAGATGATCTAATGTGAAAAGGTATTTGTTAGAAATACAGATATGCCATGCTGAGACATTGTTAAAATGTGAGCAAATGCACATAATCATTGTATCATGACTAAAATCTACTTATACCTTTTAAATGGAATGTTATGGGTGCCCAACATGATTTAGGCTTTGTAATTTTGAGCTCCACCTAGTGGACTACTGTAGTAATACAACTATTCATGGAAATGCAATAAAAGCATCATGTGACAAGGTCACCTGACAAGTTCCTGTAATGCCATCTTATATGTGTCTGATTGTGATGTCGTAAATAATATATCATGTTGGCGACGAGAATGGGATTTCTGGATTTCCTAACTAAAATTTTTTTTGTGCATTATTCCAGTCAACTGACAGAGAGACTTTGAGAGGTTCTTTGTTTTGCAGAGCAGCTAAAAATCCAAGGAAAATCCAGATGGCCATACCTATGAGAATAATAGGGCACTTGGGTGAGTTCCATCATGATCGAGAGACTTTCAGAGCATATGTGGAGCGGCTAGAAATGTTTTTCACCGCAAATGGTATTATTGAAGATCCCGATTTTGAAAACCATAACCATGTGGTATGAGAAAGAAAATGGGCTATTTTCTTGAATGAAGCAAGCCCTGAGGTGCACGAAACCCTGAAAAATTTGCTTGTGCCCATCAAGCCGACAAACACGCCACTGGCTGAGATTCTAGAACAGCACTACAGTCCTGAGCCCTTGGAAATTGCAGGAAGTAATCGTTTTGGAATACAGGATCAATTACATGATGATAATATCAGTGAGTACATTGTAGTTTTAAAAAAGCTATCCACTCACTGCCATTTTGGAAACTTTCAGGACCGAGCATTGTGTGACCATTTGTTTGTGGGATGAAAAATGAAACAATCAGAAGAAAGTTGTTGACAACCCCTAAATTGACTTTTGATTTAGCTTGTCAGACAGCTATGGTGATGGATATGGCCGACCAATACGCCCGAGAATTTCGTTTCATTTCCAGTCATCAGACAACCGAGGTGAATCGCCTGCAGGTTAAAAGTTAAAGGCAGTTGTGTCCCAATGCTTCAGCAACTGACCAAGGTAACAGCACATTGAAGTTTTTCTACTGCAGGAAAACAGGGCATCTTGCGAGGGCATGCGACTGAAGAGTAAACCAATGTTCAATGCTAGAAGTAGAAACATTGAAACATAGAAAATAGGTGTAGGAGTAGGCCATTCGGCCCTTCTAGCCTGCACCACCATTCAATGAGTTCATGGCTGAACATGCAACTTCAATACCCCATTCCTGCTTTCTCGCCATACCCCTTGATCCCCCTAGTAGTAAGGACTTCATCTAACTCCTTTTTGAATATATTTAGTGAATTGGCCTCAACAACTTTCTGTGGTAGAGAATTCCTCAGGTTCACCACTCTCTGGGTGAAGATGTTTCTCTTCATCTCGGTCCTAAATGGCTTACCCCTTATCCTTAGACTGTGACCCCTGGTTCTGGACTTCCCCAACATTGGGAACAGTCTTCCTGCATCTAACCTGTCTAAACCCGTCAGAATGTTAAACGTTTCTATGAGATCCCCTCTCATTCTTCTGAACTCCAGTGAATACAAGCCCAGTTGATCCAGTCTTTCTTGATAGGTCAGTCCCGCCATCCCGGGAATCAGTCTGGTGAACCTTCGCTGCACTCCCTCAATAGCAAGAATGTCCTTCCTCAGGTTAGGAGATCAAAACTGTACACAATACTCCAGGTGTGGCCTCACCAAGGCCCTGTACAACTGTAGCAACACCTCCCAGCCCCTGTACTCAAATCCCCTCGCTATGAAGGCCAACATGCCATTTGCTTTCTTAACCGCCTGCTGTACCTGCATGCCAACCTTCAATGACTGATGTACCATGACACCCAGGTCTCGTTGCACCTCCCCTTTTCCTAATCTGTCACCATTCAGATAATTGTCTGTCTCTCTGTTTTTACCACCAAAGTGGATAAGCTCACATTTATCCACATTATACTTCATCTGCCATGCATTTACCCACTCACCTAACCTATCCAAGTCACTCTGCAGCCTCAAAGCATCCTCCTCGCAGCTCACACTGCCACCCAACTTAGTGTTATCCGCAAATTTGGAGATACTACATTTAATCCCCTCGTCTAAATCATTAATGTACAGTGTAAACACCTGGGGCCCCAGCACAGAACCTTGCGGTACCCCACGAGTCACTGCCTGCCATTCTGAAAAGTGCCCAATCCCACGTGCTTTAACTTTGCACATTAATCTCTTGTGTGGGACCTTGTCGAAAGCCTTCTGAAAGTCCAAATATACCACATCAACTGGTTCTCCCTTGTCCACTCTACTGGAAACATCCTCAAAAAATTCCAGAAGATTTGTCAAGCATGATTTCCCTTTCACAAATCCATGCTGACTTGGACCTATCATGTCACCTCTTTCCAAATGCGCTGCTATGACATCCTTAATAATTGATTCCATCATTTTACCCAATACTGAGGTCAGGCTGACCGGTCTATAATTCCCTGTTTTCTCTCTCCCTCCTCTTTTTAAAAAGTGGGGTTACATTGGCTACCCTCTACTCCATAGGAACTGATCCAGAGTCAATGGAATGTTGGAAAATGACTGTCAATGCATCCACTATTTCCAAGGCCACCTCCTTAAGTACTCTGGGATGCAGTCCATCAGGCCCTGGGGATTTATCGGCCTTCAATCCCATCAATTTCCCAACACAATTTCCCGACTAATAAGGAAATGGCCAGAGTCTACATAGCATTGAGCAGAAGCAACATGATGAAGATGTTCTGGAGATGCACATCATCAGGTGCATGAGGGTATCGAACAATGATTCATGAAGTATCGTCATCCATATAGACATTACAGGAACCAGAATACCCATGGAAATCGAGACTTGTGCATCCATGAGCGTAGTACCGGAATCGCTATATCTTGACAACTTGAGTAGTTTGTCACTGCAGAAGTCTAAAATAGAGCTGCAAGGCTACTCAGGAGAGCAAAACCTTGTGATAGGATGGATCACCATATCAGTGAAATACAAAGATCAGTTTCAGATCTATCCTCTCTAAGTAGTGGCAGGAGACAAGCCTGCCTTGATAGGTAGAAATTGGCATCACTGAAACTGGATTGGAATGAGATTTATCATGTTGAAATGAGATTTACATCAAACGATGATGTCATCAAACAGTATCCAAAGGTGGCCCGTGAAACAGGCAGTCGGATCCAAGACTTCAAGTTGAGTGTCACAGTACAGAAGGATGCCAGATTGGTTTACTGCAAGCCACGTCCCGTATCATACGCACTCAAGGAGAATGTTGAGAAAGAACTCAAAAGACTAGATATTGAGAATGTTATCTCTAAGGTAGATCTAGTAATTGGACTACACCCATTGTTGTTGTATCTAAGTCAGATGATAAGGAAACATTGTGTGGTGATTATAAAGTAACTGTAAACCAAGTTCCACCATACCACCCTGCTTCAAATGGTACAGCAGAGCACACAGCACAAATTGTAAAACATGCATCATCAAGCAAATGTTGGATCCAAATCCAAAGAAACAGCAGTTGTCTTTGGACAACAAACTGGCAAATTTTCTAATTAATTATAATACTCCTCATACAACTACTGGTAGAACACCAGCAGAGTATTTTCTCAAACGACAGCCATGAACCAGGTTCTCGTTGTTAAAACCAAACTTGGCACAGTCAGTAGAAGAGAAGCAATTAAGATGGAAAGAGAATCATGATTGAGGTAAAGTGTGAGAGAGAAGTGTGAAATTAAATCAGAAGGTGAGAGTGAAGAACCATCACCATAAATGGTTACAGTGGTTACCAGGAAGTTTCGTGAAGTTATGTGGCCCTCTCACATATTTGTTTAAGATGTTTGGTCATGGACAGGTTAGGTTTGTTCACATCGATCATATTTTACCTACAAATGTGGAAGGAGTTGAAAGTTGGAATGATTCGATTATTTCTGATGAGTCAGATAGTCTTGTTACAAGTAAATTACCAGTAGCAAATCCTACATCAGACGTACTAGAAACAACTCCAAGTGAAAGTCAGAATTTAAATCTGAGTCCGAGTCAGGCAGACAATCTGTCAGAAGTAGTGGGGAGTCAAAATGTAGATCAAGAGTTGCTTTTGGAGAAAAACTCTCCTCAGGCTCAGCCTAGAATGAGTCTAAGTTCAATATCAAGTTTGGAAGATTCTGTTCAAGAACAAAGGTATCCTCTTCAAAACAGAAAACATTGGTTAAGTTTGATTTGTAAAAATGGCAAAATAAGTCCATATCTTTTGTTATGTATAACCATGCAAATTACATATGATGATTGTTTGTTATGATTACTTCTTCATTATAGAGGGAGAAGTGTAATATAGAGCTCCACCTGGTGGACTACTGCTCCACCAGTGGACTTCTATGGCAATGCAACGACTCAAGTAAATACATTAAAAACATCATGTGACAAGGTCACCTGACAAGTTCCTGTAGAGCCATCTTTTATGTGTGTGTATGTGATGTTGTAAAGAATATATCACAGGCTTCAAATAAAATAATCGATGAATATTAAACAATGCAACACCAAAAAGGTTTTCCAATTTTTAGATGTTTTTTTAGATCTTTTTATATATTTATCTCTTAATTGGCTATTAAGCGTTTGAGACGTCCAGTGGTCATGAAAGGCGCTATATAAATGCAAGTCTTTCTTCTTTCTTCCTCTCTCACCCCTGTTTTACAAATGCACTGATTCCCTACTGGTTCATTGACTTTAATCCACATGAGATACCTTTCTGGGCTGTGACAGTTTCTTTGCCACTCACGTTGAGAGCACAAAGTGCCTACTGAGTTCTGCACACGTGCATGGGCCTTCTGGTCTGCTTTAGTACTGGGCTGCCTACAAATGGCCAACTTCAGCCTTTAAGAATTGGACAATGTTTAGATGTTCACAGTTTGAACAGTAAATGGATTATGTCATGCGGGGGACTTGCTGCAAATATTGGGACAAAAATTTCGGTCTCGCCGTGTCCGTACAAATTGCGCACGGACCCAGCGAGGCCTTGCAAAATCCAGTTTTGGGGGAATGATGTGCATGTGCCGAAAACCGGCTTTTCCCATCTGTCAAGATTTCTCTTGACGAATCCTCCGCATTCCCGCAGGAAGGACAGTCGCGCTGGAGAAATTGGACTATTTGCCCAACTCATGCCCAGCGAATGTCCTTCAAACTTTTACGCCTAGTAAAAGCAGGCGCATAACTTACTTTTACCAGCATAGGAGTATTAAAATATATAAAAATTAAATTTAAACACTCATTTTATATTAAAAATCCTGTCTATCAAGGTAAGTTTATTTTTAACCCTATTAAAACACATAAAAAAAATCCAAAAAATATTTTTTTTCTAAAACATTTAATTACATTTAATTTCAATTAATTTTAAATATGTGAGTTTTTTTATTTATTTATTATGCTGTGTTTTAGTGTTTTAGGGTTTTTTCTCATTGATAGTAAATGGAGTCCATACAAACAGACCTCCCATTTTTATCAACGAGAATACTGCACAGTGATTGGTGGTCCAGGCCCACGTGACTCCAGCTTTTACGTACTTCCCTGAAAGAGATCTTCCCGTGTGCTGTGCAGCGAATCTAGGCCTCCGACCGGGATCTTACTTTCCTCCGGGACCACCAGGTACTTTTGTAGATTTATTTTGGGTCGGAGGCATTCGTACGAAGGAAGCCTCCAACCGAAATTTTTCCCCATTATAATGTTAGAAATACAGGTATGTCACAATGAAGATATGGTATGTTTTTCCTATGTTAAAGGTGTCACATAAAAGTAAGTTGTTTTTGTTGCTGTTAGATCCTGGACTGACTGGGAGAAAACAGCCACTGCAAAAGCAGGAACTCACCACATGAAAGGTAATTGTCCTTTTAGCTCTAAGACCTGAGATCAAAATGATTCTTAACTGATGAAATTAGCATGGACAGAGGATTGGCTAACTAACAGAAAACAGAGAGTTGGGATAAATGGTTCATTCTCTGGTTGGCAACCAGTAACTAGTGGGGTGCTGCAGGGATCAGTGCTGGGATACTAACTATTTACAATCGATATTAACGACTTGGAAGAAGGTACTGAGTGTAACGTAGCCAAGTTTGCTGACAATACAAAGATTGGAAGAAAAGCAATGTGTGAGGAGGACACAAAAAATCTGCAAAAGGACATAGACAGGCTAACATAAAAACATAGAAATTTACAGCGCAGAAGGAGGCCATTTCGGACCATCATGTCTGCGCCGGCCGACAAAGAGCTGCATGGCCCTTGGTCAGCAGCCCTAAGGTTTACATATAAACCTATGAACAATGACAGAAAAGAGCACCCAGCACAACCAGTTGGCCTCACACAACTGCGAAATCCCTTATAATGAAACATTCTACACTCCACCACAACCGGAGCCATGTGATCTCCTGGGAGAGGCAACATCCAGATAAAAACCCAGGCCAATTTAAGGAGAAAATATCTGGAAAAATTCCTCACTAACCCATCCAGGATATCGAAACTGGTCCAGGAGATCACCCTGGCCGTATTCTATTCCTTGCAGTACTTACCATTATATCTGCGCCATCCAGCAAAAGGGCATCCAGTCTAATCCCAAATACCAGCTCTCGGTTCGTAACCCTGCAGGTTACTGCACTTTAAGTGCCCATCCAACCATCTCTTAAAAGTGGTGAGGGTTTCTGCATCCACCACTCTTCCAGGCAACGAGTTCCAGATCCCACAACCTCTGCGTAAAGAAGCCCCCCTTCAAATCCCCTCTAAACCTTTCACCAACCACCTTAAAACGAAGCCCCCTCATAATAGATCCCTCCACCAATGGAAATAGGCCCTTACTATCCACTATGTCCAAGGCCCATCAATATTTTGTACACCTCGATGAGGTCTCCTCTCAACCTCCTCTGTTCCAATGAGAACAAACACAACCTATCCAATCTGACCTTATAACTAAAATTCTCCATTCCAGGCAGCATCCTAGTAAATCTCCTCTGCGCTCTCTCTATTGCAATCACGTCCTTCCCATAATACGGCGACCAGAACTGCACGCAGTACTCCAGCTGTGGCCTAACCAAAGGATTATACAATTTAAGCATAACCTCCCTGCTCTTATATTCTATGCCTCGACCAATAAATGCAAGCATTCCGTATGCCTTCTTAACGACCTTATCCACCTGACCTGCTATTTCAGGGATCTGTGGACAAGTACTCCAAGGTCCCTTTGTTCATCTACACTATTAAGTGGCCGGCCGCTTTCCTTATTAGTCCTCCCAAAGTGCATTACCTCACACTTCTCTGAATTAAATTCCATTTGCCACTGCTCTGCCCACCTGACCAGTAAGTTGATATCCTCCTGCAGCCCATAACTTTCTTCTTCATTATCACCCACACAGCCAATTTGAGGTTCGTCTGCAAATTTCTTAATCATACATCCTATGTTCAAATCTAAATCATTGATATGTCGAGGAACCAACTAGGGGATGAGGCCATCTTAGACTGGGTGTTGTGTAATGAGAGAGGATTAATTAGCAATCTCATTGTGCGAGGCCCCTTGGGGAAGAGTGACCATAATATGGTGGAATTCTGCATTTGGATGGAGAATGAAACAGTTAATTCAGAGACCATGGTCCAGAACTTAAAGAAGGGTAACTTTGAAGGTATGAGGCATGAATTGGCTAGGATAGATTGGCGAATGATACTTAAGGGGTTGACAGTGGATGGGCAATGGCAGACATTTAGAGACCGCATGGATGAACTATAACAATTGTACATCCCTGTCAGGCGTAAAAATAAAAAAGGGAAGGTGGCTCAACCATGGCTATCAAGGGAAATCAGGGATAGTATTAAAGCCAAGGAAGTTGCATACAAATTGGCCAGAAATAGCAACGAACCCGGGGACTGGGAGAAATTTCGAACTCAGCAGAGGAGGACAAAGGGTTTGATTAGGACAGGAAAAATAGAGTATGAGAGGAAACTTGCAAGGAACATTAAAACGGACTGCAAAAGCTTCTATAGATATGTAAAGAGAAAAAGGTTAGTAAAGACAAATGTAGGTCCCATGCAGTTAGAATCAGGGGAAGTCATAATGGGGAACATAGAAATGACACACCAATTGAACAAGTACTTTGGTTCGGTATTCACTAAGGAGGACACAAACAACCTTCCGGATATAAAAGGGGTCAGAGAGTCTAGTAAGAAGGAGGAGCTGAGGGAAGTCCTTATTACTCGGGAAATTGTGTTGGGGAAATTGAAGGGGTTGAAGGCCAATAAATCCTCAGGCCTGATGGTCTGCGTCCCAGAGTACTTAAGGAGGTGGCCTTGGAAATAGCGGATGCTTTGACATTCATTTTCCAACATTCCATAGACTTTGGAACAGTTCCTATGGAGTGGAGGGTAGCCAATGTAACCCCACTTTTTAAAAAAGGAGGGAGAGAGAAAATGGAATTATAGACCGATCAGCCTGACATCGGTAGTGGGTAAAATGATGGAATCAATTATTAAGGATGCCATAGCAGCGCATTTGGAAAGAGGTGACATGATAGGTCCAAGTCAGCATGGATTTGTGAAAGGGAAATCATGCTTGACAAATCTTCTGGAATTTTTTGAGGATGTTTCCTGTAGAATGGACAAGGGAGAACCAGTTGATGTGGTGTATTTGGACTTTCAGAAGGCTTTCGACAAGGTTCCACACAAGAGATTAATGTGCAAAGTTAAAGCACATGGGATTGGGGGTAGTGTGCTGAGGTGGATTGAGAATTGGTTGTCAGACAGGAAGCAAAGAGTAGGAGTAAATGGGTACTTTTCAGAATGGCAGTGACTCGTGGGGTACCACAAGGTTCTATGCTGGGGCCCCAGCTGTTTACATTGAACATTAATGATTTAGACGAGTGAATTAAATGTAGTATCTCCAAATTTGCGGATGACACTAAGTTGGGTGGCAGTGTGAGCTGCGAGGAGGATGCTATGAGGCTGCAGAGTGACTTGGATAGGTTAGGTGAGTGGGCAAATGCATGGCAGATGAAGTATAATGTGGATAAATGTGAGGTTATCCACTTTGGTGGTAAAAATAGAGAGACAGACTATTATCTGAATGGTGACAGATTAGGAAAAGGGGAGGTGCAACAAGACCTGGGTTTCATGGTACATCAGTCATTGAAGGTTGGCATGCAGGTACAGCAGGCAGTTAAGAAAGCAAATGGCATGTTGGCCTTCATAGCGAGGGGATTTGAGTACAGGGGCAGGGAGGTGTTACTACAGTTGTACAGGGCCTTGGTGAGGCCACACCTGGAGTATGGTGTACAGTTTTGGTTTCCTAACTTGAGGAAGAACATTCTTGCTATTGAGGGAGTGCAGCGAAGGTTCACCAGACTGATTCCCGGGATGGCGGGACTGACATATCAAAAAAGACTGGATCAACTGGGCTTGTATTCATTGGAGTTCAGAAGAATGAAAGGGGATCTCATAGAAATGTTTAAAATTCTGACGGGTTTAGACAGGTTAGATGCAGGAAGAATGTTCCCAATGTTGGGGAAGTCCACAACCAGGGGTCACAGTCTAATGATAAGGGGTAAGCCATTTAGGACCGAGATGAGGAGAAACTTCTTCACCCAGAGAGTGGTGAACCTGTGGAATTCTCTACCACAGAAAGTTGTTGAGACCAATTCACTAAATATATTCAAAAAGGAGTTATATGTAGTCCTTACTACTAGAGGGATCAAGGGGTATGGCGAGGAAGCAGGACTGGGGTACTGAAGTTGCATGTTCAGCCATGAACTCATTGAATGGTGGTGCAGGCTTGAAGGGCCGAATGGCCTACTCCTGCACCTATTTTCTATGTTTCTATATACACCACAAAAAGCAAGGGACCCAGTACTGAGCCCTGCGGAACCCCACTGGAAACATCCTTCCAGTCGCAAAAACATCCTTCAATCATTAACCCTTTGCTTCCTACCACCAAGCCAATTTTGGATCCAACTTGCCACTTTGCCCTGTATCCCATGGGCTTTAACCTTCATGACCAGTCTACCATGTGGGACCTTAGCAAAACCCTTGCTAAAGTCCATATATACAACATCGTAAGCACTACTCTCATCGACCCTCTTGGTTACCTCCTCAAAAAATTCAATCAGGTTAGTCAAACACGATCTTCCCTTAACAAATCCGTGCTGACTGTTCCTAATTAATCATTGCCTTTCCAAATGCAGATTTATCCTGTCTTTCAGGATTTTTTCCAACAATTTTCCCATCACTGAGGTTAGGCTGACAGGCCTGTAATTTCTCGGCCTATTCCTTTTTCCCTTCTTAAACAAGGGTACTACATTAGCAGACCTCCAATCCTCCGGCGCCATGCCCAGATCCGAAGGGGACTGGAAAATGATGGTCAAGGCCTTTGCTATTTCCTCTTTTACTTTGCTCAACAGCCTGGGATGTATTTCATCCAGGCCTGGGGACTTATCTACTTTCAAAGCTGCTAAACCCCTTAATACATCCTCTCTCACTATATTTATTTCATCCGGAATATCAGACTCCTCCTCGATAGCAGTATCTGCATTACCCCTTTCCTTTGTGAAAACAGCTGCAAAGTATTCATCATAAGAACCCTACCAACATCTTCTGCCTCCACACAAAGATTACCCTCGTGGTCTCCAATAGGCCCTACCCTTTCTTTAGTTACCCTCTTACTCTTAATATATTTATAGAACATCTTAGGCTAAGTGTGTGGGCAAAAATTTGGAGTAAAATGTTGGAAAGCATGAGGTCATGCACTTTGGCAGAAAAAAAATCAAAAAGCACGTTATTATTTAAATGGAGAAAGATTGCAAAGTGTTCCTGTACAGCGGGACCTGGGGATACTTGTGCATGAAACACAAAAAGTTAGTATGCAGGTACAACAAGTGATCAGGAAGGCCAATGGAATCTTGGCCTTTATTGCAAAGGAGATGGTGTATAAAGCAGGGAAGTTTTGTTACAGTTGTACAGGGTATTGGTGAGGCCACATCTGGAATACTGCGTACAGTTTTGGTTTCCATATTTACGAAAGGATATTCTTGCTTTGGAGGCATTTCAGAGAAGGTTCACTAGGTTGATTCCGGGGATGAGGGGGTTGACTTATGAGAAAAGGTTGAGTAGGTTGGGCCTCTACTCATTGGAATTCAGAAGAATGAGAGGTGATCTTATCGAAACGTATAAGATTATGAGGGGGCTTGACAGGGTGGATGTGGAGAGGATGTTTCTACTGATGGGGGAGATTAGAACTAGAGGGCATGATCTTAGAATAAGGGGCCCCCATTTAAAACAGAGATAAGGAGAATTTTCTTCTCTCAGAGGGTTGTAAATCTGTGGAATTCGCAGCCTCAGAGAGCTATGGAAGCTGGGACATTGAATAAATTTAAGACAGAAATAGACAGTTTCTTAAACGATAAGGGGATAAGGGATTGTGGGGAGTGGGCGGGGAAGTGGAGCTGAGTCCATGATCAGAACAACCAATAATCTTATTGACTGGCGGAGCAGTCTCGAGGGGCCTTATGGCCTACTCCTGTTTCTATTTCTTATATTCTTATGACCTTGGTGCCTTACTTCACTTCTGTCCCATTCTACTGTCTCCGAAATCTGTTAACTATAACAGTTATTAAATTACATAATCTTGTCTGTAGTTTTATATTTGATTCATGCTTGATCCAAGGGCACTATTTGAAGCAGATCAGGGGATTTCTCCCGGTGTCCTGCCCAACATTTATCCCTCAACCAACACCTAAAAGAAATCGTCTGGTCATTATCTCATTGCTGATTGTGGGAGCATGGTGTGTGCAAATTAGCTGCTGCATTACAACAGTTCCCACGTTGCAGAAGTATGTCATTGGCTGTAAAGCACATTGGGACATCCAGAGGTCATGAAAGGCTCTATACAATTGCAAGTCTTTTTTTCGCCATTTATCTGCATATATATCAGAACCTGAGCCATCTTGCAGTTTTCCTCGGTGCTATTTACTGTTCAATGGAACTGGTCTCCCTCTTTCCTCCCTCTACCTCTGCACCAACTGACTTCTCATCTCTGGTGATTTCAACCTCCATCTCAATTCATCATGCTCTCTCTCCTCTGAGTTCACTAGCCTGCTATCCTCCCTTAACCTTTCCCTCTTTGAAAACTCCCCAACCCATATTCATGGCCACTCCCTCGACCTTGCCATCTCTCATGGCCTCGCTACTCCCATCATGTCAATTGCAGATAAGGCCATCTCTGACCACTACCTCATATCACTCTCCACCCACATCCCCCACCGTGCCCCATCCCCCACCGCGCCCCACCCCCCACCCCCAACCCTACCTCCTTCTGTGTTTGCCCCTGGAAAAAACTCTCTCCTGACTCTCTTACATCTATACATGAACTCCCAACAGTCCAACCATTGGCCCTCCATTCACCATGACATTTCTGCAGCTACTGATCTGCTCAATCACACCCTCACCACCACCTTTGATGCCTTAGTTCCTGTTAAAACAATTACTCTCTCTCACCCTGGCCATTCCCCCTGGTACAGCCCTGATCTTCGCTCCCTTAAGTCCAAGAGACGAAGACTTGAGTGGATACAGCCGTCAACTATTTTAGCCTTTCACCACCAGATCTGGCTGGACCACATAAAGCACTATCAGGTCCCACTCTCATCAGCCAAAATTGCTCGTTATTCCATACTCATTCTAGAATGTAAAGATAAGCCCTGGTTTCTATTCTCCACTGCTAAGTATCTTCTTAAACCTCTCTCCCCAGTCTCCACCCTCATGTCCGACAATAAACTCAAGGACTTTTTTGTCTCTGAGATTGAGATCATCCGTTCGGCTGCCTCTGCCTCTTCCTTTGCTTCCCCTAACCTGCAGGCCTAAACTTCCTCTAAGGATCTCCCCTTCCCTAGCTCTGACCTCACATCTCTCTTCCGTTTCTCTCCGATCTCCCCTCACGATTTTTCCGAGCTCATCCTGTCCATGAGACCCACTTCCTGCTCCCTTTACCCTATTTACCCAAACTGTTGACCACCCAACTTCCTTTTCTGGCTCCCATGTTAGCTGACATTGTTAATGGTTCGCTCTCCTCAGGTACTGTTCCCCTCTCCCCCAAATCTGCCGTCATCACCCCTCTCCTCAAATAACCAACCCTTGACCCCTCCATCCTTGCAAACTATTGCTCCATCTCCAACCTCTGTTTCCTCTCCAAAGTCCTTGAATGTGTTGTCGCCTCCCAAATACATGCACATCTTTCCCATAACTCCAAACAGGTTTCCACACATACCACAGTACCGAAACAGCTCTCATCAAAGTCACAAATGACATCCTTTGTGACTGTGACAAAGGAAAACTATTCCTCATCGTCGTTCTTGATGTGTCTGCAGCCTTTGACACAGTTGATTATTCTATCCTTTTCCAACGCCTCTCCACCGTCGTCCTGCTGGGTGGGACTGCACTTGCCTGGCTCCATTCTTATCTATCTAATCATAGCCAGAGAATCAAATTCAACGGCTTCTCTTCCCACCCTCGCACCATTACCTCTGGTGTTTCCCAAGGTGTCCGCCAAGGATCTATCCTTGGCCTCCTCTATTTCTCATCTACATGTTGCCCCTTGGCAACATCATCCAAAAACACAGCATCAGTTTCCACATGTAAGCTGATGACACCCAGCTCTACCTCACTACCACTTGTCTTGACTCCTCCTCGGTCTCTAAATTGTAAGACTAAATCTCTCCACCTCGCCACCTTTCTTTCCTTCTTCTAGACGCTCCTTAAAACTTACCTCTTTGACCAAGCTTTTGGTCACCTGCCCTAATTTCTCCTTATGTGGCTCCATGTCAAACAATTTTATCTCATAATACTCCTGTGAATCACCTTGGGATGTTTCATTACTTTGAAAGTGCTATAAAAATACAAGTTGTTGTTGTTGTTGTTGTTCTGATTCTTCTTCTTCTTCTTCTTCCTTTTCTTCTTCTTCCATCTCTTCTTCCACCTTCTCCTCCACCTCCACTACTGGCTGGGCAGACTGCATTTGTTCAAAATGAGGAAGGTACAAGGGTTGTGATGAGGAAAGGACAGAAAGCAAGAGCTGCATGCTTACACCATGTGCAGCTTGTACATCAGAAGATATTGTGGGATGAGGGAGAAGTCGGACGTGAGAATGAGGATACCATCATCTTGCATTCTTTCAGCCCACCGCTGGCCAAGGGCTCCGCCATGCCCAAGACAAGAATGCTAGCAATGTCTCCTCCAAGTGGGTGAAATAAATCTATGAATGTGAGGTGTGCTTCATGTTTGGTTGAAATTGTTGCTGGTGAATGATGGGAGTTTTGCATTGAGCAGTTTGTGAAGCTAGTGGTGTAGTTGGTAGGAGATGGCCTTTGACGATGCAGTCACTGACCTTGACCATTTGTCTGAGATCATGAATCTTCTTTGTGCACTGGAGCCAGGTCCTGGGCGACACTGCTGGCAGTGACGGTCTCAGCAACCTGGACCCATATCCATCCTTCTGGAGGACCGAGTGGCAACCAGTGGGTATATAAGAATGCAGAACAAAAGGAATAGGAGCAGGAGTAAGCCATATAGCCCCTCAAGCCTGCTCTACCATTTGATATATGATCATGGCTGATCTGATCATGGACTCAGATCCACTTCCCTGCCCACTCTCCATAACCCCTTATTCCCTTATCGGTAAAGAAACTGTCTACCTCTGTCTTAAATTTATTCAATGTCCCAGCTTCCACAGCTCTCTGAGGCAGCGAATGCCACAGATTTACAACCCTCTGAGAGAAGAAATTTCTCCTCATCTCTTTTAAATGGGCGGCCCCTTATTCTAAGATCATGCCCTCTAGTTCTAGTCTCTCCCATCAATGGAAACATCCCCTCTGCATCCACCTTCCTTATCAAGCTCCCTCATAATCTTTTACGTTTTGATAAAATCACCTCTCATTCTTCTGAATTCAAATGAGTAGAGGCCCAACCTACACAACCTTTCCTCATAAATCAATCCCCTCATCTCCCCCCTACTCTGAACTGCCTCCAAAGCAAGTATATCCTGTTTTAAATATGGAAACCAAAACTGTACGCAGTATTCCAGGTGTGGCCTCACCAATACCCTATATAACTGTAGCAAGACTTCCCTACATTTATACTCTATCCCCCTTGCAATAAAGGCCAAGGGCTAGACTTTCCACTTTGCTAGCTATCACCCAAAAAATGGGTGATGTTCCAGCCATGGCGATGTGTCAGCCTTACTGATTGCTGGCACATTGCCCATTTTTTCCCACGATTTTCACATCGGCGATAGCCCAGCGATGTTAAATGGGTGAAGCGATAGGCTAGCGATGTTACATGGGCCCAGTGATTGGCCAGAGATGTGGAAGGCAAAAGCTTCCCTAGCAACAGCCTTTTGCGCATACAATTTTTTTTTTGGTGGACAGCTTTTCAGGCGTTTCGGGAGGTCAGGGGTCATCCACACATGCGGAGTAGGCCATTTGTGGTGGGGGAGAGAGAGAGAGAGAAGGAGGAGAGAGAAAGCAATGGAAGAGGAGTAATTTAAAAAACAGAAGAAAGTATTTAAAAGGCAATTAGAGGAGGACAGAGAAAGCAGTGGAGGAAAGGGAATATTTAAAAGGAATTAGAGAAAAAGGAAAATACAAATAATATTTTCATTAAAATATTTATTGTATACAAAATACAAAATAAACTACCAATACAATTATGTCCTCCTCTTCAGAAAGTGTGGAGGTGGTCGCAAAAGGGCAAAGCCATTTTCCGTTCAGGAAGTGCAGTCTAGGTGGGTCGCATTAACATAGGGTGGCAGTGGGAAACCCCCGTCCCGGGCCGATCGAAAAGTATGGATGGAGATTACGGACGTCATATTGTCAGCATCCCACGAGGCAAGGGGGCCTGACCAATGCCGCAAGCATTGGAAAGCAAGAGTAAGTACAGATATTATATTGTATTGATGAACATTGTAATTATCATTTTAATATTAAATCTCCTGGATTGAAATTTATTTTGTACACAGTGGGACACTTTTGTACATTAGCTCCTGTCATTGCCGACTTCAATGGAGAATGTTTGTGTCAATCATTAGCTCTTCTCCCTGATATTTGTTAGAACTGAAAATGTCTCTCCATGATAGTACCTATACCTATACCTATAGAGTTTATGCCATGCACTTTGCAACTTTTGCAGAGGAAGATTTCAAACAACAGGGCACAGCAGAGGTCCACCGGAGGGGGCCTTGCTGCCAGACAGCCATTAAGTAGGATCGAGAAGCATGAGGTGGCTCTGGTTGGGAGCCAAAGTTGAGCGGCCAACAGCCGTGGTGCTGCAGAGCCCTCTGATGTGTCACATGAGTAATGTGTCAAGCAGTGGCTAAAGTAATGTAACGTCATTTCATTACAATATACGAATATACGAACCTCTCAATCAATCTGTCTATCTCCGACTGATCCTGCCTCCACAACTCTCTGTGTTACTCAATTCCGCATAGATGTACTACCATATGTACTAACATATGATGCATTGTTATGCAACATAGAAATATAGAAACATAGAAAATAGATGCAGGAGTGGGCCATTTGGCCCTTCGAGCCTGCACCACCATTCAATAAGATCATGGCTGATCATTCCCTCATTACCACTTTCCTTCTTTCTCTCCATACCCCTTGATCCCCTTAGCCATAAGGGCCATATCTAACTCCCTCTTGAATATATCCAATGAACTGGCATCAACAAATCTCTGCGGCAGGGAATTCCACAGGTTAACAACTGTCTGAGTGAAGAAGTTTCTCTTCATCTCAGTCCTAAATGGCCTACCCCTTATCCTAAGACTATGTCCCTGGTTCTGGACTGCCCCAACATCGGGAACATTCTTCCCGCATCTAACCTGTCCAATCCCGTCAGAATCTTATATGTTTCTATGATATCCCCTCTCATCCTTCTAAACTCCAGTGAATAAAGGCCCAGTTGATCCAGTCTCTCCTCATATGACAGTCCTGCCATCCCTGGAATCAGTGTGGTGAACCTTCACTGCACTCGCTCAATAGCAAGAACGTCCTTCCTCAGATTAAGAGGCCAAAACTGAACACAATATCCCTGGTGAGGCCTCGCTAAAGCCCTGTACAACTGCAGTAAGACCTCCCTGCTCCTATACTCAAATCCCCTAGCTATGAAGGCCAACATACCATTTGCCTTCTTTACCGCCTGCTGTACCTGCATGCCCACTTTCAGTGACTGATGAACCATGACTCCCAGATCTCGTTGCACCTCCACTTTTCGTAATCTGCCGCCATTCAGATAATATTCTGCCTTCGTGTTTTTGCCAGAAAAATGGATAACTTCACATTTATCTACATTATACTGCATCTGCCATGCATTTGCCCACTCATCTAACCTGTCCAAGTCACCCTGCAGCCTCTCAGCGTCCTCCTCACAGCTCACACTGCCACCCAGTTTAGTGTCATCCGCAAACTTGGAGATATTACACTCAATTCCTTCATCTAAATCATTAATATGTATTGTAAAGAGCTGAGGTCCCAGCACTGAGCCCTGCGGCACTCCACTAGTCACTGTCTGCCATTCTGAAAAGGACCCGTTTATCCCGACTCTGTGCTTCCTGTCTGCCAACCAGTTCTCGATCCACTTCAATACATTACCCCCAATACCATGCACTTTGATTTTGCACACCAATCTCTTGTGCGGGACCTTGTCAAAAGCCTTTTGAAAGTCCAAATACACCACATCCACTGGTTCTCCCTTGTCCACTCTGCTAGTTACATCCTCAAAAAATTCCAGAAGATTCATCAAGTATGATTTCCCTTTCATAAATCCATGCTGACTTGGTCCGATCCTGCCACTGCTTTCCAAATGCGCTGCTATTTCATCCTTAATGATTGATTCCAACATTTTCCCCACTACTGATGTCAGGCTAACCGGTCTATAATTACCCGTTTTCTCTCTCCCTCCTTTTTTAAAAAGTGGTTTTACATTAGCTACCCTCCAGTCCATAGGGACTGATCCAGAGTCGATAGACTGCTGGAAAATGATCACCAATGAATCCACTATTTCTAGGGCCACTTCCTTAAGTACTCTGGGATGCAGAATATCAGGCCCTGGGGATTTATCGGCCTTCAATCCCATCAATTTCCCTAACACAATTTCCCGCCTAAAAAGGATATCCTTCAGTTCCTCCTTCTCACGAGACACTCAGTCCCCTAGTACTTCCAGAAGGTTATTTGTGTCTTCCTTCGTGAAGACAGAACCAAAGTATTTGTTCAAATGGTCTGCCATTTCTTTGTTCCCCATTATAAATTCACCTGAATCCGACTGCAAGGCACCTACGTTTGTCTTCACTAATCTTTTTCTCTTCACATATTTATAGAAGCTTTTGCAGTCAATTTTTATGTTCCCTACAAGTTTCCTCTCCTACTCTATTTTCCCCCTCTTAATTAAACCCTTAGTCCTCCTCTGTTGAATTCTAAATTTCTCCCAGTCCACAGGTTTGTTGCTTTTTCTAGCCAATTTATATGCCTCTTCCTTTGCTTTAACACTATCCTTAATTTCCCTTGTTGGCCATGGTTGAGCCACCTTTCCCGTTTTATTTTTACTCCAGACAGGGATGTACAATTGCTGAAATTCATCCATGTGATCTTTAAATGTTTGCCATTGCTTATCCACCGTCAACCCTTTAAGTATCCTTTGCCAGTCTATTTTAGCCAATTCACGCCTCATACCGTCGAAGTTACCTTTCCTTAAGTTCAGGATCCTAGTTTCCAAATTAACTGTGTCACTCTACATCTTAATAAAGAATTCTACCATATTATGGTCACTCATCCTCAAGGGGCCTCGCACAAGATTGCTAATTAGTCCCTTCTCATTACACATCACCCAGTCTAGGATGGCCTGCTCTCTAGTTGGTTCCTCAACATATTGATCTAGAAAACCATCCCTAGTACACTCCAGGAAATCCTCTTCCACCGCATTGCTACCAGTTTTGTTTGCCCAATCAATATGTAGAATAAAGTCGCCCATGATAACTGCCATACCTTTATTGCACATATCCCTTGTTTCTTGTTTGATGCTGTCCCCAACCTCACTACTACTGTTTGGTGGTCTGTACACAACTACCACTTGCGTTTTCTGCCCTTTGGAATTCCGCAGCTCCACCCACACCGAATCCACATCATCCAGGCTAATGTCCCTCCTTACTATTGCATTAATTTCCTCTTTAACCAGCCACGCCATCCCACCTCCTTTTCCTCTCTGCCTATCCTTCCTAAATGTTGAATACCCTTGGATGTTGAGTTCCCAGCCTTGGTCACCCTCGAGCCATGTCTCCGTGATGCCAATTACATCATATCCATTAATTGCTGTCTGCGCAGTTACTTCGTCCACCTTATTTCGAATACTCCTCGCATTGAGGCGCAGAACCTTCAGGATTGTCTTTTTAACACACTTTTTCCACTTTAGAATTTTGCTGTAATGTGGCTCTTTTTGTTTTTTGCCTTGGGTTTATCAGCCCTCCACTTTTACTCTTCTCCTTTCTATCTTTGCTTCTGCCTCCATTTTATTTCCCTCTGTCTCCCTGCATAGGTTCCCATCCCCCTGCCACGTTAGTTTAAATCCCCCCCAACAGCACAAGCAAACACTCCCCCTCGGACATTGGTTCCGGTCCTGTCCAGGTGCAGATCATCCGGATTGTACTGGTCCCACCTCCCCAGAACCAGTTCCAATGTCCCAGGAATTTGAATCCCTCCCTTCTGCACCACTCCTCAAGCCACATATTCATCTGAGCTATCCTGCGATTCCTACTCTGACCAGCACATGGCACTGGTAGCAATCCTGAGATTACTACTTTTGAGGTCCGACTTTTTAATTTAGCTCCAAGCTCCCTAAATTTGTCTCGTAGGATTTTATCCCGTTTTTTACCTATATCGTTCTTTCAGAAGGCTTTCGACAAGGTCCCACACAAGAGATTAATGTGCAGATTAAAGCACATGGGATTGGGGGTAGTGTGCTGACGTTGATTAAGAACTGGTTGGCAGACAGGAAGCAAAGAGTAGGAGTAAATGAGTACATTTCAGAATGGCAGTCAGTGACTAGTGGGGTACCGCAAGATTCTGTGCTGGGGCCCCAGTTGTTTACTTTGTACATTAATGATTTAGACGAGGGGATTAAATGTAGTATCTCCAAATTTGCGGATGACACTAAGTTGGGTGGCAGTGTGAGCTGCGAGGAGGATGCTATGAGGCTGCAGAGTGACTTGGATAGGTTAGGTGAGTGGGCAAATGCATGGCAGATGAAGTATAATGTGGATAAATGTGAGGTTATCCACTTTGGTGGTAAAAACAGAGAGACAGACTATTATCTGAATGGTGACAGATTAGGAAAAGGGAAGGTGCAATGAGACCTGGGTGTCATGGTACATCAGTCATTGAAGGTTGGCATGCAGGTACAGCAGGCGGTTAAGAAAGCAAATGGCATGTTGGCCTTCATAGCAAGGGGATTTGAGTACAGGGGCAGGGAGGTGTTACTACAGTAGTACAGGGCCTTGGTGAGGCCACACCTGGAGTATTGTGTACAGTTTTGGTCTCCTAACTTGAGGAAGGACATTCTTGCTATTGAGGGAGTGCAGCGAAGGTTCACCAGATTGATTCCCGGGATGGCGGGACTGACATATCAAGAAAGACTGGATCAACTGGGCTTGTATTCACTGGAGTTCAGAAGAATGAGAGAGGATCTCATAGAAACTTTTAAAATTCTGACGGGTTTAGACAGGTTAGATGCAGGAAGAATGTTCCCAATGTTGGGGAAATCCAGAACCAGGGGTCACAGTCTAAGGATAAGGGGTAAGCCATTTAGGACCGAGATGAGGAGAAACTTCTTCACCCAGAGAGTGGTGAACCTGTGGAATTCTCTAGCACAGAAAGTTGTTGAGGCCAATTCACTAAATATATTCAAGGAGGAGTTAGATGTAGTCCTTACTACTAGGGGGATCAAGGGGTATGGCAAGAAAGCAGGAATGGGGTACTGAAGTTGCATGTTCAGCCATGAACTCATTGAATGGCGGTGCAGGCTCGAAGGGCCGAATGGCCTACTCCTGCACCTATTTTCTATGTTTCTATGTTTCTATGTTGGTACCTATATGCACCATGACAACTGGCTATTCACTCTTCCTTTTCAGAATGTCCTCCACCCGCTCCGAGGTGTCCTTGACCCTTGCACCAGGGAGGCAACATACCATCCTGGAGTCCCGGTTGCGGCCGCAGAAACACCTATCTATTCCCCTTACAATCGAATTCCCTATCACTATAGCTCTCCCACTCTTTTTCCTGCCCTCCTGTGCAGCAGAGCCACCCATGGTGCCATGAACTTGGCTGCTGTTGCTCGCCCCTGATGAGTCATCCCCCTCAACAGAACCCAAAGCGGTGTATCTGTTTTGCAGGGGGATGACCGCAGGGGACCCCTGCACTACCTTCCTTGCATTGCTCTTCCTGTTGGTCACCCATTTACTCTCTGGCTGTGTACCCTTTACCTGCGTTGAGACCAACTCGCTAAACGTGCTATTCACGTCATTCTCAGCATCGTGCATGCTCCAGAGTGAATCCACCCGCAGCTCCAGTGCCACAATGCAGTCCGTCAGGAGCTGGAGGCGGATACACTTCCCGCACACGTCGTCGTCATGGACACTGGAAGCGTCCCTGACTTCCCACATCGTACAGGAGGAGCATAACACGTGTCCGAGCTGTCCTGCCATGACTTAACCCTTAGATAAACTTAATTTGGCAACAATAATGCTAAATGTTACTTACTGATATAGAAAAGGAAAAGAAAAACTACTTACAAATCACCAGTCAATCACTTACCCCTTGCTGTGACGTCACCTTTCAATTTCTTTCTACTTCTTTTTTGCCTTCTCACCCAGCTGCAGCTGCACCGGCTGGTCTTTACAGGCCTCACTCCACTGCTCCCGCCTCTCGCCGACTGCCACAGCCTCACGAACTCCCGCTGGGCCTTTATAGGCCTCACTCCGCTGCTCCCGCCTCTCACCGACTGCCGCAGCCTCACGAACTCCCGCTGGGCCTTTACAGGCCTCACTCCGCTGCTCCCGCCTCTCGCCGACTGCCACCGCCTCACGAACTCCCGCTGGGCCTTTACAGGCCTCACTCCACTGCTCCCGCCTCTCGCCGACTGCCACCGCCTCACGAACTCCCGCTGGGCCTTTACAGGCCTCACTCACGCTGCTCCCACTTCTTGCCGACTGCCGCAGCCTCACGAACTCCCGCTGGGCCTTTACAGGCCTCACTCACGCTGCTCCCACTTCTTGCCGACTGCCGCAGCCTCACGAACTCCCGCTGGGCCTTTATAGGCTTCAGTCACGCTGCTCCCGCCTCTCGCCGACTGCCACCGCCTCACGAACTCCCGCTGGGCCTTTATAGGCCTCACTCATGCTGCTCCTGCCTCTCGCCGACTGCCCTGGCAACGGCAAGACTTTCTGCCATGGTGGGGGAGCTGCTGGTGCGATCGCCTGTTGGTAGGGGTATAGGAGGGGAAGGGGAAGCATGAGGATTGCCTTCCGAGTCAGAAGGAATTGCTTCCTCCTGACTCGCTTGTGTGCTGGCGTTTGCAGTCTGCGGCATCGCGGCACTTTCAGGTGCAGCGCCGTGTTCCGCCAACAATGCATGCCGACATGAGAACGTCTCTTGTTCTCATTTATCGTAGTAGTGCTGCCCCTCCTTCGTACGAATGTACGCAGCGCAAGAATGTGTACCCTTCTATTCTAATAAGCTCAATTGTGTTTTGCAGGTCCCACAACACCAATGTGCAGCGAGGCAAGACCTGAACCTGCACCGTTGCAGGTGGTCCTCACCACGAATGGGGAGGAGGAAGTTGATGAAGAGACAACTGAGACTGAGGAGGAGGAGGATCTGGTGGAAAATGGAGGAGGATGCCCCTAGCATCATCCTGGCTCTGCTTGATTTACCTGTGGGACCTGCGTCCATGATGCTGGAAACTTTGACAGAAGAAGCAGCGGGACCAAGCGACGTGCAGCTGGCGACACCAAGGCGGGCATTAGTGCTCTCGCAGAACCCACGGAGGATGTGTCAGCAAGTAGAGCACACGCCTACTCTGGTCGATCATATGGACGGCTTGGTTCAACTGTGCGAGGAGACCGTCACGATAGGTCGCGACCATCTCCAGGCGTTTGTGGCCTTCACGGAACCTTCATGGAGGCCTATTCCAGGGTGTCACAGCAGATGCTAGAGGAGATGCATGAGCAGACCGCCCTGCCACCAATGCCTGGCGGCATGCATTGTTGGCGGAACACGGCGCTGCACCTGAAAGTGCCGCGATGCCGCAGACTGCAAACGTCAGCACACAAGCAGGTCAGGAGGAAGCAATTCCTTCTGATTTGGAAGGCAATCCTCCTGCTTCCCCTTCCCCTCCTACAACCCACCAACAGGCGATTGCACCAGCAGCTCCCCCACCACGGCAGGAAGTCTGGCCGTTGGCAGTTGCATGCCCGTGACGTCTCGGTGTCAACCGGGGACCAAATTGGGCGGGTGGCAGCAGATCTAGAGGGAAACGTGGCCGCAGGTGATGATATCTTCTGCTTATTTTTATTGTTATTGATATTGTTAATGTTAATGTTTGTTATTGCTGCTGTTACTCTTTTACTGTTGGGGTGTGGTTTGGGGAGGTTGGGAGGGTGAGTGGGTGAGTGGGTGGGTGGTTGGGTTGTTTGGTGGGTTTTTGTTGTTATAATATAAATTTTGTTTGTTAATTAATCATTTTTTATTACAATTTACAACTGTTGTGCATTTTCTTATAATAACGTAATAACATATTAATGTAAACAATGGCCGGCCAAACCGGGCAAGGATGTAACTTAACTCAACGCAAACACAAACGTAACCGCAACCACAACCGTTGTTTTGCGATAACCCTAACTGTAACTGTGACTGTCCACAATGTAAGTTCATGTAAAGCATTCATTTATGAGCAGCTCACGCAACAGTCTTCCAGCCGCGTAACTCTCACGGGATTTTTCCAGTCTTGCGGGTGGTCGTGGGGGCATGGGTTCATCGTCAGGTTGATTGTCCTACCCGAGGTGCTCATCAGCCTCCTCCTCCTCCTCCTGCTCCTCGTCATCTACCTCTTCACCTCCAATCCTTCTTGAGGTGGACCGGCAGTCCCATCTGGCAAATGTTGTCCTCTCCTTATAGCCAGGTTACGTAACACCACAATAAACTCAGCGACCTAGTCAGGCTGCCTCCAGAGTGCTCCAGGTATCTGAAGCGCTGCTTTAGGACTCCAATTGTCTTTTCGACGATTTTGCATGTAGCTATGTGGCTTTCGTTGTCACGCTTCTCAGCTTCAGTAATGGGATTACGCAGGGGGGGTCATGAGCCAGCTGGCAAGGCCATATCCTTTATCTCCCAGCATCCAACCATGACCTTGTGGCTGACTGTCAAACAGGTCAGAGACAGCGCTCTCACGCAGGATGTGTGCATCATGGATGCTGCCTGGAAAATTAGCATTAATTGCCACGATAATTTGGTTGTGGTCAACAACGAGCTGCACATTCAGCGAGTGAAATCCCTTTCCGTTACGAAACTCCTCTGGGTTCTGTCGAGGAGCTTTCAGGGCATTGTGCGTGCAGTCTATTGCTCCTTGTACCTTGCGGAAATTTTCTATTCTCGAGAAACCCAAAGCCCGCCCGGTCTGTGCCTTCCTGGTTACAGGGAAGCTTATAAAATCCATCCTGTGAGCGTAAAGAGCTGGAGTCACCTGTCGAATGGAGCAGTGTGTGGCATGCTGAGAGATACCACAGATGTCACCAATTGAAGCCTGAAAGGAGCCCTATGCATAGCAGGATAGTGCCTCAGTAAGCTTGCAGTAAGCCTGATGGTGCTTGTAGGCCTTAATGAGCTGACATATCTCATCGATGACCTCCTTTTGGAAGCGCAACCTCCGAAGGCAGCGTTATCAGAGAATTTGAGGTAAGATTGCTTTTCCTTGTAAGTTCTTCAAGCTGTAAGGTCTCCTCCTACGTCCACGCGTTAGTTTGCGACCTCTACGATTGACCCCTTCACTAAACTCTTCATGTAACTCAAGCTCAGATGCCAGCAGTTGTATACTTACAAATAATGGCAGAGAAGCTGCAGCCCCCATCATTTTAATCACTATTACTATTGCTATTACTTTCACTGTTGATATAAATGCCCTTTCTGCAACTAAACTGACCTTTCTACTAAAATAAATGCAAATATAATTATAATAATAAATATAAGTTTAAGTTTGAGTGCATATATCTGTAAAATACACTTAAATAACTCACAAATTAGTAAGCACTCTTGTTTTAGCAGCATCCTCCCTTCCTCCGATATTCAAAATGATGTCCGTAGTGCCCAGTTATGTGAGGAAAACCCGGGAAAAGCAATTCTGCAGCAATGTTCTCAGCGAGCGATCAGCTGGCAATGTGCTGAAAGTTGCACTTGGCGATGTGCAGGCTATCACCTTAGCGATCAGCTCGGGGATGTGAACTGAAAGTTGGGGGGAGAATTTTCCGGCGATGTTCCAGCCTAAATTTCTAATTTTCAGCCAAAATGGGTGATAGCAGTCCATTTTGGGCAACATATGGGCACTAGGCCAGCGATGTGAAGTGGAAAGTCTAGCCCCATGATTCCATTGGCCTTCGTGATCACTTGCTGTACCTGCATACTAACCTTTTGTGTTTCATGTACCAAGACCCCCAGGTCCCACTGTACTGCAGCACTTTGCATTTTTCTTCAGTTAAATAATTACTTGCTCTTTGATTTTTTTTTCTCTGCCAAAGTGCATAACCTCACACTTTACAACATTATAGTCCATCTGACAAATTTTTGCCCAGTCACTTAGCCTGGCTGTCCTTTTGCAGGTTTTTTGTATCCTCCTCACACATTGCTTTTCCTCCCATCATTGTATCATCAGCAAACTTTGCTACATTACACTCAGTCCCTTCATCCAAGTCGTTAATATAGACTGTAAATTGTTGGGGTCCCAGCATTGATCCCTGTGGGAACCCACTAGTTACTGATTGCCAACCCAAGAATGAACCATTTATCTCGACTCTCTGTTTTCTGTTAGTTAGCCAATCCTATATCCACGCTAATATATTACCCCGAACTCCGTGAACTTTTATCTTGTGCAGTAACCTTTTATGTGGCACCTTGTCAAATGACTTCTGGCAGTCCAAATATACCACATCCACTGGTTCCCCTTTATCCACCCTGTTCGTTACATCCTCAAATAATTCTAGCAAATTTGTTAAACATGACTTCCCCTTCATAAATCCATGCTGACTCTGTCTGACTGAATTATGTTTTTCCAAATGTCCTGCTACTGCTTCTTTAATAATGGAATCCAACATTTTCCCAACCACAGATGTTAGGCTAACTGGTCTAAAGTTTCCTGCTTTTTGTCTGACTCCTTTTTTGAATAGGGGCGTTACATTTGCAGTTTTCCAATCTGCTGGCACCTCCACAGAATCCAGGGAAATTTGGTAAATTACAACCAATGCATCCACAATCCCAGCCGCTACTTCTCTTACGACTCTAGGATGCAAGAGATCAGGTCCAGGGGATTTAGCTGCCTTTAGTCCCATTATCTTACTGAGTACCACCTCCTTAGTGATTGTGATTGTGTTAAGTTCCTTCCCCCGCTATGGGCATCTATTCATTGGAATTCAGAAGAATGAGAGGTGATCTTATCGAAACGTATAAGATTATGAGGGGGCTTGACAAGCTGGATGCAGAGAGGATGTTTCCACTGATAGGGGAGACTAGAACTAGAGGGCATAATTTTAGAATGAGGGGCCGAACATTTAAAACAGATGAGGAGAAATTTCTTCTCTCAGAGGGTTGTGGATCTGTGGAATTCGCTGCCTCAGAGAGCTGTGGAAGCTGGGACATTGAATAAATTTAAGACAGAAATAGACAGTTTCTTTACCGATAAATAAGGGGTTATGGAGAACAGGCAGGGAAGTGGACCTGAGTCCATGATCAGATCAGCCATGATTGTATTAAATGGTGGAGCAGGATCGAGGGGCCGTGTATGACCTACTCCCGCTCCTACTTCTTATGTTCTTATGTTCTTATCCCTGCCATTATTTCTCTTAAGACCCTAGGATGTAAGCCATCAGGCCCAGGGTATTTTTCTGCCTTTAGTCCCATTATCTTACTGAGTACCACCTCCTTAGTGATTGTGATTGTGTTAAGTTCTTCCCCCCCATGACTATCCACTGTTGGGATATTTTTAGTGTCCTCTACCACAAAATATTTGTTCAGTGTTTCTGCCATCTCCATGTTCCCCATCACTAATTCCCTGGTCTCGTCCTCTAAGGGAACAATATTTACTTTAGCCACTCTTTTCCTTTTTATATACCTGTAGAAACTCTTGCTATCTGTTTTTATATTTGGTGCTAGGTTACTTTCATTGTCTAACTTTCCTTTCTTAATCATTTTTCTAATCATTCTTTGCTGGCTTTTAAAAGCTTCCCAGTCTTCTGTCTTCCCACTAGTTTTGGCCACTTTGTATCCCCTCGTTTTTAATTGGATACCATCCTTTATTTCTTTAGTTAGTCATGGATGGCTATCTTTTTTTTACACCTTTTCCTCCTCACTGGAATATATATTTTTTGAGAGTTATGAAATATCTCCTTAAATGTACGCCACTATTCATCAACTGTCCTACACTTTAATCTATTTTCCCAGTCCAATTTAGCCAACTCTGCCCTCATACCTTTGTAAACTCCTTTATTTAAGCTAAGTACGCTGGTTTGAGAACCAACTTTCTCGCCCTCCATCTGAATTTGAAATTCAACCATGCTATGATCACTTATTCTAAGGGGATCCTTTACTCAGAGATTGTTTATTAATCCTGTCTCTTTCGCTGTTGACCCCTGCACAAAGCTCAAGTGCTGCATCCGAGACCTTGGTGTCCTTTCACTGTCCTGTTGAGCCATTTATGTTAGTGCTGAAGCAATTATTAGCATTTCTGATCTGAAGAAGGCAGATAAGCTTTAAGAGCTGCAGACTGCTTAGTTCTGAAGGATTTTTAATATTGTTTTTTACAGAAAGCAGTTCAGCTTTCAAAGCTGCAGACTGCCTAGTTCTGAATTATTAAAATAAAAAAGGCAATTCAGCTATAAGGGCTAGAGACTGCCTTGAAAAGGAACAGGCTAGCTTGAAAGAAAGGCAGCCTCGCTCCAGCAACGCTAAGTTGTGCCCCCTGCTGAGCACACAGCCTGTCAGCAGCACGATAGCCGCTAGTCTCTGCGCTCCTATCATGTAAAGTAGTAGGCTGCCTATGCTTTCTGAATGGGTGCGAGCATATCTCGCATCGTGATGCCCACGCTCGTTATTGGGCCGTATCGAATTTCACCTCCAAAAGCTCCTTGAGCCAGTTGAGTGTGTGACTTAAAATAGTTTTCAATAATTAAACATGTATCCTGCCAAGATATTACATTTATACAAGTGACAACCTGAATAGAGTTTAGATGGATCAATCAACACGTTCTTAATATTTAAAACTCTATTGTTTCCCTTGTTGGGCAGAAAAGGCTGTTCTTTCAAAAATTAGATTTACTGATGCTTAACAATCCATTGCCACATTTTAAAATGTTATTTTAATTATATTTTATGAAGTCCTGAGGGAAATGATGGTGCCAAGATATAATATCATTATAATACGGTTTTAAAGGGCATTGCTGTTCATGCAGAGATTAGTTAGTGTTGAGCTGAACTGTAAAACTGTATGCGTGTAGTGCAGAAAAGTCATACTCCAATCTCTGCAATGAGACTCGTACAAGAATAGTGCTCTACAGTGTTCCCTCTGAACTGCGTGGCTGCGCACCAATGGGAAAGGTCCTGCACAGGCTGCTCACCGGCTTCCCCATTGTAAGTACCGCACATGCATGGAAATTTAAAGGGACTGCGCACTAAAAGAAATAGGCTGCATGGAGCAATGCGCAATTTACAGGGAATATTGGAATACTATAGTACTATTAATGCTAAGACGTTTCAGACTAGGTTTTATCTGATGCAGCAACATTTCAAGGCACTATATTTACACTTGCACCTTTTTGTGATGACCCAAAGTGGAAGCTTGTTATCTTGATTTGCAGTCATGTGTTCTGGCTGGAGCACTGGTCCAGGCAATTGTATGTAACATGTTTATCAGAAATAGATAGCAAAGTAAGATGAATTTCAATAGTGTGTTGACGCATACAATGCAACCACTGCAACAATAACACAGAGAAAATAGGGGGAAAAATTGCGGTCAGAGGCTTTCTTCGTACGAATGCCTGCTACCAGAAATTTTTAAACAAAAGTACCTGATGGTCACAGAGGCATATTCGATTCTGGTCGTAGACTTTCATTCGATGCACAGCGTATGGGGAGATGACTTCCCTGCATGTAAGGAAATGCTGGAGTCACGTGGGCCTGGACCACCAATCACTAGGTAGTATTCTCATTGATAATAATGGGAACTCCATTTGTATGAGTTCCCATGACTATCAATGAGAATAACCCCCTAAAACAAGAAACACAACATAATAATAAAAAAAACACCATACGTATTTAAAATTAATTGAAATTAAATATAATTAAATGTTTTAGAAAAAAAAAATAATTTTTGGAATGTTTTTAAATGTATTTTAATAGGGTTAAAAATAAACTTACTTTAATAGACAGGGTCTTAAACATAAAAATGAATGATTACATTTAATTTTTATAAGATTTAAAACTCTTATGCTGGTAAAAAAGCTATGTGCCTGTTTTTACCAGGCGTAAAAGTTTGAAGGACATTCGTTGGGCATGAGTTGGGCAAATAGCCCAATCTCTCCCGTACGAATGGCTTTCCTGCGGGGATGTGGAGGCTCTGTCTAGAGAAATCTTGACAGATCGGAAAAGCTGGTTTTCTCCGCATGCGCATTGTACCCCGAAAACCGGCTTCTGCGGGGCCTCGCTGGGTTCGTGTGCACTTCGTACGGACCCGGCGAGGCCGAAATTTTTGGCCCTATATAGTCAAATTCAAAAAAACCTTTAACAGATTAGCTGATGGTGGGACATAAGAAAATGGTGGAATGCCATGATGGGGAAGGGAAAAGGCATTATATCAAAAAAGAAAAAAAAGTTGGAAGGTTTGGGAGGGAAACTACAACCATCTCACCCAACCTACAAGATTGACCAGAGATAGTTGGTGGGAAATTAAATGGAGATAGAATTCTAAATCAAGTTTAAGTCAAAACCATGTAAGCAAATATATTTCTAACCCCACTTGCTATTTTTAGTATGAAGTGCGTTTCCATACATTCATCAAAATCATTTATTATTATCGTGAACAGTCAAACTGCCAGGAAACCTCTAGGGTATTTTACTCTTCACATTTGTCCAATTAAGAGATATTGCTGCTGATCACTGCTGTTTATTTTAGTTTCTATTATCCACTATTCAATTTATAACATCCTCCTTAATCACAAAAGCCTTAACTTTAACCATAAATCTTAAGTGAAACCCCTTAACAAATGCTTTCTGAAAGTCTAAATACATACGGTCTACTATTCTTTTAATCCGTTCATGGGATTGGGCATCGCTGGCAAGGCCAGCATTTATTGCCCATCTCTAATTGCCCTTGAGAAGGTGGTCATGAGCCGTCTTCTTGAACTGCTGAAGTCCGTGTGGTGAAGGTACTCACACAGTGCTGTTATGGATGAGTTCCAGGATTTTGACCAAGTGACGCTCAAGGGGCAGCGATATAGAAATTTAGAAATTTACAGTGCAGAAGGAGGCCATTTCGGCCCATTGTGTCTGCACCGGCCGACAAAGAGCCACACGGCCCTTGGTAAGCAGCCCTAAAGGTTACATACAAACCCATGAACAATGACGGAAAGGCAAAGAGCATCCAGCCCAACCAGTCCATCCCACACCACTGCAACACCCTTTACACTAAAACATCTACATTCCACTCCAACTGGAGCCATGTGACCTCCTGGGAGAGGCAAAAACCAGATAAAAACCCAGGCCAAGTTAGGGAGAAAAAATCTGGGAAAATTCCTCTCTGATCCATCCAGGTGCAAGGTTCTGCAATACCAACCACGGAGACATGTGGCAGGGAGAATGGGAAGATGTCATGTTTAAAATGACCAACTGCAGCCAACAGCCTGTAAACCGCGGAAGAAGATGGGAATCTGGCCACCCTGTACAGTAACAGACCGTGTTGCGGGGGCAGGGAACCAGACGGGGGATGAGCCAGCTACCATAAGGGGGAAGAGTGTACATTCGGTTCTTCAAGGAAAATGGATACAAGGCAACTTTATATTTTTAAAAGGACATTTCTCCAGCTTTTCGTGCAAAACCCTCACAGAAGAGGCAACATGTCCAGGCAAAATCTCCCCAGTAATACACAAGGCAACACAAAGGGTATCAGTTTGAATAATTAAACCAAGGCCCACAGGTCTGATGCAATCATTTTGGCCAGCCCAGACAGAATGGCACCTCTGTCGAGATAGTGAACAATCATCTTCATTCACCCCATCAGCGAGCGACAGGATACAGGAGGTGTGGCTAATCTCCCATTCCAGACAGATCGATACACATCGAACTGCCATTCACACCCCATTTTTTCAAGGAAGACCCAAGACAATGGCATGCAGTTTTGGTGCGAAGATGAACGGACTATAAGAAAAGCTGCAAAAACACACAAAGGAGGTTGGGGGCTTTTGGTGGTTGGAGGGGTTGGAGGTTGGAGTTTGGAGGTTGGAGGTTGGAGTCAGCTTTTTGCATTGAGTTGTAGAGTTGAGTTAAGAAGGTGGGAGTCAGTTTTTGTTGTGGTTGAGTTGAGTTAAAGGGGAGTTGATCAGCTCTTCACAGGGCCCTCGCTCTGGGGAAGGTGTGCTTAACTCCAGCAGCTTTTGCTTAGCAGCCAACCGAGAGGCAAATAGAAGAAACCGACGCAACATCGAGGAGGAAAACTGAACCAACCAACAATGTGAAACCCACTCCAGAGGGACCCCGAGCTAAAATAAGTGCCCCCAGAACCCCGGAGTTGATAGGATTGTGAGTATAGCCTCTCACAGACTCAATTTAGAATAGCAATTGGTAAGAAGGATGGAAGTGCGAGGTGGGGTTGTGTGTGGGTGGAATGTTTCAACCTCTTATCTTCCCCTTCCCTGTTGCGAGAATTTTTCGTGTTGTTGAGCGAGATTATGCCATTACTGCTATTTACGACATCTTCCTATCTTTGTGTTTACTATTCTAAATAAACAGCATTAGCCATTTTGCACTCTTACCCACTGTGTCTGGTGTCTCATTACTCGCCCATCCTCATAAATCGCATGTACAGAACCTCAGGGGAGTGTGGATTCGAACCCACACCCCAAGCTCCCCTTACACAGGCGATCAAAACTAGTCCAGGAGACCACCCTGGCCATTCTATTCCCTGCAGTGCTTGCCATTGTATCTGCCCCGACCAACAAAAGGTCATCTAATGACCCGCAACTCCCCTGTTGAGCTGAACAGCACCTAGGAATTACACATTTAATTTGCTGCATAAACTGTAGATGAGCATTGGTGTAAATTTCACCGCTCCTGAAGGGTGCCGGAATTCCTATTCCTGACAGATCATCATCATAGGCAGTCCCTTGGAATCGAGGAAGACTTGCTTCCACTCTTAGCATGAGTCCTTAGGTGGCTGTACAGTCCAATAGGAGAACCACAGTCTCTGTCACAGGTGGGACAGACAGTGGTTGAAGGAAAGGGTGGGCGGGGAGTCTGGTTTGCCGCACGCTCTTTCCGCTGCCTGCGCTTGATTTCTGCATGCTCTCTTTTACGAGACTCGAGGAGCTCAGCGCCCTCCTGGATGCACTTCCTCCACTTAGGGCGGTCTTTGGCCAGGGACTCCCAGGTGTCAGTGGGGATGTCACACTTTATCAGGGAGGCTTTGAGGGTGTCCTTGTAACGTTTCCGCTGCCCACCTTTGGCTCGTTTGCCATGGACGAGTTCCGAATAGAGCGCTTGCTTTGGGAGTCTCGTGTCTGGCATACAAACTATGTGGCCTGCCCAGTGGAGCTGATCAAGTGTGGTCAGTGCTTCAATGCTGAGGATGTTGGCCTGGACGAGGACGCTAACGTTGGTGCATCTGTCCTTCCAGGGAATTTGTAGGTTCTTGCAGAGACATCATTGGTGGTATTTCTCCAGCGACTTGAGATGTCTACTGTACATGGTCCACATCTCTGAGCCATACAGGAGGGCAAGTATTGCTACGGCCCTGTTGACCATGAGCTTGGTGACAGTTTTGAGGGTCTGGCCTCCAAAACACAACCCATTGCTCAAATAGGCAGAGGCTGCCTGATACAAAACCAACATCTTAAACGAACACCCCTAAGAAAGGGTATTAGGGATGTTCGGTGTCATGTATGTAACACCACTGTATTACTGTACACACTTGACCTTGATGCACATCTTGACCACAAGAGGTGCACTTGTGCGAGACTGCCTCATACCTGGGCACCCAGGTATATAAAGGGAGGTCCCATGCAGGGTTAGGTTATCTTTGTGCTATAAATAAAGAGAGTTAAGGTCTGTGTGTGACCTTGTCCCCAGGATGTGCCTCGCGTGGTTTTATACTATTGAGTAAGGATTTACAGTGGCGACGATAAACGGGAATTCACGACCCACAAGAATGGCCACCAGTAGCACAGAAGAACGGTACTGTGTTGGGGAAGATTGGGATAATTTTGTTGAGAGGCTTCAGCAGAGTTTTGTTATGAAGGAATGGCTGGGGGATGTGGCGACTGACAAGCGCAGGGCTCACCTCTTGACCAGATGTGGATCAAAGACTTACGCACTCATGAAGGACTTACTGGCACCCGAAAAGCCGGTGGACAAAACCTTTGAGGAGCTCAGCAAGTTAATCAGGGAGCACCTCAAATGGGCAAGCAGCATACACATGGCCCGACACAGATTCTACACCCACAGACGTCGTGAAGGACAGAGCATACCTGACTTTGTAGCGGACCTTCGGCGTTTGGCCAGCCTCTGTAAGTTCACAGACGCCTGTAGGGGGGAAATGCTAAGGGACGTCTTTATCGAGGGCATCGGTCATGCTGTAATTTTCCGTAAATTAATTGAGACCAAGGATTTGACCTTGGAAGCGACGGCGTTGATGGCTCAAACTTTCATGGCGGGGGAGGAAGAGACGAAAACGTTATACGCGCGCAATTCTGCCCCCAATTCGGCGATGGATCAGGGAATCAATATTATTAATGCGACTCAGCGCCCTTCAGGCAGGCAGGGGCAGTCCGACGCCTCCCAGGCAGCCACAGACCCCAAATTAGGTTTTCCACAGAGACAATGGCAGGCTGAACAGACATTTATGCCATCACAGTGGACAATGCGGCCTGGGATGGGGCCATTGACACCCACTAATAGGGTACTTAAGAGCAGTCAAAGGGACATTCAGCGCAGAATGCCTGGCCATCGTCCTTTCATTCCCAACAATGGAAACTTTAACTCATGCTGGAGGTGTGTGGGTAAACACTCAGCCAGATCTTGCAGATTCCAACAGTTTGTCTGCAGGAACTGCAATCTCTCTGGCCACTCAACTCGAAATGAATTTAAGGAGCTAGGAGCTAAATTAAAAAGTAGGACCTCAAAAGTAGTAATCTCGGGATTGCTATCAGTGCCACATGCTAGTCAGAGTAGGAATCGCAGGATAGCGCAGATGAATACGTGGCTTGAGCAGTGGTGCAGCAGGGAGGGATTCAAATTCCTGGGGCATTGGAACCGGTTCTGGGGGAGGTGGGACCAGTACAAACCGGACGGTCTGCACCTGGGCAGGACCGGAACCAATGTCCTAGGGGGAGTGTTTGCTAGTGCTGTTGGGGAGGAGTTAAACTAATATGGCAGGGGGATGGGAACTAATGCAGGGAGACAGAGGGAAACAAAAAGGAGACAAAAGCAAAAGACAGAAAGGAGATGAGGAAAAGTGGAGGGCAGAGAAACACAAGGCAAAGAACAAAAAGGGCCAGTGTACAGCAAAATTCTAAAAGGACAAAGGGTGTTAAAAAAACAAGCCTGAAGGCTTTGTATCTTAATGCAAGGAATATCCGTAATAAGGTGGAAAAATTAACTGTGCAAATAGATTAAACAAATATGATGTGATTGGGATTACAGAGACGTGGCTCCAGGATGATCAGGGCTGGGAACTCAACATCCAGGGATATTCAACATTCAGCAAGGATAGAATAAAAGGAAAAGGAGGTGGGGTAGCATTGCTGGTTAAAGAGGAGGTTAATGCAATAGTTAGGAAGGACATTAGCTTGATGATGTGGAATCTATATGGGTAGAGCTGCAGAACACCAAAGGGCAAAAAACGCTAGTGGGAGTTGTGTACAGACCTCCAAACAGTAGTAGTGATGTTGGGGAGGGCATAAAACAGGAAATTAGGGGTGCATGCAATAAAGGTGCAGCAGTTATAATGGGTGACTTTAATATGCACATAGATTGGGCTAACCAAACTGGAAGCAATACGGTGGAGGAGGATTTCCTGGAGTGCATAAGGGGTGGTTTTCTAGACCAATATGTCGAGGAACCAACTAGGGGGGAGGCCATCTTAGACTGGGTGTTGTGTAATGAGAGAGGATTAATTAGCAATCTCGTTGTGCGAGGCCCCTTGGGGAAGAGTGACCATAATATGATGGAATTCTGCATTAGGATGGAGAATGAAACAGTTAATTCAGAGACCATGGTCCAGAACTTAAAGAAGGGTAACTTTGAAGGTATGAGGCGTGAATTGGCTAGGATAGATTGGCGAATGATACTTAAGGGGTTGACTGTGGATGGGCAATGGCAGACATTTAGAGATCGCATGGATGAACTACAACAATTGTAAATCCCTGTCTGGCGTAAATATAAAAAAGGGAAGGTGGCTCAACCGTGGCTGTCAAGGAAAATCAGGGATAGTATTAAAGCCAAGCAAGTGGCATACAAATTGGCCAGAAATAGCAGCGAACCCGGAGACTGGGAGAAATTTAGAACTCAGCAGAGGAGGACAAAGGGTTTGATTAGGGCACGGAAAATGGAGTACGAGAAGAAGCTTGCAGGGAACATTAAGACGGATTGCAAATGTTTCTATAGATATGTAAAGAGAAAAAGGTTAGTAAAGACAAACGTAGGTCCCCTGCAGTCAGAATCAGGGGAAGTCATAACGGGGAACAAAGAAATGGCAGACCAATTGAACAAGTACTTTGGTTCGGTATTCACTAAGGAGGACACAAACAACCTTCCGGATATAAAAAGGGTCAGAGGGTCTAGTAAGGAGGAGGAACTGAGGGAAATCCTTATTAGTCGGGAAATTGTGCTGGGGAAATTGATGGGATTGAAGGCCGATAAATCCCCAGGGCCTGATGGACTGCATCCCAGAGTACTTAAGGAGGTGGCCTTGGAAATAGCGAATGCATTAACAGTCATTTTCCAACATTCCATTGACTCTGGATCAGTTCCGATAGAGTGGAGGGTAGCCAATGTAACCCCACTTTTTAAAAAAGGAGGGAGAGAGAAAACAGGGAATTATAGACCGGTCAGCCTGACATCGGTAGTGGGTAAAATGATGGAATCAATTATTAAGGATGTCATAGCAGCACATTTGGAAAGAGGTGACATGATAGGTCCAAGTCAGCATGGATTTGTGAAAGGGAAATTATGCTTGACAAATCTTCTGGAATTTTTTGAGGATGTTTCCAGTAGAGTGGACAAGGGAGAACCAGTTGATGTGGTATATTTGGACTTTCAGAAGACTTTCGACAAGGTCCCACACAAGAGATTAATGTGCAAAGTTAAAGCACATGGGATTAGGGGTAGTGTGCTGACATGGATTGAGAACTGGTTGTCAGACAGGAAGCAAAGAGTAGGAGTAAATGGGTACTTTTCAGAATGGCAGGCAGTGACTAATGGGGTACCGCAAGGTTCTGTGCTGGGGCCACAGCTGTTTACTTTGTACATTAATGATTTAGACGAGGGGATTAAATGTAGTATCTCCAAATTTGCGGATGACACTAAGTTGGGTGGCAGTGTGAGCTGCGAGGAGGATGCTCTGAGGCTGCAGAGTGACTTGGATAGGTTAGGTGAGTGGGCAAATGCATGGCAGATGAAGGAAAATGTGGATAAATGTGAGGTTATCCACTTTGGTGGTAAAAACAGAGAGACAGACTATTATCTGAATGGTGACAGATTAGGAAAAGGGGAGGTGCAACGAGACCTGGGTTTCATGGTACATCAGTCATTGAAGGATGGCATGCAGGTACAGCAGGCAGTTAAGAAAGCAAATGGCATGTTAGCCTTCATAGCAAGGGGATTTGAGTACAGGGGCAGGGAGGTGTTACTACAGTTGTACAGGGCCTTGGTGAGGCCACACCTGGAGTATTGTGTACAGTTTTGGTCTCCTAACTTGAGGAAGGACATTTTTGCTATTGAGGGAGTGCAGCGAAGGTTCACCAGACTGATTCCCGGGATGGCGGGCCTGACCTATCAAGAAAGACTGGATCAACTGGGCTTGTATTCACTGGAGTTCAGAAGAATGAGAGGGGACCTCATAGAAACGTTTAAAATTCTGATGGGTTCAGACAGGTTAGATGCAGGAAGAATGTTCCCAATGTTGGGGAAGTCCAGAACCAGGGGTCACAGTCTAAGGATAAGGGGTAAGCCATTTAGGACCGAGATGAGGAGAAACTTCTTCACCCAGAGAGTGGTGAAACTGTGGAATTCTCTAGCACAGAAAGTTGTTGAGGCCAATTCACTAAATATATTCAAAAAGGAGTTAGATGAAGTCCTTACTGCTAGGGGGATCAAGGAGTATGGCGAGAAAGCAGGAATTGGGTACTGAAGTTGCATGTTCAGCCATGAACTCATTGAATGGCGGTGCAGACTAGAAGGGCCGAATGGCCTACTCCTGCACCTATTTTCTATGTTTCTATGTTTCTATGAATGTGCAGGAAGCCTGCAACCAGACTAATATATGAGGCGGATGAACCAGAAAAGGGGTCTTTAAGGCAGGATGACTTTTGGGGCAAATCGATGGACGCCGAGGTTCAGCGGGTGCATTTGGCGAATATTCACAGTGCATTCAACAGAACGCCACCAATGATGATGAGGGTTTTACTAAACGGCAACCCAATACACATGGAACTGGACATGGGGGCCAGTCAGTCACTCATGGGCGTTCGGCAATTCGAGAAACTATGGTCCATCAAAGCCAGTAGACCCAAACTAGAACGCATTGAGACACAATTACGGATGTACACTAAAGAGATTATTTCGGTGCTAGGCAGTGCAATGTTGGCTGTCACACACAATGGACTAGTGAATCTGCTGCCGCTCTGGATTGTCCCGGGCAATGGTCCTGCACTGTTGGGGAGGAGCTAGTTAGCCGAGATGAACTGGAACTGGGGGGACGTTCACGCAATGTCATCTGTGGAGTGAAGTTCGTGCTCACAAGTCCTACAACAATTCACTATTTCAACCTGGCGTCGGGACTTTCAAAGGCACTAAAGTAACGATACACATCACCCCGAATGCCAGGTCAGTGCACCACAAAGCCAGAGAGGTGGCCTATGTGATGCGTGAAAAAAATCAAGAGCGAGTTGGATTGGCTTTTGAGAGAGGGCATCATCTCGCCCGTTGAATTCAGCGACTGAGTGAGCCCCATCGTTCCCTTCCTAAAAGCGGATGGTTCTGTCAGGATCTGTGGCGACTACAAGGCCACCATCAATCGGGTGTCCCTACAAGATCAATACCCACTCCTGAGAGTGGAGGACCTTTTCGCCACGCTGGCAGGCGGCAAGCTGTTCACCAAGTGGGACTGCACTTCAGCCTATATGACTCAGGAACTGGCCGACGAACTAAACTACTAACCACCATCACCACGCACAAGGAACTGTTCGTTTATAACAGGTGCCGGTTTGGCATTTTGTCAGCGGCCGCGATTTTTCAAAGAAACATGGAAAGCCTGCTCAAATCCATACCTGGAACAATCGTATTTCAGGACGACATACACATCACGGGTCGAGACACCGAGAAACACCTCCACAACCTGGAGGAGTTGCTATGCCGACTGGACCGGGTAGGCCTGTGACTCAAGAAGTCTAAATATGTGTTTTTAGCTCCTGAGGTTGAGTTTCTGGGCAGGAGGGTTGCTGCAGATGGGATTCGGCCCACCGAATCCAAAACAGAGGCGATTCGATGAGCACCCAGGCCCTGTAACACATTGGAGTTGCGTTCATTCCTGGGACTGTTGAACTATTTTGGGAACTTTCTGCTGAACTTGAGCACATTGCTGGAGCCGTTACATGTGCTCCTGCAAAAGGGATGATATTGGTTTTGGGAGGACTGTCAGGAAGGAGCTTTCGATCGGGTGCGGAACTTACTTTGTTCTAATAAATTGTTGACCCTGTACGACCCCTGTAAAAAATTTGGTTCTGACATGTGATGCATCGTCGTATGGGGTTGGGTGTGTGTTGCAGCAGGGCAATGCTGAGGGTCAACTACAACCTGTGGCTTATGCCTCCAGGTCACTTTCTCAAGCAGAACGGGGTTATGTCATGGTTGAGAAAGAAGCGCTTGCATGTGTCTATGCTGTGAAAAAAATGCATCAGTATCTCTTTGGTAGGAAATTTGAATTAGAGACAGACCACAAGCCATTAACATCCCTGTTGTCAGACAGCAAGGCTGTCAACGCCAACGCATTAGCTCGCATACAGCGATAGGCCCTCACGCTGGCTGCTTATGACTACTCCATCCGGCACCGGCCCGGCACCGAAATTTGCGCAGATGCGCTCAGCAGGCTTTCCGCTGGCCACCACTAAGGGGGCAGCGGAGTAAAGCGCTGAGATGGTCATGGCTGTCGATGCCTTCGACAGCGCAGGCTCCCCCATCACAGCCCGTCAGATCAAAATCTGGACCAACAGAGATCCCCTCCTATCCCTGATTAAGAAATGTGTTCTGACTGGGGATTGGGCGCCCGCACACGGAGCATGCCTTGAGGAGGTCAGACCCTTCCACAGACGGATGGATGAGCTCTCCATCCAGGCCGATTGCCGACTATGGGACAGCCGGATAGTTATGCCCCAGAAGGGGAGGGAGGCATTCATTTGGGAACTCCACAGCGAGCACCCAGGCATCGTGCTGATGAAAGCCATTGCCCGGTCACACGTTTGGTGGCTTGGGATTGATTCAGACCTGGAACATTGTGTGCGCAGATGCACGACGTGTGCCCAGCTGGGTAATGCCCCCAGGGAGGCCCCGCTCAGCCCGTAGCCCTGGCCCACCAGGCCATGGTCACGCATTCATGTAGACTACGCGGACCCGTTCATGGGAAAGATGTTTCTCATCGTGGTGGACACGTACTCGAAATGGATCGAGTGCATCATTTTGAATTCATGCACGACATCCACCACCGTGGAAAGCCTATGTGCGATCTTCGCAACCCATGGCTTGCCGGACATACTGGTTAGTGATAATGGCCCATGTTTCACAAGCTACGAATTCCGGGAGTTCATGTCGGGTAATGGCATTAACCACGTCAGGTCAGCGCCGTTCAAGCCGGCCTCCAATGGCCAGGCGGAACGTTCGGTCCAAATCATTAAGCAAGGTATGCTCAGGATCCAAGGACCCTCCCTACAATGCCGCCTATCACGCCTCCTGCTGGTCTATAGATCCCGATCGCACTCGCTCACGGGGGTTCCGCCCGCAGAGCTACTAATGAAACGGACACTTAAAACTCGGTTGTCCCTCATTCACCCAGTCCTGACCAACATTGTTGAGGGCAAGTGCCAGTCCCAAAATGAGTACCATGATCACAATTCAAGGGGGAGGTGATTAGAAATAAATGATCCCGTATTCATCCTCAATCACGCCATGGGGCACAAATGGCTTGAGGGTACTGTAATTGACAAACAGGGAAATAGGGTCATTGCTGTAAAACTCAACAATGGTCAGATATGCTACAAGCATCTGGATCAAGTAAAAAAAAGGTTCAGAACCCACACGGAGGAACCTGAAGAAGATCACGAGTTGGAACTCACACCACCGTCAGTGAACGAGCAACAAGAGCAATCAGCAGAATGCACAGTCCCTGCGGTCAGCCCGGACAGGCCAGAATCACCACAGGTGACAGACACTCACGTTAATGTCCAACAACCAGAGCCCCAACTGCGGCGCTCTACGAGGGAGTGTAGACCACCTGAAAGACTAAACCTACGATCCCCATAAGACTTTGGGGGGGGGTGGTGATGTCATGTATGTAATACCACTGTATTACAGTATACACTTGACCTTGATGCACACCTTGACCACAAGAGTTGCACTTGTGGGAGACTGCCCCATCCCTGGGCACCCAGGTATATAAAGGGAGGTCCCACGCAGGGTTAGGTTGTCTTTGTGCTGTAAATAAAGAGTTAAGGTCTGTGTGTGACCTCATCCCCAGGATGTGCCTCGCGTGGTTTTATACTATTGAATAAGGACTTTACATTCGGTATACCAGAATTCATATCTGCTGTGTTAAATAAGCAAGCATGATTATGATTTAACAAGTTTTTAGTGATATCAATGTATATTAATTTAAATGCATCCTACCTCAAATATTCCACAATAAAAACACGAGCGTGTTACATATTTTAATGATGACCGAATATCACTATAAGAGAAATGGTTAGCAATACAGTCCTCAAATCAGTAATAGAGTATATTTCCAAGTCAGGATGGTGTGTAATTTGGAGAGGAACTTGCAGGTGATGGTGTTCCCATGCACCTGATGCCCTTGTCCTTCTGGGTGGTAAAGGTCACGGGTTTGGGAAGTGTTGCCGAAGAAGCCTCAGTGAGTTGCTGCAGTGCATCTTGTAGATGGTACACACTGCAGCCAAGGTGCGTCAGTGATGGAGGGAGTGAATGTTTAAGGTGGTGGATGGGGAGCCAATCAAGTGGGCTGCTTTGTCTTGGATGATGTTGAGCTTCTTGAGTGTTGTTGGACCTGTACTCATCCAGGCAAGTGGAGAGTATTCCATCACATTCCTGACTTGTGCCTTGCAGATGATGGAAAGGGTTTGCGGAGTCAGGAGGAGAGACACTCGCTGCAGAATACCCAGCCTCTGACCTGCTCTTGTTCCCACATTATTTATGTGGCTGGTCCAGTTAAATTTCTGTTCAATGCTAACCCTCAGGATGTATGATACATATGCTTATCACTATAATAAATCACAACGTGGCCCATGCTGGAGCTGTTCACCTTGTGACCTTTAGGTTTAATGTAAACTCCAAAAGTGAGCACTGTAGGGGGAGTCTGCTTTATATAGGGAGGCATCACGAGGTGCAGTAATGTGTGCCTCCCGGGCTTTCCCCATCTGTTGGCTATTACATGTAATTACAGGGTACAATGCATGGTACAGAGTATGGCTGCAAATACATCACAATGTTGATAGTGGAGGATTCGGCAATAGTCAAGGGGCAATGGTTAGACCCTCGCTTGTTGGTAAGTCATTTCCTGGCACTTGCCATTTATCAGCCCAAGCCTGAATGTCGTCCAGGCCTTGCTGCTTGCGAGCACAGGAATGGTTCATTATCTGATGCGTTGTATCTACAAGGAGTTCCAACAAATCCCAAATAGGTACAGCCTGTCTTTTTGTAAACCCATACAGTTTGGAATGGATTAAGTTGCTCTCTTTAAAAATACTTACATTTCTCCCCAATTATAAATTCTAGTCTTTCTCCTACATTAAATTAGCAGAACATGCTTCTAAATTATTTGTTTAATCTGGAAAAATATTTGCCATCTTCCTCTTGCTATATCTGTTGAAGTGTAAGTTGAAGATAATTTCAGCCCCTGCCCCACCCCTCTGCCCCATTTTACTCTTATCTCCTTACGCATTCACAGATACATCCATCACTTGTTGTTTTAATGAATATTCAAACACTTCAATAACTACTTCGTAGTTAATCTCTATTGTCCCCACATTCTTAATTGATCCACACCTCTAACTAATGGGAAGGGCATATCTCTGTTTTTGTTGGTGCAAATTAAAAATTCTGACACATTTATTTTCTTCTCCCGCTATCTCGTCTCAATGCTTAAGGGGTCCCACATGTTCTTTAATAATTTGCCTGTTAATAACATTTCCAAAATGGATTTATGTTCCCCAAAGATTTTCCAGTAATTTATTTTTCCAATTTTCTCTTTTCATCTTGTATTCAGTTTTTAATTTATAGTATTGGATGGAATCTCCCTGCTTCCTTAAATCTTTATAACATTTCTCCTCCGTACCATTTGTAGCTTCTCATGGTAACTGTCTCAGATTGGCATTCTGCTCAGAAAGGAGCAAGCTTCATAAGCACCGGCTTACATGCTTAAATAATTCAATAAGTTTTGATCTGTCCTTTATTTGCATTCTCTCCAAAGGCATCATTTATACTGGGGTAAGTGTGCATGAGCGCCAGCATGGATGTCTGATCCATGTGGCCATCTGTGAGCTTTGACATTGGCCAGGAAATGAAGCCCTAGGATACTGGTGAGCAAACCCTTAGGGGCTAAATTCGAGAACCTCCGAAAAGGGGCATGGGGATTGCAATGCACGATAAACCAGGGCCCATTGCTTCCAATGCAGGCAACACGCCATCTTCGTGCTGCCTTCTGATTAACATGATTGCAGTGTGTAGCCAGCGCTAAACGCGCTGTTGATTAGCTGCACCCCTCAGCAGGATGCACAAACCCGTATCTTGCTAGCACTATTTGAAGCTTGACTGCACTGCTTAACTCTAGTCTACACCTCTTCAAGGGAGGTGCATTGTGGCTGGAGCAGGTTGAAGAGATTCTGCCCTGGTAAAGAGTGCGGAATGGCACAGGGGAGAGAGTAAGCTATCAAATGTACGACTAGCCTCAGCCACTGCTCATTGCACCACATCCCTATCATTCACCTACCAACAATCTCTATCAATCACGACTCATACCTAACAGTCACAGCTTCACCTCACCCTCACACACTTATCACTGTTGCAGTCTCACATCCACATCTCACAGCTTGCACATGCTGCCAGTAATTCAACCATGATGGCAACATCACCCAAACAAATTGCACCACACGCACTGACACACTTCAATAATTAAGGTAGGAGGTAGCCGGTGGGGAACAGGTGCACCTGCATGTCCTTACTCCCATGGAAGAGATGGTGCTTGCCATTATTGGAGCAGCCATTGCTGAGGCCGTGGCCAGTGGCGGAACGGAAACCATAGTAGATGGTGATATCCTCAAACCTAATTCTCCTTCTCACATTGCACTTCCCCCTCATCTAACACTCTCTTCTGATTTACAAGCAGCTGGTGGTATAAGCATGCACCTCTTGCTTTCTCCTCCAATCCTCATCAAAACCTTACCCTGGTGCTTTTCTCCTTTCAGATACCCAAGAACAGCCAGCTGGCCAGGCAAGGATGGAAGAGTAACAGGTGGAAGAGCAAGAAAACACTGATTATGAAGAAACACCATCATTCGATTTCACACTCTCAGCCACCAGCCCAGATACTGACATGCCGCCTAATTTAGAGGCAGGATCTGCACGTGGTAAGACACCGGGCACAAGTGACCTGCAGCCATTACAGGGGGCAAGGGTTGCACAGGTGCCAGCGTGCTGGAGGGCGAGGTCATACATGAGTTCTGTTGCAGAGGACTCAGATGAACACGTCGATGGGGCGGGCTACAGAAGAAGGCTGATGGGTGTGCACAATGAAATACTTGGTGCATTGGCAGGCCTGCTAGAATGCCTGCGAGCAATGTCCAGGAGCATGGAGGAGTCCAGCACCAACTTTGCACAGGGCTTTGTGCAGAGCTTGGAGCCCAACCTTTCCAGCATGGAAGTGGTGGCCATCTCCATTTGCACTTTTCAACCCAACCATGATACAGTGTTTGATGGCCGATGCTTCAACTGTCTTCATGTACAGCTCAGGCAGAAAGGGGCTGTCTAGGTTGCCTGCTCCCTTCCTCTTCCCTTTCTACTTCTTCTTCCTCCTCGTCTTCCTCCTCAAGCTCCTCATGCTGCTGCTCCTCAGCTTCTCGTCACATAACTGGTGGCATGGGCTGGCCTCTCATGATGGTAAGGTTGTCCATCATTCAGCAGACCACTCTGAATCTTAACAACCGCTCTGTCCAGTACTGCAGGATTCCTCCCAAGCAGTGCAGGCAGCGGAAATGTTGTTTCAGCTTGCCAATAGTCTGTTCTATTGCATTTTGTGTGGCAGCATGCCTCTCATTGTATGCATGCTGCACATATGTGTATGGATTCTGTTATATATGTGGACTTGTATTTACTCTGTACAGCCACCAGAGGGCTCATCCCCTAGAGTGCCAAGGGATCCCATAATCCCTTAGGAGCATAGGTATTTAAGGAGGCTTCACAGGTTGGAGAGGCACTCTGGAGACCTGGAATAAAAGACTAAGGTCAAACATTACTTTGAGCTCACAGTATTCAGTCTGACTCTTTCTCCATACACTACAACTGGCGATGAGATACAGAAAACGAACCCAAAGATACAGAGAACAGTGGGCATCCTGGAGAAATTTACAGAGGGAGATGATTGGGAAACTTTTGTGGAGCGACGCAACCAATACTCCGTGGCCAACGAGCTAGATGGGGAAGAGAATGCTGCCAAATGAAGGGCGATCCTCCTCAACGTCTGTGGGGCACCAACGGATGACCTCATGAAGAATCCGCTCGCTCCAGCGAAACCCATGGAGAAATCGTACGATGATTTGTGCACACTAGTCCGAGAGCATTTGAACCTGAAGGAAAGCGTTCTGATGGCAAGGTACCGGTTCTACACCTACAAAAGGTCTAAAAGCCAGGAAGTGGCGAGTTATGTCGCCGAGCTAAGATGCCTTGCAGCATATTGTGAATTTGAAGGACATTTGGAGCACATGCTCAGAGACTTTCGTACTTGGCATTGGCCACAAAACCATACTTCGCAAACTTTTGACTGTCGAGACCCCAACCTTGAGTAAGGTCATAGCGATAGCCCAGATGTTCATTGCCACCAGTGACAATACTAAGCAAATCTCTCAGCACACAAGTGCTGCTACAAGTACTGTGAACAAAGTGATGTTGTTTTCGAATCATAACGTACAGGGCAGATCATACATACCTGCAGCTACACGTCCACAGATGTCTCAGAGTCCACCATCAAAGGTGATGAATGCAAAGCCATTAACGCCTTGTTGAAGCTGCGGGGGTGATCATCGTTTCCATTCATGCCGATTCAAAGGATACATTTGCAAGGGCTGTGGAACCATGGGGCATCTCCACCGAGTGTGCAGGCAAGCTGCTAAGTCTGTTAAACCTGCAAACCACCATGTTGCAGAGGAGGATCACGATGAAACAGAACCTCAGATAGAGGAGGCAGAGGTACATGGGGTACACACATTCACCATGAATTTTCCCCCGATAATGCTGAATGTTGAACTAAATGGACACCTGGTATCAATGGAGCTGGACACGGGCGAAAGCCAGTCCATCATGGGCAAAAAGACTTTTGAAAGGTTGTGGTGCAACAAGGTCACAAGGCTAGTCTTAACTCCAATTCGCATGAAACTAAGAACTTACACAAAAGAACTGATTCCTGTAATCAGCAGTGCTACCGTAAAGGTCTCCTACGATGAAGCGGTGCATAAGCTATCACTCTGGGTGGTACTGGGCGATGGTCCCACGCTGCTCGGCAGGAGCTGGCTGGGAAAGATATGCTGGAACTGGGATGACATCTGAGCGCTATCGCCCGCTGACGACACTTTGTGTGCCCAGGTCTTAATCAAATTTCCTTCGCTGTTCGAATCAGGCATTGGGAAATTCCAAGAAGCAACAGTGCAGATCCACCTAATTCCGGGGGCTCGACCCATCCATTACAGGGCGAGAGCAGCACCGTACATGATCAAAGAAAGGGTAGAGATCGAGCTAGACCAGCTGCAACGAGAGGGCATCATTTCATTGATCGAGTTCAGCAAGTGGGCCAGTCCTATTGTCTTAGTCCTCAAGGGAGATGGCACCGTCAGAATCTGTGGCGATTACAAAGCAACTATCAATGGTTTCTCCCTGCAGGACCAATACCCATTACCAAAAGCTGACGACCTCTTTGCAACGTTGGCGGGAGGAAAGACGTTCATGAAGCTGGATCTGATTTCAGCCTACATGATGCAGGAACTGGAGGAATGATCGAAGGCCCTCACCTGCATCAACATGCACAAAGGTCTTTTTGTTTATAACAGATGCCCGTTTGGAATCCGAGCAGCGGAGGCGATATTCCAGAGAAACATGGAAAGTTTACTTAAATCGGTCCCGCACCCCGTGGTCTTCCAGGACAACATCTTGGTCACAGGTCGAAACACAGTCGAGCACCTGCAGCACCTGGAGGAGGTTCTTAGTCGACTTAGCTGCGTGGGGCTCAGCTTAAAACACTCGAAGTGCGTTTTCCTGGTGCCTGAAGTGGAGTTCCTAGGAAGGAGGATTGCGGCGACAGCATCAGGCTCACCAACACGAAGACGGAGGCAATCGAGAACGCACTGAGGCCACAGAACGTGACGGAGCTGCGGTCGTTTCTGCGACTCTTGAACTACTTTGGTAACTTCTTACCGGGTCTCAGCACACTGTTAGAACCACTGCATGTCTTACTATGAAAAGGCGGCGAATGGGTTTGGGGCAAAAGCCAAGAAAATGCCTTTGTAAAAGCTAGAAAATTGTTATGCTCAAACAAATTGCTTGTGTTGTATGATCCATGTAAGCGTTTGGTACTCGCATGTGATGCGTCGTCATATGGCGTCAGGTGTGTATTGCAACAAGCTAATGATTTTGGGAAACAGCAACCCGGTTACTTATGCATCCAGGAGTCTGTCTAAGGCTGAGAGAACCTACAGCATGATTGAAAAAGAAGCGTTAGCATGTGTCTATGGGGTAAAGAAAATGCATTAATACTTGTTTGGGTTAAAATTCGAATTGGAAACTGATCATATGCCACTTATATACCTGTTTTCCGAGAGTAAAGGGATAAATACCAATGCATCGGCCCGCATCCAGAGATGGGCGCTCACGATGTCCGCATACAACTATGCCATCCGCCACAGGCCAGGCACAGAAAACAGTGCCGATGCTATCAGTAGGCTGCCATTGCCCACCATGGGAGTGGAAATGGCGCAGCCCGCAGATCTAGCCATGGCAATGGAAGCATTGAGAGTGAGCAATCACCCGTCACTGCCCGGCAGATCAAAACCTGGACAAGCCAGGACCCCTTATTATCTCTAGTCAAAAGCTGTGTGCTTCATGGGAGCTGGTCCAGTGTCCCAGTGGAAATGCAGGAAGAGATAAAGCCGTTCCAGCAGCGCAAAAGTGAAATGTCTATCCAGGCAAACTGCCTTCTGTGAGGCAATGGAGTAGTGGTCCCCAAGAAGGGCAGTGACACCTTCATCAATGACCTCCACAGTACCCACCCAGGCATTGTAATGATGAAAGCGATAGCCAGATCCCACGTTTGGTGGCCCGGTATCGATCCGGACTTCGAGTCCTGTGTTCTCAGGTATAATACAGTTAAGCAATGTACCCAGGGAGGCGCCGCTAAGTTTATGGTCTTGGCCCTCCAAACTGTGGTCTAGGGTACACGTCGACTATGCAGGCCCATTCTTGGGTAAAATGTTCCTTGTGGTTGTAGACGCGTACTCCAAGTGGATTGAAAGCGAGATAATGTCGGCTAACACGTCCACTGCCACTACTGAAAGCCTGTGAGCCATGTTTGCCACAACGGCCTACCCGATGTCCTGGTGAGCGACAACGAGCCATGTTTTACCAATGCTGAGTTCAAAGAATTCATGACCCGTAACGGGATCAAACATGTCACATCTGCCCCGTTTAAACCAGTGTCCAATGGTCAGGCAGAGAGAGAGCAGTGCAAATCATCAAACAAGGCTTGAAGAGGGTAACTGAAGGCTCACTGCAGACTCGCCTATCCCGAGTCCTGCTTAGCTACTGCACGAGACCCCACTTGCTCACTGGAATCCCACCTGCTGAAATGCTCATGAAAAGAGCACTCAAGACAAGGCTCTCATAAGTTCACCCTGATCTATACGAACAGGTAGAGAGCAGGCGGCTTCAACAAAGTGCATGCCATGATAGCGCAAATGTGTCACGCGAGATTGAAATCAATGATCCTGTATTTGTTTTAAATTATGGACAAGGTTCCATGTGGCTTCCCAGCACTATCATGGCCAAAGAGGGGAGCAGGGTGCTTCGGGTCAAACTTTCCAATGGACTCATTCACCGGAAACACTTGGACCAAATCAAACTCAGATTCATGGACTACACTGAGCAATCCACCTTGGACCCTACCTTTTTTGATCCCCCTACGCACACACCAGTGACAACCGACACCACGGTTGACCACGAAGCAGAACCCATCATCCACAGCAGCCCTGCAGTGCCCAACACACCAGGCAGCCCAGCAAGGCCAGCTGCACAGTAGCCTAGCGAGGGCCCAACAAATGATTCAACAACACCAGCTTTCACACCGAGATAATCAACCAGGGCAAGAAGGGCCCCAGATCAATTCACATTGTAAATAGTTACACTATTGACTTTGGGGGGAGAATGTTGTTATATATGTGGACTTGTAGTTACTCTGTACATCCACCAGAGGGCTCATTCCCGGAGTCCGAAGGGATCCCATAATCCCTTGGTAGCAAAGGTATTTAAAGAGGCTTCACAGTTTGGAGAGGCACTCTGGAGACCGGCAATAAAAGACTAAGGTCACACGTTACTTTGCGCTCACAGTGTTCAGTCTGACTCTTTCTCCATACACTACAGGTTCTGCACCGGAGTCATGAGCGTCAAAGGGTAGCCCTTGTCGCCCAGTAGCCACCCTCTGGTTAGTCATGGTGGCTCCAATGCAAATGGCACAACAGACTGCTCCAGAATGAAGACATCATGACTGCTGCCAGGATACTGAACACTGACCTGCATGATTCACATCCTATGTTCACACACCAGCTGGACGTTCATGCAGGGGAATCCCTTTCAGTTCTGGTGTATGGCAGAGTTGATATGCAGCACCTGCAAAGTGATATTTATACAGCAAATGGCACCCTGCATCATGGGGAAGCCTGCAATCCTAGCAAAGTCATATATTTGCTCTGCCTGCTAGTCTCTGGAAAGAGAGAGGGAAATGTAGGCAGCTCTCTTTGAATAGAGAGTCTCAATGACCCTTACACAGCAGTAGACTGCAAAATGCGAGATGTTGCTAATATCTCCAGCTCCAGCCTACAATGAGCCAAACACATAAAAGTTCATCGCCATGGTCACCTTCAAAATCGTTGGCAATGTGGTCCTTGCCCTACTCTGAGGTTGCAATTGTGGCTGCAGCAAGTGGCAGATTTCAGTGAGGATGTCTTTATTGAAGCGTTTACGTCTCACAAATTGTTCCTCGCTGAGGTTCTGGGAGAAGAATTATTCCCTGAACCCTGGACAGATATGGCCTCCTGCTGAAATGCCTTCTCCACCTACTCCTTCTCCCTTTACTAGCAGCTTGTTGTGCTCTGCATGGCCTCTGTTCATTCTCCCAATCATGCTGTATTCCAAAGGGAAGGCCTACTAGTGCACCCATGTCTGGGAGTAACTGGTTTGTGAGGAAGCCTTGAGGTCAGTAAAAAGTCCTTCAGCACCTGCCACATCACTCTCTGTCGACGTTTGAAACTTGAAGCAACTATGGAAAACACCAAACAGTTGTAGAATTGTAGCAATAACCAGAAGAATTCAATCATAAACTTGCCTGTAAATAGTTGATAATCCCTTTAAATCCCTTGGAGTGGAATCCTGCCTGCTGCCTAGCATGTCTTCAGCTGTGCGAGGTTAAGAGAGGGCATTCGCTGGATCATTGAGCTCCAAAATGACAGCACTGGCATCAAATCATGCATAATTCAGGTGGACGTTAACTGTATATGCCCTCACCAAGATGCAATCCGACGCGATTCACAGCAGAAGTGTCTGCGCGCGTATTGGACTTCATTTTGGTTCCCAAATGCCACTTGTAGCTACCGAACCCAATTTTGCGGCCATTAAATCTGTATTTATAGTATAAACGGTGATCAAGAAGCATGTTACAAGCACACTGCTTCTTTGTATGATCTGTGTGCATATCAAAAAACATTGCTATTTGAGTTGGCATTAAATTAACCAGATGTTAACTGTTCTCAACCCTCTCCCTTCCCTGAATTTTATACAGAAACAAAATAATTGTAAATCTGCAATGAAATTATGGTAAAAACAATGGAAACTGTTGCTTTCCTGTTATAGCCAAAGTACAAAATCAAGACAATGATTTTCACCACCTGTTCCCATCTTGTAGAATTTAGAAATGAAGATTCTGAGTTATCTTAACTGAGCTATCAATTCATGAGAATACATCAGAGACGACTAGTAATTTAAACACCACTGTTTTTCCAGAATAATTTACCAATTCTTTTCCGAGCTTTCGAAGAGAAAGGGCGAGACATACCGATATATTGAATTATACTTAGAAAACCGGTGTTAATGGGTGTCAGCCATGGCCCAATGGTAACACTCCTGTCTCTGAGTCAGAAAGTTGTGGATTCAAGTCCCACTCCAGAGATTTGAGCACAAAGTCTCAGTTGACACTTCAGTACAGTATTGAGGGAGTGCTGCATTGTTATAGTTGTCATCTTTCAGGTCAGATATTAAACCACGGTCCCGCCTCCCCTTGCAGATGGACACAAATGATCCTGTGGCACTATTTTGAAAAAGAGCAAGGGAGTTCTTCCCCTGTGTCCTGGCCAATATGGATCCCTTAACCAACACCAAAATAACCCAGATTATCTGGTGACTATCACATAACTATTTGTAGGAACTTGCTGTACTCAAATTGGCTGCCGCATTGCTTACATTAGAACAGTGACTATTCTTCAATAAAAAAGAACTGAATTGGCTATAAATTGCTTTAGGATGTCCCGAGGTTGTAAAAGGCACTTAAGAAATGCACATCATTCTTTAAGGAGCTCACTAATGCACTATTATTAGTGAAATGTTCTCTATCCAGATCTAAGAGAAATCCAGGTGTAATTTCCTACTGTAACTTGTCAATCAATTGCAGATCGAGGAGAATAGTAGCAGCAAGACTTAATGACATTTGACATTTCAATTAATTGGATCAAATTATGTAACTTGGAGACAAATGCAAAGGTACTTCTTTTAATGAAGTATCATTTACTTAAGCTGAAAAAAATGAGTTATGACTTACTCGTGTGAATTCAGCCGAATTATAATGCTTTTTAAAAATTAAGCTAAATTTAGATTTGTCAAAGTGAGTGTACTTTAACTGTATGCACGTAGAATAGGTATTCAAACAGTTTTGACAGTTTTCCTGCTTTGGTTGCAAGACTTAGGCAATTAATTTGATTACCGTTGATTAGTGTACTCCTGTCTTGTTATTTTTCAACACTATGTTATGGAGAAATATTTAAACCAGATTGAATTTTGCTTCTTTTGACAAATATTGCAATGTTAAACAGTTCTAATTTAACAAATATCTTTTGAAAATATCCTTTCACTGTTTTAGAAAAAACAGAATCAGCCAACAGAAGAGGGAAATCGAAGAACGTTATATGATTGGGCCGTTTGTTAAAACAAAGCCTTCCTTTGAAAAACCCGAAGGGACGTAACTGCCTTTGGGTCATGTTTTGCCCCTCGGTCCCTGTCATATTTTGGGGTTTTACACTAGTTATTTTCTCAGGTTCACAGTTACTGGTCACCCCTATTAGCAGACCTTGATGCTGAAATTCATCGGATGTAACCATGCAATTAACACCCTCTGGAGCTGATCCTGCCAGAGTTTACGGGGTCAGTGGAAGGGTGCCTATTTAGTACAGGGCATGCGAGGGCAAGCATGACTATAAGCTCATCTCCAGTATAAACCCGCCCATGCACCCTGAAATTCCAGCCCATCACCCCCACTGAACCTGGTGACCTTCCCTTCAGCTGTTGAGTAAGGGGCTGATCTTGAACAATTTCAAAATAAAAATTGTTCCTTTCTTCGAGAATCCACATTAGCCCACATTAGCTCATCTTGAGTCTGGTATATCTTACCTTCTTGGACGTACAGCCTTCACATATACACTGGGTCACAACTAATCTATGGGAGTGGCTACTCCTGGTCTAGAGTTCATCCCCTGGCTCTATCCTCATGATGTCATTTGCCTTATCCTGTCTGAGGCTGAATCAGACTGTTCGCAACCTTGGTGTCATATTTGACCCTGAAATGAGCTTTTGATCACATATCTGCAGCATAACTAAGACCGCCTATTTCCACCTCCGTAACATCGCCCGTCTCTGCCGTTGCCTAAGCTCATCTGCTGCTGAAGCCCTTAGACTTGACTATTCTTCCTGGCTGGACTCCCACATTCTACCGTATGTAAACTAGAGGTGATCCAAAACTCGGCTGCACCAAGTCCCACTCACCCATCACCCATGTGCTCGCTGACCTACATTGGCTTCCGGTTAAGCAATGCCTCGATTTGAAAATTCTCATCCTTATTTTCAAATCCCTCCATGGCCTCACCCCTCCCTATCTCTGCATTCTCCTCCAGCCCCACAACCCCTTGAGATGTCTGCGCTCCTCTAATTCTGTCCTCCTGAGCATTCCTGATTGTAATCGTTCAACTATTAGTCGCTGTGCCTTCTGTTGCCTAGGTCCTAGCTCTGAAACTTCCTGCCTAAAGCTCTCTGCCTCTCTTTCCTTCTTCAAGACGCTCCTTAAAACATACCTCTTTGTCCAAGCTTTTGGTCACCTGTGCTAATTTCTACTTATGCGGTTCAGTGTCAAATTTTTATTGCATAATACTCCTGTGAAGCGCCTTGGGACGTTTCACTATGTTAAAAGCGCTATATGAATACAAGTTGTTGTCGTTATTAAGGATGGGTGGAGCTTCAACCCCTTAGAAGGCAAGTAGTAAACTCCCGGAAATGGCACAGTGAAATGTACATACTCTTCCACACATCAAAATAATAAAGACATTGTTTGCATTCTCTAGTAAAATAAACTTTAAACAGTACCCTCTAGGACAGACTACTATTTGAAATTAAGTTCAGCTTTCCTACTATAATAAAAGCAGGTCAGGCAGCATCTGTGGAGATGAGAAACAGAGTTAATGTTTGAGGTTGATGACCTTTGATGCTGCATATTTCCAGCATCTGCAGTATGTTGATTTTGTTTCAACTATCCTCCTAGATGGAACAGGAAATTTTAAAAAAAGCCTTGAGGCTGGTGGAAGTGAAAGGCACACACGAATGGCCATCCCCTGGCTGGAGACTTGTCCCCGTTATAATTCTGTAATACAAAAACTCTGACACCGAGCTCCAGCCAATCAATGCATCTTTCCTCTTCTCCAAAGGTCTCTGAATCTGTATCCTGTACAGTTGTAGCAGGATTAACCGGCTTTTATCCTCCATCCCCTTTGCAATAAAGGCCAACATTCCATTGGACTTCCTGATCATTTGCTGTACCTGCATACTTACATTTTATGTTTCATGCACAAGGACCACCAGGTCCCTCTGTGTAACTTCTCTCCATTTAAATAATAATTTTCTTTTTTATTTTTCCTGCCAAAGTGGATAACCTCACACATTCCCACATTAGACTCCATCTGCCAAAAGTTTGCCCACTCACTTAGCCTGTTTATATCCTTTTGCAGATTTTTTGTGTCCTCCTTACAACTTGCTTTCCCACCCATCTTTGTATCATCAGCAAACTTGGCTACATTACACTTGGTCCCTTCAACCAAGTCATTAATAAAGATTGTAAATAGTTGAGGCCCATGTCTGGTCTCTATGGCACCCCACTAGTTACCGTTTGTCAACAGGAAAATTACCCGTTTGTCCTGAATTTCTGTTTTCTTTTAGTTAGCCAATCCTCTATCCATACGAGTATATTACCCCCAACCCTGTGAACTTTAATCTTGTAGCATCTTATCGAGTGCCTTCTGGAAAACCAAATACATCACATCCACTGGTTCCCCCTTATCCACTTTGCTCATTACATCCTCAAACTCCAGTACATTTGGTAAACATGATTTCCCTTTCATAAAACCATGCTGACTCTGCTTGACTGTATTATATTTTTTCAAATGTCCTGCTACTGCTTCCTTAATAATGGACTCCAGCATTTTCCCAATGACAGATGTTAGGCTAACTGGTCTATAGTTTCCTGCATTCTGTCTGTCTCCTTTTTTAAATAGGGGCATTATATTTGCGGTTTTCCAATCCACTGCAACCTCTCCAGAATCCAGGGATTTTTTGGTAGACTACAACCAATGCATCCACTATCTCTGCAGCCACTTCTTTTAAGACCCTCGGATGCAATTCATCAGGTCAAGGGGACTTGTCCACCTTCAGTCCCATTATGTACTTTTTCTTCAGTGATGGTGATTGTTTTAAGTTCCTCCCTCCCAATAGTCACTTGATTATCCATTATTGGAATAATTTTAGTGTATTCTACCGTGAAGACCGATATGAAATATTTGTTCAAAGTCTCTGCTATTTCCCTGTTTCCCATTATGAATTCCCCAGTTTCATCCTCTAAGGGACCAACATTTACTTTAGCTATTCTCTTCCTTTTTATATACCAGTAGAAGCTCTTAATCTCAGTTTTTTATATTTCTAAATAGTTTACTCTCATAATCTATCTTCCCGCTCTTTATTATTTTGTTAGTCGTCCTTTGCTGGTTTAAAAAAAATTCCCAATCCTCTGGCCTCCCACTAATCTTGGCCATTATTTTCAATTTGATACCATCCCTTAATTACTTAGTTAGCCATGGATAGTTCTCCCTTCTCTTAAAGTCTTTCCTTCTCACTAGAATATAATTTTGTAGAGAGTTATGAAATATCTCCTTAAGTGTCTACCACTGCTTATCAACTTTCTTACACTTTAGTCTATTTTCCTCGTCCACTTTAGCCAACTCTGCCTTCATACCTTTGTAATCGCCTTTATTTAGAATCATAGCACTGATTTGAGATCCGATTTTCTCACCCTCCAACTGAAGGTGAAATTCAACCATGCTATGATCACTATTTCCTGGAGGATCCTTTACTATGAGATCATTTATTAATACTGTCTCATTACACAGAATCAGATCCAAGATAGCCTGCTCCCTGGTTGGTTCCGCAATGTACTGTTCAAAGAAACCATTCCGGATACACTCTATGAACTCTTCCTCAAGGCTGCCTCGGCCAGTTTGATTTATCCAATCAATATGAAGATTAAAATCGCCCATGATTATTACCGTACCTTTATTACAAGCCTCCATTATTTCTTGATTTATACTCCGTTCAACAGTGTAGCTACTGTTAGGGGACATAGAGACTATGCCCACCAATGACTTCTTCCCCTTATTATTTCTTATCTCCACCCAAATTGATTCTACATCTTGATCTTCTGAGCCAATATCATTTTTTACTACTGCACTGATCTCATGCTTTATTACAGAGCTACCTCACCTCCTTTTCCTTTCTGTTTGTCCTTCTGAATTGTCAAATATCTCTGAATATTCAGTTCCCAGCCTTCGTCACCTTGCAACCATTCATACCTATTTATATCTATTTGTGCCATCAACTCATCTTTCTTGTTATGAATGCTGTGTGCATTCAGATAAAGAGCTTTTAATTTTGTCCTTTTACCATTTTTCCCTGTTTTGACCCCACTTTCTGATGCACTCTTATTTTTACACATTCTGTCCCTTCCTGTCACACTCTGGTTATCAATTCCCTCACCGCTACCCTGCTCTATTGCCTTCTCTTTGCTCTTTGACTTTTAAAATTTCCACTCACCTGATCCCTCTCCCCCACTATTTAGTTTAAAGACCTCTACTGCCCTAATTATTCAATTTGCCAGGACACTAGCATCAGACTGTTTCAAGTGAAGCCCATCCCAATGGAACAGCTCCCTCTTACCCCTGTATTGATGCCAATGCCCCATGAATCGAAACCCATTTCTCTCACACCAGTCTTTGAGCCACTTGTTCATCTCTCTGATCTTATTTACCCTAATCAAGAGATTATTACCTTTGAGGTTCTGCTATTTAATTTAGCCCCAAGCTGCTCATAATCCCCCAGCAGTAGCTCTTTCTTTGTTCTACCTATATCATTGGTACCTACATGACAACTGGATCGTCCCCCTCCCACTCCAAGTTCCTCCCCAGCCCAGTGGAGATGTCTTAACCCTAGCACCAGGCAGGCAATACAACCTTCCGGACTCACGTTCTCAGCTGCAGAGAACTATGGCCTAGAAATCCTGGTCGAGGTCTTCCCACGGGCGATCGACTGAAAAAGTTAAAAAAAGAAGAGCACCTATCTGTTCCTGCTGTGCCCACAAGAGATCCTGGTACTGAGGCCTCCTCTCCCTGTGCATCAGAACATGTGCACGTCGAGACATCCGTAAGCTGGAACTGCAGTCACATGGCTCTGGGCATCCAAGCCAGGTACAGTATTTTCTCATTATAATAATGGGAACTCCGTAAGTTGGAGTTCTCATTATTATTATTGAGAAACATCCCCCAGAAACCAAAACAAAAATAAAAGAAACAAAAAATACACCACATATTCAAGATTAATTTAAATTAAAGTTATTTATGTCTTATAAAAAATATATATTTTTCCAAGTTTTTAAAAAGTTTTTAAAATGATGGTTTAAAATAAACTTACCTTAGTGGGCAGGGTTATTAACAATAAAATGTGTTATTTACATTTTATTTTACAATGTTTTTATATGTTTTAAAACTCTTACGCCTGTAAAAATAGGCTATGCGCCTGCTTTTATCATGCGCAAAAGTTTTCAGGACATCCGCTGGACAAGATATGGGTAGATACCGCAATCTTGTCCATACGAATGCCCTGGCTGCCGAGATGCAGAGGATCTGTCAAGCTCCAGCTTGACAGATTGGAAAAGCCGGTTTTCAGCGTATGCGCATTGTGCGCTGAAAATCGGCTTTTGCGATGCCTTCCTAGGTCTGTACACACTCAGTACAGACCCAGGGAGGCCAGGATTTCTAGGCCATTATCTATCCCCTTAACTATACTGTCCCCTACCACTACAGCATTTATTTTTCTCCCCCCAGTTGAATGGCCTCCTGTACCATGGTGCTGTGGTCAGTTTGCTCATCCTCCCTGCAGTCCCTGCCCTTGTCCAAATAGGAAGCCAGAATCTCGTACTTGTTGGACAACTGCAAGGGCTGAGGCTCTCCAATGCCACCTCCTGGATCCCCATACCCGTCTCGCTCATAGTCCCTGTCCACGGACCAAATTTGAATTAATTATACTGAGGGGCGTGACTGCATCCTGGAACACAGCGTTCAGGTAACTCTCCCCCTCCTTGATGTGTCGCAGTGTCTGCACTCGGACTCCAGCTCATCAACATTATAATTACATTTAAACAAGCCACTCAGTATTGAATCTCTGATGACGATAAAGATCTTTGTGATTATAAATGATGGTGCTGAGTTGGTGAATCAACTGAAATCGTGAATCACTTGAAATAACCAACGTGTGGCCCATATTAAGGCACTCTTGTGGAGGCCTTTATAGACAACTTATCAGTTCTGAGCTGCTCTGCTTTCTGTTGAAAATATGCTTTGAGTGACCTTGGGTAAACACCTTATATGCTGCACAAAATATAAATTATAAATTAAAATCAAACGGAAAATATATTTTTGTCACAATCCATTACGCCTTATCCAATAGTCCTCATCAGAATGCTCTATTAGTGTCCATTATCAGGATATTACAATGGGCCATCATTTTCGGCCCCTATAGGTTCGTAGAAGTGTGCACACACCTGTGTGAGCTATGCAATTTCTGGGTTTTCACACGTGAAGTGCCGTCATCTGCTGTCCCTGTTAGCCAGCCTCCAGCGCCCCGCCGAGAGATTCGGTGCTGGTTTTGAGGGGGCACGGAGCATTACCACCCGGAAGTGACGAGCCGGTGTGCAACGCCCCTGGTTGCAACATGGCTCAATATTTGGATCGCGCCCTGTTGGGAAAGCCTGTGGAAGCTGGCATTCCAAGCTGTCACGGCTGCAGTGAGCTAAATAATGTCGACCTCAGTTAAGTGTGATTTTTTCTTTTATTTTGCAATTTCTGTTGTGGTGGTGTGAGTTATTTATTTGCGGGATTTTTTCAGAATTTTTTTCCCTCGAGGCCTCTCTTAAGCCGCTCGGAGGCCGGCTGTTTAGCTCAGGATTTTCACTTGCTCAGCCGGCCTAGCACCCTAAAAGAAATGTGCACCACCACCCTTAGACAAATTTTGAAACGGCAGACACAAACCATTTGCCACTGAAAAATTTACTGCTTGCCTAGATTAGCGCCGCAACAGAGGTATGACCAAATTTCCACCCCCATATGTTTGGCCTTCTAAAGGCCTTCCAGATGGTACCACATGGTAGGCTCATGACAAAGGTAAGGCATGTGGAGTCAGGGGACAAATAGCTGAATGATTAGCAAATTGACTAAAAAATAGAAAGCAGAGAGAAGTGGTAAAGGGTAGATATTCAGATTGGAGGAAGGTAAAAAAGCGGTGTTTCACAAGGATCAGTGCTGGGACCACTGTTATTCATAATTTACATTACTGATTTGCACTTAGGAGCAAGTAATTCAATATCAAAATTTGCAGGTGATATCAAACTGTGGGGTATAGCTAACACTGAGGAAGAATGCAATATAATATAAGAAGACATTTGAAAACTTGCAGACTGGGTAGTTAAGTGACAAATGAACTTTAACATAGATGAATGTGAGGTTATGCACTTTGGTAGGAAAAGTAGAAACATCACCTACATCTTAGAAAATAAGAAACTGAATGGGGTAGAGGAGCAAAGTAATCTAGGGATACAGTGAACAAATCAGTAAAAGCAGCATCGCAGGTTAGCAAAACAATAAAAATACTAACCAGCATAGTGGGGTGTATTTCTAGGCGTATAGAATTCAACCGTAGTGTAGTTATGTTAAACTTGTTAGGCTGCACTGAGAGAATTATGCACAGTTCTCATAGCCATACTATAAAAAGGGCATAGAAGCACCAGAGAAAGTGCAAAAAAGATTAACAAGGATGGTACCAGAACTGAGAGATTGCAGCTAAAGGGAAAGATTGAACAGGTTGGGGTGTTTATTTTTGACAAAAGAGAAGACGTGGAGGTGACCAGAAAGAGGTCTTTAAAATTATGAATGGGTTGGGCAGGGTAGATGCGGAGAAAATGTCTCCACTTGTGGAAGAAGCCAAAACTAGGAGCCATAAATATAAGAGAATTATTAATATATCCAATAAGGAAATAAAGAAAAATGTCTTTATTCAGAGAGTGTGAAATGTGGAACTTGCTACGACAGGAAGTAGTTGAGGCAAATAGCTTAGATGCTTTCAAAAGAAAACTAGACGAGTACATGAGAGAAAAGAGAATCGGAAGCTATGTTGAACCCTTGAGATAAGGTAGATTGAATGGGAGGAGACTCATGTGGAGTATAAACACCGGCACAGACCAGTTGGGCCAAATGCTGTATACTCTATGTAAAGCTATGTAATTATAATGTTGGACTCTAGCCCCCAGCCATGTTCCTGGTAAAACTGTTGAGTTTTTTTCCAAGTCCTGTCTGTTGGCATTGACTGTGCCTATCACCTCCTGCCGAGCTCAATGGCCATCTGCCCTCCTGCTATTTCAATGTGGCAGCGTTCTTTCTGTTGATTCTTCAAACCTGAAGGCTCTCTTGCTTTTCTACTGCTGACCATTTCCAGCACCTGGAAAGTCACATTATGCAGCCACAGTGATGGGGGGAAAATACAAAGGCCTTCAAGATGTTGCAGGATTTTAAGGTTTACAGCAGCATTTAAAGAACTCCACCTTGCCCTGCCCCTCTTCATGGCAGCATTGCCTCTACTTGGGGGAAGGTCCTTCTTGACGCACAACTGCTATCTGCAAATGACCTGGACCCAGAAACACAAGCGGGTTCAAGCACTTCTGAGTCGGGCAGACACACACTTCCTAACAGACACTTGGAAGTTGGAGGGAAAGGAGGAAATTCAAGGTTTTTTTTGTCCTGTTGTTCCTGGTTATATCATTATTTTAGTAGTGAATTTCCTTTTAGGTAGTGCATAGACGATATGGATGCTTGTAATGGTTGGAGGTTTTTGACAGCTTGTAGCCACCGTATGCTGTCTTACCATTTCCTGCCACTGGGTGGCATTTTCCGATTAAATACAGACAGCCAGAGAGACAGGAGAGAGAGAGAAGCCACGTGGTCTGCCTTCATTTTGGCTAGAACTATCTTTAACTTTTGTTAATCAGAAACAAAACTTCTGTGTTTGTGAACCTTCCTATATGTACAGTTATGTAAGTAACTTCTCATTATCCAATCATTTTGGAATTATTGTATTTTATTTTTGATGTACAGTAAGAGATAATTAACTTCTCTTCACAGCTGCTTTGTAAATCATTCCTGTTATATTACAAGAATTTTAGATATGTCTTTATTTTTGACAACAGCTCACACTATATTTATTAAAGGGTTTGGATTCTGAAGCTGTGACCTTTAGCCATATTTCTTGGTGTAGTGTTGAAGCTAGCTGAAGAATCAGAGTTATCACTCGCCATATGCTACACTCTTACAGAACCAGTACAGTGAGATAACTATGAAACTAGAAGATGCCCAACAAACTGAATCAATCTTCCTAGAGAACAGTGACCTCGCGAACAGCGCCATCACCCACATGACAGCATGGCCCCACACCATGGCCCTAAAATCATGGTCGAGTGTCAGCAGATGGTCGGGACACTTAACAAGGAGCTCAAGAACATCGTTCTCAAGTGTGAGTGCCTGGATCAATGCTTGAGCCGCCAAGAATGCAGACTTTGAGGAGGTTATAGTGAGACAAATGGCTGAGTTGAAAGTGGCACAAGCGAAGGCAGAGGCGGACCTCAAGTTACTTCAAGCCAGATAAACCGCCACCGTACAGCAAGCCAGGGTAGAGGAGATGCTGCAAGCCAAGCAAGTGGCAGGGAGGCCTTGGCCCCAAACCTCACCAGAACAGACTTCAAATGACCATGCCTCGCAATTTCGGCACCTCGCAGACAGGTCAGTTAAGTCTGCCCCTGTAATCCGGCACCAGGCAGCAGCCCGGACCTTTCAGCCATCCGGAACGGGATGAACAATTGTCCCACCAGCCAGCGGTGTGGCACCGAACGACTTGAGTCCCCCTCCTCTCGAGCTGGCAACCAACAAGGAGGACCCATTCCTCAACCTGACAAAAGACATTTCAGACATTCTCGTAGTCAGAGCCAGCCTATACACGAGCCCGATGTCTATGTTGGGGACCCAATCATGTTTCAGCCATGGCGCTATGCATTTGAAACCATGGTAGACCAGGTTCCCCACCCCAGCCACACAGAAGCTTACCTTTCTTGCCAAGTTCACAAAGGGGAAGTTCAAGATACTGGTCGACAGATTCTGGCACTGGTAAGTTTCTGACCCTGAAACGGCCTATCAGGAAGCGTTGAAGGAACTCAAAGAGAGTTTTGGTAACAAGACGGGGATTACAACATCTGTCCTTCAAAAATCTGACAGCTTTCCGAAGTTCAGGGCAGACGAAGGCCACAAACCTCTTGAATTTGCCGAATTCTGCATGGACATTTCAGCACAGATAGACGACTTGCCCGATTTGGGGGTGCTCAACTATCCCCACTATCTTCAGCTGATGCTCGAAAAACTCCTTACCTACATACGCAATGCATGGAGGAAGCGGGTATCAGAGCATAAGACCGATAACGTCAGCTATTCTCCTTTCGCCACCCTGACAGAACTAGTACAATGTTATTTGACTTCAGTTGTATTTTGTACATTAATGCATGATGTTTGATTTAACCTGGGTTCATTCGCCTGATGTCTTACAAGTCAACTGAATCTTAAATTTACAGAATAACTGATGAAACCATCCTCTTACCGAGGTGTTTGTTTTTATCATTCATGCAAACATTTAAATAAAGATTTAATTTAGCTTTAGGAGTATCTCTTAGAAGCCAAATTCCAATTCCTGTCAGTGAAACAACATAGAATTACCAGTTGACTGAGAGGGTGAATATTTGTTAGATTCAACCAATGGACGGGAATTCATTTAAATAAATTGGCTGCTACAATACTATCTGTTGCAATCAGCCTTTATGCAATCAATCTTTATTGAAAGGCACAATTCATCAGTAAAACATTGTGCATAATAAAGAAGGCTCGAGTATTTTTACCACGTGTATTTGATGTAAAGTACTCCTAACTTGAGTCAAAAGCTTGAATTGCTTGAAGCACAAAGAACATAATGATGATCAGTGTGTATTTTTACTGTGGCTTCAATCAGTTTTAATTATGCTCAAATGTTGATCGATACATTTGGATATCTTAGTTATATGTTAAAAATGTGCAAGTACAGAAAGTACGAATTGGTATTTGTACCTTTTATTTATCTATCTCTATTTTTATGTTTTTATCTCGAATAAGGCATTTTTGTGAATTAACCTCTAGGGCTACGTGAACTAGCTTGGATTAATTCATCCAATACCTGGATTTGATCTAATCCAAGCTTTTAATTTTGCTGTTCTTAAAAAAAAAGAAGGTTGTTCACTGCCTGTGTGGGATGCACAAGAGGCCGGAGTTGGAGAAATGCAGAGTTCTTGGTGGATTTTGGGGTTGAAGGAGGTTACAGAGATTGGAAGGGGTGAGGCCATGGAGGGATTTGAACATGAGGATGAGAATTTTATAATCAAGGCATTGCTGGTCAGCAAGCTCAGGACCGATGGCTGAATGGGATTTGGTATGATCTAGGATATGAGCAGCAGAGCTGACTATTAAAACCTGTTGCAATTGTGACAGTGGGATTTGAGCCACAAGTTAACACAACCATCAGGCTGAAAAGTGACTATCAACCTGCAAGGGTCTCTTGCTTATCCCAAGGCTTTTTTTCTTTGTCATGATTAAGGAATTGAATCTTTTTTTGTGAATTATGTGAGGTTTAAGTCCTCTCATTCTGGAAGTGTTGGCTCTGAAAGCATTATGCAGATTGCCACAAAAAATGCTTTTGTTTTTAAAGCAATGCATCAAATAAATGGACAGTCGATAAAAGGCAAGCATCACAAGGTTCTGGTGACAGAGATTAGTCAAAAGAAATGCTCAATGATTCCAACAATCTACTGGCGAACACTAAAAGTCTCATATATTTACTGAAGGTCAAGGAAAATGCAGAGAGGTCAATGAGATCAGACAGTAACAGCTCATGAATAGACTCTCCTCGGATTAATAAAGTGGATGTACACTCCAATTTGCAAGTAGTATATATGCTCTCTTACAACCGTTTTTCCATAATTATGAAGAAAGGTGAAATGTAACAATGAAATAGGCTCCACTCTGCTGCATACTAAAACTATTGTCGAAGCACTTCATGGATTCTCAGGGGAAATCGAGTGGCCTGCCACCAGAGTTAGAGCAAAACAAGTAAGATATTAACATTAATTTTGAATGCAACATCTCTTATCAGATGCCTCCCTTTCTTCCCTGATGCACAGCAATTAGACTGATATTCATTAAAGTTGTTAATGAAGCAGACCTTGAATTTTTCTGTTGTGATGGCTGATGTTTGAAACTCACTACAGGTTAGATATTTAGTTGAAACCAACTCTTCAATTCACCCAAGTATGCATTTCAAATTTTGATGCATGTATAAACTACCTCCCAAATACAGGATAGACAACAAATTAAGGTTGACTGAAGTAGTTAGGGGTCGAAATTCGATTGTGGACGCTGCCCAGTACTGCCGGTGGTAGGCGACAAACGGGCAGCAGAGGCCTACTGTCGTCATTAAGTAGCAGTCACGCCCCGGCTGACATTTAGTCGGCTCTTTGGCAGAGGTGTCAAGAGGCAATGCTGTGCCGGATAACGCCACCCGTGTGGTGACATCATACAGCGTACAACACCTCTTTGATGCCTCCATTTGCTTTATAGGGCTGCCGTACCGGCAGGCAGCCGTACAGCCTGAAAAAACTGGTGGATAAAGAGCATTTCTCAGGCGGAATTGCCTAGAAAGGAAGATAAGTTGTTCTCTTTATTTATTTCAGCATCTTTTCATTAGTTTTAAGAGTGGGGAAGTGTGTGTGTGGATCGGAGAAGTTTTCGTTACTTTTTTTTCTTCCCCTTTTCTTCCCGTTTGTTTTCCTAGCATGGCAGCAGCCTCCCGTTGCAAAATTGAGTCGGCCTCCTGAGCTCCCATCAGAGGATGAGTGTGCAATGCCACTATTTAGTACTGCTCCCTCATCTTTGAGCGTAAAAACTGAATTTGGCAGTTGGAGCCTGCACCTAATGCCTGGTGGTAAAATCAGCACTCAGCCGGTGACACCGCCTCAAAAACGGCAGTATCAATTTTGACCCCTTAGTGTCAGTAGAAAGTGGGCTATCCTGCTTTTTGTCGTGCTGATTTATTTGTTAATGTTAGCAAATGAATGAATATAATCCCTCAGATTTCATTAATAGATATGTCAAACTGAATTTAATTTCAAAAATGCCTGAACAGTGCATTTCACTCGTGCCATTCGTTCACCACTGACTGCAAAATCTGGTCCATTGTAAAGAGCTCAAGACTTATCCCAGGGTGGAGTTCAATCAGCAATGTTAAAGGAAGATTACTTAAGGGTGAAAGTTTAAAACAGTAGTGTCTTGGAGAGCACTTTATCTTTACTATGTGTATATAGCTTATACCTTCATTCAAAGTACAAGAGAAACCACAATAGACTTGTTAGCAAAATTAAAACATAGGGGATTAAAGGGACAGTGGCAGCATGAATACAAAATTGGTTAAAGGACAGAAAGCAGAGAGTAATGATGAACAACTGTTTTTCAGACTGGAGGGAAGTATACAGTGATGTTTCCCAGGGATTGGTATTAAGACCACTGTTCTTTTTGAAATATATTAATGACTTGGACTTGAGTATACAGGGTATAATTTCAAAGTTTGCTGATTATATGAAACTTGGAAATGTAGTAAACAATGAGATGGATAGCAACAGACTGCAGGAGAACATAGACAAACTAGTGAAATGGGCAGACACTTGACAGATGAAAGTTAATGCAGAGAAGTGTGAAGTGGTAAATTTTGGTAGGAAGAGGAGAGGCAATACGCAGTAAATGGCACAATTTTAAAGGGGGTGGAGGAATAGAGAGACCTGGGGGTATATGTACACAAATCTTTGAAGGTGGCAGGACAAAATGAGAAGGTTGTTAAAAAAGCATATGGGATCCTTGCCTTTATTAATAGAGGAATAAAGTACAAAAGTTTTGCTGAACATTTATAAAACATTGGTTAGGGTTTAGCTGAAGAATTGTGTTTAATTCTGGGCACCACACTTATAAGGAAGAATGTCAAGACCTTGGAAAGGGTGCAAAATAGATTTACTAGAATGGTACTGGGGATGAAGGACTTCAATTATGTAAAGAGACTGCAGAAGTTGGGGTGTTCTCCCTAGAGTAGTGAAGGTTTAAAGGTTATTTGAGGGGTGTTCAAAATCAGGAATGGTTTTAATAGAGTAAATAAGGAGAAACTATTTCCAGTGACAGAAGGGTCGGTAAACAAAGAATACAGATTTAAAGTGATTGGCAAAAGAACCAGAGGTGACATGAGGAAACATTTTCTTTACACAGCGCGTTGTGATCGGGAACGCACTGCCTGAAAGGGTGGTGGAAGCTGATTCAAGAGTAATTTTCAAAAGAGAATTGGATTAATACTTGAAGGGAAAAATATTGCAGGGCTATGGAGAAAGAGCATGGGAGTGGAATTAATTAAATTGTTCTACAACAGATCTGGCACAGGCACGATGGGCCGAATGGCCCCGTTCTGTGCTGCATGGTTCTATGGGCCCAAGTTTGGTCGACTTACCATCGGTTGCCGCCGAGTTTTCTTGGCGGTCACAAAGTTTTTTGAACACTCTCCCCTCCGAGCGAGTTTGGTCAGGTCCTCACACCGGCGGGGAGAGAAGACCGCTGGGGACCCTCCGCTGGCATCCGCTGGCATGCACCAATGTGCAATGCCCAGAAGTGTCCTCCCGCCCGTTGAGTTGTGAGTTTGGTCAGGGCGGTCCTCCACTCCAGCATGGGAAAAGACATGGAGGCAGATCTTACCTCAACGGTTAGTTTGAAGACTTCTAAAAAAAATGTTGTGCTCTTCTTTTCTTTATTTATTTTGCAGGAATTTAATGGATGGGCTCCCCTGAAGGATTTCTGGTGCTTTTTTAAAATTGTTTTGAAAACTTTTTATTTTATCAGTTCCCTCCTCCCTGGGTCTGACTCTATGCTCAGAGATACTTTGCCAAGGATCACATTTGCCGGCCAGAATGGGACCTACCGTCCGCTGCTCAGAATTGGCGTGCAAGGCCCATTTTTGCCACCGGGAGGTCTTTCCCACAATGCAGGTACAACGAGTAATGAAATATCGGAACAAGGAGTTCACAGCATGAAACAAGTTGCTACCCCCAAACACAGACAAAACCGAGAGAGCAGGCCCTCGACAGCAGGCAGTGATGCCAGAAGCCATCAAGGGCCACAGGAACGGCCATTCACACCTCATCAACCCACAATGCGAGCAATCAACTACAAACTGAGAGAAGCTCAAGAGAGATCAGCCAGACGCAGCTCATTCTTTGGAAACAGTGGAAGCAGTCTGTGCTGGAGGTGTGGGGGTGTGTGGCAATCGTCAAGGGGATGTCGATTTCAGCAGGCTGTTTGCAGGAACTGTGAATATACAGGGCATTTGGCCCGCATGTGCAAAAAAACGGCAGCTCGGCTGGTATACGAATCGGATGGGTCGGAAAGCGGACCAGAAGACGGTGGGGACAGTACCCGGAACACCGATGTACAGTGGGTCAACATGATCAATGGCCACTGCTCCTACAACAGGACGCCTCCAATAATGATGAGGGTCCTACTCAACGGGATACCTGTCAACATGGAGCTGGATACGGGAGCGAGTCAATCCCTCATGGGCGCTCAACAATTTGAACAACTGTGGCCGCATAAAAGAGACAGACCAAAACTCACAAGGGTCGACACCAAACTAAGGACCTATACCAAAGAAATCGTACCAGTCCTCAGCAGCGCCAGGCTCTCTGTCACACACAAAGGGACAGTGAACCGACTTCCCCTGTGGATTGTCCCCGAAGACCCCCCAGCACTGCTGGGGAGAAGCTGGTTGGCAAAACTGGAAATGGGATGATGGCCATGCCATGTCCTTAGAGGAATGGACCTCCTGCTCAACAGTTATGAAGCGATTTGAACAACTATTTCAGCCAGGTGTGGGCACTTTCAAAGGGGCCAAAATCAAAATCTACATCACACAGGATGCTAGACTGGTCCATCACAAGGCCAGAGCTGTACCCTATGTGATGAGGGAAAAGATTGAACACGAACTAGACAGGCTTCTGCGCGAAGGCATTATATCACCTGTGGAATTTAGCGACTGGGCAAGTCCCATCGTCCCAGTCATGAAGCCTGATGGATCCGTATGAACCTGTGGGGACTACAAATCTACCAGAAACAGAGTCTCCCTACAGGACCAGTACCCACTGCCCAGAGCGGAGGACTTATTTGCCACATTGGCTGGAGATAAACCTTTCTCAAAACTAGACCTCACATCTGCATATATGACACAAGAATTGACCGAGGAATCCAAGCTACTCACCACCATCAAAACACATCGAGGCCTTTTCATGTACAATCGATGCCTATTCGGCATCAGGTCGGCAGCTGCCATATTCCAGCGCAACATGGAAAGTCTGCTCAAGTCCATCCCGGGGACGGTTGTATTTCAAGATGACATACATATCACGGGCAAGGACACCGACTCCCATCTCCGTAATTTGGAGGAAGTACTAAAGCGGTTGGATCGGGTAGGCCTACGAGTTAAGAAATCCAAATGTCTGTTTCTCGCACCCGAGGTTGAATTTTTGGGCAGAAGGATTACCGCTGATAGAATCCACCCAACAGAGTCCAAAACATAAGCAATTCGCCTGGCATCCAGGCCCCGGAATGTCTCAGAACTGCGCGCCTTTCTCGGGCTACTCAATTACTTTGGGAACTTTATGCAGAACTTAAGCACGCTGCTGGAGCCTCTCCACGTGCTACTCAGGAAGGGGTGCGATTGATTTTGGGGGGACGCCCAGGAACGCGCCTTCAATAAGGCACGCAACCTTCTGTGTTCCAACAGTGTTTTGACTTTCTTTGATCCAGGTAAAAAGCTAGTTCTCACATGCGATGCGTCAGCATATGGGGTCAGGCGCGTTTTACAACATGTCAATAGTGCGGGGAAATTACAACCCATAGCTTATGTCTCCAGGTCACTTTCGCGGGCGGAGCGCAGGTACGGAATGGTAGAGAAGGAGGCGCTCGCATGCGTATACGGTGTCAAAAAGATGCACCAATACCTTTTCGGGACCAAGTTCGCATTAGAAACCGACCACAAGCCCCTTACGTCCCTCCTATCTGAGAGCAAGGCAATAAACGCCAACGCCTCGGCGCAAATTCAACGGTGGTCACTCATGCTGGTGTCCTACGACTATACCATAAGGCACAGACCAGGCACAGACAACTGTGCCGCCGCGGTCAGCAAGCTACCCCTGGCGACCACGGAAGGGTCTGACGAACAGGACTGTGAGATAGCCATGGCAATCAATGCCTTTGAGTCCACAGCTTCACCCATGACGGCTCGCCAAATCAGAGCCTAGACGGCCAGCGACCCCATGTTATCCTTAGTAAAAAGATGTGTCCTAACCGGTGACTGGGCAGAGGCTCGCGATGCCTGCCCCGAGGAATTCAAACCTTTTCACAGGCGCATGCATGAGCTATCACTACAAGCGGACTGCCAGATATGGGGCAGCCGAGTAGTCATGCCTCTGCGAGGCAGAGAGGCATTTGTCCGGGAGCTCCACCGCGAGCACCCGGGGATCGTTCTCATGAAGGCCATAGCCAGATCCCACGTCTGGTGGCCTGGTATTGATGCGGACTTGGAGCTCTGCGTCCGATGGTGCACCTTTGTGCCCAACTCAGCAATGCCCCCAGGGAGACTCCACTGAGCCCCTGGCCCTGGCCTACCAAACCGTGGTCGCAGGTGCATGTAGACTATGCGGGACCATTCATGGGCAAAATGCTCCTCGTAGTTGTAGATGCATTTTCAAAGTGGATCGAATGCACCATTTTAAACTCGAGCACAACCTCCACCACTGTGGAGAGCCTCGCAACCATGTTTGCAACACACGGAATCCCTGACATATTGGTCAGTGACAATGGTCCGTGCTTCACCAGCGCAGAATTCCAAGGTTTTATAATTGACCATGGCATAAATCACGTCAAGAAGTCACCGTTCAAGCCAGCCTCCAACGGCCAGGCGGAGAGAGCAGTGCAAATCATTAAATAAGGCATGCTTAAAATCTCACGCTGCAGGGTCGCCTGTCGCGACTGCTGCTGGCATACAGATCTCGTCCGCACTCATTGATTGGGATTCCCCCTGCGCAACTGTTGATGAAAAGGACTTTAAAAACAAGGCTCTCATTAATCCTCCCAGACATGCACAAAATCGTTGAAGCAAAGCGCCGTAAGCTGACTGAGTACCATGACAGAAATTCGAGGGGGAGATGGAATGAGATAGGGGACAAAGTGTTTGTACTAAACTATGGCAGGGGTCCCAAATGGCTTGCAGGGACAGTAATAGGCAAGGAAGGAAACAGGCTACTGGTGGTACAAATGGACAATGGCCAAACCTGCCGGAGGCATGTAAACCAAGTCAAAAGCAGATTTACCAACAACACTGCGGAACCAGAGGTAGACTACAATGTGGAACTCGCACCACACCTGGTGGACAGACAGAAGGAACAACCTGAGGAAAGGGCAATCCCAACAGACAGCCCAGGCGAGTCAACAACAATTACACCAATCGAAATAAACAGCCCAGGCGAGATACCAGCAACCACACCCAAAGAAAAATAGACACCAAGGCAAACAACTGAACCACAACTCAGACGCTCCACGTGAGAGCTTGGACCACCTGAAAGACTGAACCTATAAAGACAATAAGACCTTGGGGGAGGGTGACATCATGCATCTTACATTATTATATATAACTGTATCCTAACATGCTATACATGACTGTAATAAGATATGACCTGTAACCACCAGCTTACCTTACCACCAGGGGTGCACTTGCAAGAGACAGGTATATAAGGACTGGTCTCAGGCAAGTGCAGTATTCCAGAGCTATGAAATGAAGGTGCAGGTCCAGAGTGGCCTTGACTTCACTGCATGCCTCATGTGAATCTGTACTGAGGGGACAGGACATTACAGTTTTCTAGACCAATATGTCGAGGACCCTACTAGAGGGCTGGCCATCCTAGACTGGGTGATGTGTAATGAGAAAGGACTAATTAACAATGTTGTTGTGCAAGGCCCCTTGGGGAAGAGTGACCATAATACGGTAGAATTCTTTATTAAGATGGAGAGTGACACAGTTAATTTAGAGACTAGGGTCCTGATTTTGAGGAAAGGTAACTTCGATGGTATGAGACGTGAATTGGCTAGAATAGACTGGCGAGTGATACTTAAATGGTTGACGGTGGATAGGCAATAGCAAATATTTAATGATCACATGGATGAACTTCAACAATTGTACATTTAAGTGTATCTAAGGGTTAAGTCATGGCAGGAGAGCTCGGTCACGTGATATACTCCTCCTGTATCATGTGGGAACTCAGGGACACTTCCGGTGTCCCTGATGACTACATGTGCGGGAAGTGTATCCGCCTCCAGCTCCTAACGGACCGCGTTGCGGAGTTGGAGCTGAGGGTGGATTCACTCTGGAGCATCCACGATGCTGAGAATGACGTGAGTAGCACGTGTAGCGAGCTGGTCTTACCGCAGGTGAAGGGTCCACAGCCAGATAGGGAATGGAAGGCCAGCAGGAATAGCAGTGCAAGGAAAGTAGTGCAGGGGTCCCCTATCGTCATCCCCCTGCAAAACAGATACACCGCTTTGGGTACTGTTGACGGGGATGACTCATCAAGGGAGGGCAGCAGCAGCCAAGTTCTTGGCACCATGGCTGGCTCTGCAGGAAAAAGAGTGGGAGAGCGACAGTGATCGGGGATTCAATTGTAAGGGGAATAGATAGGCGTTTCTGCAGCCGCAACCGAGACTCCAGGATGGTATGTTATCTCCATGGTGCAAGGGTCAAGGATGTCTCGGAGCGGGTGCAGGACATTCTGAAAAGGGAGCTGAACAGCCAGTTGTCGTGGTGCACATTGGTACCAACGATATAGGTAAAAAAAGGGATGAGGTCTGACGAGAAGAATTAAAGGAGCTAGGAGCTGACTTAAAAAGTAGGACCTCAAAAGTAGTAATCTCGGGATTGCTACCAGTGCCACGTGCTAGTCAGAGTAGGAATCGCAGGATAGCTCAGATGAATACGTGGCTTGAGCAGTGGTGCAGCAGGGAGGGATTCAAATTCCTGGGGCATTGGAACCGGTTCTGGGGGAGGTGGGACCAGTACAAACCGAATGGTCTGCACCTGGGCAGGACCGGAACCAATGACCCAGGTGGAGTGTTTGCGAGTGCTGTTGGGGAGGAGTTAAACTATTATGGCAGGGGGATGGAAACCAGTGCAGGGAGATAGAGGGAAACAAAATGGAGACAAAAGCAAAAGACAGAAAGGAGATGAGTAAAAGTGGAGGGCAGAGAAATCCAAGGCAAAAAAGAAAAAGGGCCACTGTACAGCAAAATTCTGAAAGGTCAAAGTGTAATAAAAAGGCAAGCATGAAAGCTCGGTGCCTCAATGCGAGGAGTATTCGGAACCCAGTAGAGGGCTCTGAGCTAGTTAGAGTGGATGAGAGCTCAGATGAACAGGACCCCAAGAAAGAATGCAAAAGGCAGGAGGCAACAGAGCAGAGTAGCACTGGGGTAAGTGTAAACCACAAGGTGATAGGATGGGACAATATGTATGAATATAAAGGGGCTGCAGGAGGCATCAAAACTAAAAATCATGGTTTAAAAACTAGTATTAAAACACTCTACCTAAACGCACGCAGCATTCGAAATAAAGTAAATGAGTTGACGGCGCAAATCATTACAATTGGGTATGATTTGGTGGCCATTACAGAAACATGGTTGCAGGGTGGCCAAGACTGGGAATTAAACATACAGGGGTATCTGACAATTCGGAAAGATAGACAAGAAGGGAAAAGAGGTAGGGTAGCTCTGTTAATATCAGGGCAGTTGTGAGAGATGATATTGGCTCTAATGAACAAAATGTTGAATCATTGTGGGTGGAGATTAAAGATAGTAAGGGGAAAAAGTCACTGGTGGGCGTAGTTATAGGCTTCCAAATAATAACTTCACGGTGGGGCGGACAATAATAAAAGGAATAATGGAAGCATGTGAAAAAGGAACGGCAGTAATCATGGGAGATATTAACCTACATATCGATTGGTCAAATCAAATCACACAGGGTAGCCTTGAGGAGGAATTCATAGAATGCATGCGGGATTGTTTCTTAGAACAGAATGTTTCAGAACCTACAAGGGAGCAAACTGTCTTAGATCTGGTCCTGTGTAATGAGACAGGAATAATAAACGATCTCCTCGTTAAAGATCCTCTCGGAATGAGTGATCACAGTATGGTTGAATTTATAATACAGATTGAGGGTGAAGAAGTAGTGTCTCAAATGAGCGTACTATGCTTAAACAAAGGGGACTACAGTGGGATGAGGGCAAGTTGGCTAAAGTAGATTGGAAACACAGATGAAACGGTGGCACAATTGAGGAACAGTGGGGGACTTTTAAGGAGCTCTTTCATAGTGCACAACAAAAATATATTCCAGTGAAAAAGAAGGGCGGTAAGAGAAGGGATAACCAGCTGTGGATAACCAAGGAAATAAAAGAGAGTATCAAATTTAAAAACAATGCGTATAAGGTGGCCAAGGTTAGTGAGAAACTAGAAGATTGGGAAAATTTTAAGCGACAGCAAAGAATGACGAAGAAAGCAATAAAGAAAGGAAAGATAGATTACAAAAGTAAACTTGCACAAAACATAAAAACAGATAGTAAAAGCTTTTATCGATATATAAAACAGAAAAGAGTGACTAAAGTAAATGTTGGTCCCTTAGAAGATGAGAAGGGGGATTTAATAATGGGAAATGTGGAAATGGCTGAGACCTTAAACAATTATTTTGCTTCGGTCTTCACAGTGGAAGACACAAAAACCATGCCATAAATTGCTGGTCACGGGAATGTGGGAAGGGAGAACCTTGAGATAATCACTATCACTAGGGGGGTAGTGCTGGACAGGCTAATGGGACTCAAGGTAGACAAGTCCCCTGGTCCTGATGAAATGCATCCCAGGGTATTAAAAGAGATGGCAGAAGTTATAGCAGATGCATTCGTTATAATCTACCAAAATTCTCTGGACTCTGGGGAGGTACCAGCGGATTGGAAAGCAGCTAATCTAACGCCTCTGTTTAAAAAAGGGGGCAGACAAAAGGCAGGTAACTATAGGCCGGTTAGTTTAACATCTGTAGTGGGGAAAATGCTTGAAGCTATCATTAAGGAAGAAATAGCGGGACATCTGGATAGGAATAATGCAATCAAGCAGACACAACATGGATTCATGAAGGGGAAATCATGTTTAACTAATTTACTGGAATTCGTTGAGGATTGTAGGGGAGGACGAAAACCCCCTCATTTTACCCAGAAGGAAAAGGGCTGTGGGATCAGTCTGTGCTGTGAATTGAAACCGATGGAAGGAAAACTTTGGGACACAAATGGAGACCCCCCCCGTGTTTGGACTCATAGGAAAGGGAATTTAATTTGGAACTATCTACCAGAAAGTTTGAAATCCTAAAGTGCACATGGAAGAAACTACGAACTTTAATCGAATTTGGGATTTTTTAAAAGGTCTGCAAGAAAAGGGGTGGAGTCAATATCAAAAGGGCCAGTTTGGACATTGGAACTAATCAAATTGTCTGGGAACTGTATACCCTCGAAACTTGCCCCTTGAAAACATTAGCATTTAAACAATGCCACATACATATTCCAACACCTTTTTCATCAGGCATAGAAATATCTGGCTCATGCCAGACTAGCACAATGGCTACAGGAGGCCAATGCAATCAACACCCACTCAAACCTTGAGTAGGTTAAGATCAGTGGGAAAAAAAACTAAAAACCTCAAACTGCTACATTTTTCAAAATCAAAAGTCCACCAATGAGAAGAATCGACTTCAGCAGGAGAGGCGGACTGGATAATCTGGCTATAAAAAAGGGGTTTCTGACGTAGTGAAGAAAGAAGTGATGATTTTCCCTGCCCTCGTGATTCAACAACCACAACCACAAGCCTCTCGACACTGAAGGAAAACCAGTGTCCGAAGACACCGAAGATAGAAGAAACAAACCACCAGACTGCGGAAGGCACAGTAGTGAGTATAACCTCCGGTCCCCAGAACTCCCAACTCAGTTAGGCCAGGAAAGATGGGAGGTTGGGCATTGTACTGCTAAACTGGTGTAAAGATTTTCGTTGGGTCTGTTTTAATGGGATTTAGGGGGATTGTTTTGTTGGTGTATTGCTGTTTGTTGAGTTACACCTTGTCAAATAAATTGGAAGCCTAAAGTTCCTCTTGGAATCACCTTGTCTCAGTTCTATTGTATTACATCTCCTGATCGTGAGTCTTATGTCAGAACTGTGTAAGGGAAGCTAGGAGCACCTCGAAAACGCTCAACTGTGTGTCACAGGCTAGGGAAGAAGGGGTTAGGAGTGTTTGACACTCACAGGTGCCTCACAGGCTACGCATAAGCTGTGGGGACGCACCAGTCTCAAAACCCCCTTCAGAAGCTGTGGACACAGTCTCGCCAGGTGTGCTCTTGCAGCACTCAGGGTACCTCACAGGCCAGGCATAAGCTGTGAGGGCAGAAGCCCAGAGAGAGACACCCAAGGCACAACAACAACCCTGTGAAAACCCCTTACAGGATATAACAAGCATGGTGGATAGAGGTGTACCGGTGGATGTGGTGTAGATTTCCAAAAGGCATTCGATAAGGTGCCACACAAAAGGTTACTGCAGAAGATAAAGGTACGCGGAGTCAGAGGAAATGTATCAGCATGGATCGAGAATTGGCTGGCTAACAAAAAGCAGAGAGTCGGGATAAATGGGTCCTTTTCGGGTTGGAAATCGGTGGTTAGTGGTGTGCCACAGGGATCGGTGCTGGGACCACAACTATTTACAATATACATAGATGACCTGGAAGAGGGGACAGAGTGTAGTGCAACAAAATTTGCAGATGACACAAAGATTAGTGGGAAAGCGGATTGTGTTGAGGACACAGAGAGGCTGCAAAGAGATTTAGATAGGTTAAGCGAATGGGCTAAGGTTTGGCAGATGGAATACAATGTCGGAAAATGTGAGGTCATCCACCTTGGAAAAAAAAACAGTAAAAGGGAATATTATTTGAATGGGGAGAAATTACAACATGTTGCGGTGCAGAGGGACGTGGGGGTCCTTGTGCATGAATCCCAAAAAGTTAGTTTGCAGGTGCAGCAGGTAATCAGGAAGGCGAATGGAATGTTGGCCTTCATTGCAAGAGGGATGGAGTACAAAAGCGGGGAGGTCCTGCTGCAACTGTACAGGGTATTGGTGAGGCCGCATCTGGAGTACTGCGTGCAGTTTTGGTCACCTTACTTAAGGAAGGATATACTAGCTTTGGAGCGGGTACAGAGACGATTCACTCGGCTGATTCCGGAGATGAGGGGGTTACCTTTTGATGATAGATTGAGTAGACTGGGTCTTTACTCGTTGGAGTTCAGAAGGATGAGGGGTGATCTTATAGAAACATTTAAAATAATGAAAGGGATAGACAAGATAGAGGCAGAGAGATGGTTTCCACTGGTTGGGGAGACTAGAACTAGGGGGCACAGCCTCAAAATACAGGGGAGCAAATTTAAAACCGAGTTGAGAAGGAATATCTTCTCCCAGAGGGTTGTGAATCTGCGGAATTCTCTGCCCAAGGAAGGAGTTGAGGCTAGCTCATTGAATGTATTCAAATCACAGATAGATTTTTAACTAATAAGGGAATTAAGGGTTATGGGGAGCAGGCGGGTAAGTGGAGCTGAGTCCACGGCCAGATCAGCCATGATTTTGTTGAATGGCGGAGCAGGCTCGAGGGGCTAGATGGCCTACTCCTGTTCCTAATTCTTATGTTCTTATGTTCTATGTTTTTATGTACATCCCTGTCTGGGGTAAAAAAATAAAACGGGGAAGGTGGCTCTACCGTGGCTAACAAGGGAAATTAAGGATAGTATTAAATCCAAGGAAGAGGCATATAAATTGGCCAGATAAAGCAGCAATCCTGAGGACTGGGAGAATTTTGTAATACAGCAGAGGAGGACAAAGGGTTTAATTAGGAGGGGGAAAATAGAGTATGAGAGGAAGCTTGTGGGGAAGATAAAAACTGACTGCAAAAGCTTCTGTAGATATGTGAAGGGAAAAAGATTAGTGAAAACAAATGTAGGTCCCGTTGCAGTCAGATTCAGGTGAATTTATAATGAGGAATAAAGAAATGGCGGACCAGTTAAACAAATACTTTGGTTCTGTTTTCACGACGGAAGACACAAATAATCTTCCGGAGTTACTAGGAGACTGAGGGTCTTGTGAGAAGGAGGAACTGAAGGATATCCTTATAAAGCGGAAAATTGTGTTAGGGAAATTAATGGGATTGAAGTCCGATAAATCCCCAGGGCCTGATAGTCTACATCGCAGAGTACTTAAGGAAGTGACCCTAGAAATAGTGGATGCATTGGTGATCATTTTCCAACAGTCTATCGACTCTGGATCAGTTCCTATGGACTGGAGGGTAGCATATGTATCACCACTGTTTAAAAAAGGTGGGAGAGAGAAAACGGGTAATTATAGACCAGTTAGCTTGACATCAGTAGTAGGGGAAATGTTGGATTCAATTATTAAAGATGAAATAGCAGCGCATTTGGAAAGCAGTGACAGGACCGGTCCAAATCAGCATGGATTTATGAAGGGGAAATCATGCTTGACAAATCTTCTGGAATTTTTTGAGGATGTAACTAGTAGAGTGGACAAGGGAGAACCAGTGGATGTGGTGTATTTGGACTTTCAAAAGGCTTTTGACAAGGTCCCACACAAGAGATTGGTGTGCAAAATCAAAGCACATGGTATTGGCGGTAATGTACTGATGTGGATAGAGAACTGGTTGGCAGACAGGAAGCAGAGAGTCAGGATAAACGGATCCTTTTCAGAATGGCAGGCAGTGACTCATGGAGTGCCGCAGGGCTCACTGTTGGAACCCCAGCTTTTATAATATACATTAATAATTTAGATGAAGGAATTGAGTGTAATTTCTCCAAGTTTGCAGATGACACTAAACTGGGTGGCAGTGTGAGCTGTGAGGAGGACGCTAAAAGGCTGCAGAGTGACTTGGGCAGGTTAGGTGAGTGGGCAAATGCATGGCAGACGCAGTATGATGTGGATAAATGTGAGGTTATCTACTTTGGGGGCAAAAACATGAAAGCAGAATATTATCTGAATGGTGGCAGATTAGGAAAGGGTGAGGTGCAATGAGACCTGGGTGTCATGGTTCATTAGTCATTGAAAGTTGGCATGCAGCTACAGCACGCGGTGAAGAAGGCAAATGGTATGTTGGCCTTCATAGCTAGGGGATTTGAGAGCAGGGAGGTCTTACTGCAGTTGTACAGGGCCTTGGTGAGGCCTCACCTTGAATATTGTGTTCGGTTTTGGTCTCCTAATCTGAGGAAGGACGTTCTTGCTATTGAGTGAGTGCAGCGAAGGTTCACCAGACTGATTGCCGGGATGGCGGGACTGACATATGAGGAGAGACTGGATCAACTGGACCTTTATACACTGGAGTTTAGAAGGATGAGAGGGGATCTCATCAAAACTTACAAGATTCTGACGGGACTGGACAAGTTAGATGCGGGAAGAATGTTCCCGATGATGGGGAAGTCCAGAACCAGGGGACACAGTCTTAGGATAAGGGGAAGGCAATTTAGGACTGAGATGAGGAGAAACTTCTTCAATCAGAGAGTTGTTAACGTAAGAATTCCCTGCCGCAAAGAGTTGTTGATGCCAGCTCGTTGGATATATTCAAGAGGGAGTTAGATATGGCCCTTATGGCTAAAGGGATCAAGGGGTATGGAGAGAAAGCAGGAAAGGAGTACTGAGGTGAATGATCAACCATGATCTTATTGAATGGTGGTGCAGGCTCAAAGAGCCGAATGGCCTACTCCTGCACCTTTTTCTATGTTTCTATGTTTCTATGTTTCTAATCTGTGGGCTGTGATGGGTGATTGCTCACTCTCAAATGCTTCCATAACCATGACTAAATATGTGGGCTGCGCCATTTCCACCCCTGTGGTGGGCAATGGCAGCTTGCTGAGAGAATCAGCACAGTTTTCTGTGCCTGGCCTGTGGCGGATGACGTAGTTGTATGCGGACAACATGAGCGCCCATCTCTGGATGCAGACCGATGCGTTCGTATTTATCCCCTTACTCTCGGAAAACAGGGATGTCAGTGGCTTATGGTCAGTTTCCAATTCAAATTTTAGCCCAAACAGATATTGATGCATTTTCTTTACCCCATAGACACACGCTAACGCTTCTTTTATCAACCATGCTGTAGGCTCTCTCAACCTTAGACAGACTCCTGGATGCATAAGCAACCGGTTGCAATTTCCCAAAATCATTAGCTTGTTGCAATACACACACAACGCTATACGACGACGTATCACATGCTAGTACCAAACGCTTACATGGATCATACAACACAAGCAATTTGTTTGAGCATAACAATTTTCTCTCTTTTACAAAGGCATTTTCTTGGCTGTTGCCCCATACCCATTCATCTCCTTTACGCAGTAAGGCCTGCAGTGGTTCTAACAGTGTGCATCAGACCCGGTAAGAAGTTACCAAAATAGTTCAGGAGTCCTAGAAACGACCGCAGTTTCGTCACATTCTGTGGCCTTGCTGCGTTCGCGATTGTCTCTGTCTTCAAATTGGTGGGTCTGATGCCGTCCGCCGCGATTCTTCTCCCCAGGAACTCCACTTCAGGTGACAGGAAAATGCACTTGGAGCATTTTAACCTGTGCCCCACGCGGTTGAGTCGACTAAGAACCTCCTCCAGGTTCTGCAGGTGCTCGGTTGTGTCCTGACTTGTAACCAAGATGTCGTCCTGGAAGACCACAGTGCACGGGACTGACTTCAGTAAGCTTTCCATGTTTCTCTGGAATATCGCTGCCACTGATCGAATTCCAAATGGGCATCTGTTAGAAATGAAGAGACCTTTATGCAGGTTGATGCAGGTGAGGGCCTTCGATGATTCTCCCAGCTCCTGCATCATGTAGGCCAAGGTCAAGTCCAGCTTTGTGAACGTCTTTCCTCCCGGCAGGGTAGCAAAAGGTCGCCGGCCTTTGGTAGTGGGCATTGGGCTTGCAGGGAGAAATAATTGATAGTTACTTTGGAATCACCACAGATTCTGACGGTGCCGTCTCCCTTGAGGACAGGAACGATCGGACTGGCCCACTCATTGAATTCGATCGGTGAAATGATGCCCTCTCATCAGTCTAGCTTGATCTCTACCCTTTCTCTCATCATGTACTGTACCGCTCTTGCCTTGTGATGGATGGGTCGCGCCGCCAGAATTACGTGGATCTGCACTTTTGCTCCTTGGAACTTCCCGATGTCTGGTTTGAACAACGAAGGGAACCTGTTTAAGACCTGGGCACATGAAGTGTCATCAGTGGACGAGAGCGCTCGGATGCCATCCCAGTTCCAGCGTATTTTTACCAGCCAGCTCCTGCCGAGCTGCATGGGACCATCACCCGATACCACCCAGATTGATAGCTTGTGCACCACTCTGTCGTAGGAGACTTTTACAGTAGCACTTCCGATTACGGGAATCAGTTCCTTTGTGTAAGTTTTCAGTTTTGTGCGAATTGGAATCAAGACTGGCCTTGAGGCCTTGCTGCACCACAATTTTTCAAAACTCTTTTTGCACATCATGGACTGGGTCCCTCCTGTGTCCAACTCCATTGATATCGGGAGTCCATTTAGTTCAACCTTCAGTATTATCAGGGGACACTTACTGGTAAATGTATGCACCCCATATACCTCTGCCTCCTCGGCCTGAGGCTCTGGTTCATCGTGATCTGCCGTGGATCTGTCCTCCTCTGCAACCTGGTGGTTTGCAGGATTAACAGGATTAGCAGCTCGCCTGCACATATGTTGGAGGTGTCCTGTTGTTCCACAGCCCTTGCAAACGTACCCTTTGAAGCGGCATGAATGGAAACGATGATCACCCCCGCAGCACCAACAAGGTGTTAATGGCCTTGCATTCATCACCCTTGATTTGGACTCTGAGACATCTGCGGGTGCGCAGCTGCAGGTATGTTGGACCTGCCCTGTACGTTGCGATTTGAAAACAACATCACTTTGTGCACAGTACTAGTGGCAGCACTCGTGTGTTGAGAGATTTGCTTAGTATTGTTACTAGTGGCAATGAACGCCTGGGCTATTGCTATGGCCTTACTCAAGGTTGGGGTCTCTACCGACAAAAGTTTGCGAAGTATGGTTTCGTGGCCAATGCCAAGTATAAAAAAGTTTCTGAGCATGTGCTCCACATATCTTTCAAATTCACAATGTCCTGCAAGGCGTCTTAGCTCAGCGACATAACTCGCCACTTCCTGGTCTTCAGACCTTTTGTAGGTGTAGAACCTCTACCTCGCCATCAGAACGCTTTTCTTCAGATTCAGCTGGTCCTAGACCAGTGTGCACAAATCATCGTACGATCTCTTTGTGGGTTTCTCTGGAGAAAGCAGATTTTTCATGAGGCCATACGTTGGTGCCCCGCAGACGGTGAGGAGAATCGCCCTTCACTTGACAGCATTCGCTTCTCCTTCCAGTTCGTTGGCCACGAAGTATTGGTTGAGTCGCTGCACAAAGGTTTCCCAATCATCTTCCTCCGAGAATTTCTCCAGGATGCCCACTGTTCTCTGCATCGTTGGCTTCGTTATCTGTATCTCGTCGACAGTTGTTGTGTATGAAGAAAGAGTCTGATTGGATACTGTGAGCTCAAAGTAAAGTGTGACCTTCGTCTTTTATTGCAGGTCTCCAGAGTGCCTCTTCAACCTGTGAGGCCTCCTTAAGTACCTGTGCTCTCAAGGGATTATGGGATCCCTTGGGACTCCAGAGGATGAGCCCTCTGGTGGCTGTACAAGGTATACAAGTTTATATTTATAACATCACCATTTAGTGAAAAACGGATAAGATTTGGTCTCCCAAACATTGGGAATATTCGGAGTTTCCATTATTATGAATGAGAAAATACTTTACCTGGATGGCTGCCCAGAGGCATGTGACTGCAGCTCCAGCTCTGTGGATGTCCTGATGTGCACGTGCTCCGACAGGCAGTGTGTGAATGCCTCAGGACCGGGATTGCTCGTGGGCACAGCAGGTTCTGGTAAGTGTGCATCGTTTTTCCCTTTTTTTAGCCAATTGCCCACAGGAAGCAGTCGACTTGGATTTCTAGGTCATTCTCACTCATTCACTCATAGGCAGTCCCTCAGAATCGAGGAAGACTTGCTTCCACTCCTAAAGTGAGTCTTTTGGTGGCTGAACTGTCCAATGCGAGAGCCACAGACCCTGTCACAGGTGGGACAGACGTTCTTCGGGGGAAGTGGGGGGTGGGACTAATTTGTCGTACGCTCCTTCCGCTGCCAGCGCCTGTCCTCTTCACGCTCGCAGCGTTGAATTTCGAAGAGCTCAACGCCCGCCCGGATGCACTTCCTCCAACCAGGGCGGTCTTCAGTCAGGGACTCCCAAGTGTCAGTGGTGATGTCGCACTCTACCAGGGAGGCTTTGAGGGTATCCTTGTAACGTTTCCGCTGCCCACCTTAGGCTCGTTTGCCGTTGAGGAGCTCTGCATAGATCATTTGCTTCGGGAGTCTCGTGTCTGGCATGTGAACTATGTGGCCTGCCCAGTGAAGCTGTTTGAGTGTGGTCAGTGCTTCAATGCTGGGGATGTTAGCCTGGGCGAGGACACTGATGTTGTCCTTCCAGGAGATTTGCAGGATCTTGCGGAGGCATCGTTGGTGATATATCTCCAGCAACTTGAGGTGTCTTCTGTACATCATCCATGCCTCTGATCCATACAGGAGGGCGGGTATTACGAACGCCCTGTAGACCATGAGCTTGGTGGTAGATTTGAGGGCCTGATCTTCGAACACTCTTTTCCTCAGGCGACCAAAGGCTGCACTGGCGCACTGGAGGTAATGTTGAATCTCCGCATCAATGTCTGCCTTTGTTGATAAAAGGCTCCCGAGGTATGGGAAGTGGTCCACATTGTCGTGGGCTGCGCCATGAATCTTGATGACTGGGGGGCAGTGCTGTGCAGCGAGGACAGGCTGGTGGAGGACCTTTGTCTTACGGATGTTAAGCTTAAGGCCATGATTTCATATGCCTCGGTGAATACATTGACTATATCCTGGAGTTCAGCCTCAGAATGTGCGCAGACACAGGCGTCGTCTGCATACTGCAGCTCAACGACAGAGGTTGGGGTGATCTTGGACCTTGCCTGGAGGTGGCGAAGGTTAAACAGCTTCCCACTGGTTCTGTAGTTTAGTTCCACTCCAGCGGGGAGCTTGTTGTCTGTGAGGTGTAGCATGGCATCGAGGAAGATTGAGAAGAGGGTTGGAGTGATGATGCAGTTCTTTTTGACCCTGGTCTGGATGTAGATTTGGTCTGTAATGGAACCGCTGGTAAGGATCATGGCCTGCATGTTATCGTGGAGCAGGCAAAGGATGTAGACAAATTTTTGGGGGCATCCAAAACGGAGGAGGACGCTCAAAAAGCCCTCATGGTTGACAGTGTCAAAGGCCTTTGCAAGATCGAAAAAGGCCATATATAAGGGCTGGTGCTGCCCCCTGCATTTTTCCTGCAGCTGTCGCGCTGCAAAGATCATGTCATTTGTGCCGAATACGAGATGAAATCCGCACTGTGATTCTGGGAGGAAGCTCCTCGGCCACAGGGAGAAGACGGTTGAGGAGAATTCTAGCAACAACCTTCTGATCATCGAACACTCTTTTCCTCAGGCGGCCAAAGGCTGCACTGGCGCACTGGAGGTAATGCTGAATCTCTGCATCAATGTCTGCCTTTGTTGATAAAAGCTTCCCGGGGTATGGGAAGTGGTCCACATTGTCGCGGGCTGCGCCATGAATCTTGATGACTGGGGGGCAGTGCTGTGCAGCGAGGACAGGCTGGTGGCTGATAGCAGGGAGATTCTCCTGTAGTTGCCACAGTCGGACTTGTCCCCCTTTTTAAAGATGATCACGATCACTGAATCTCTGAGATCTCCCAGCATGCTCTCCTCACTCCAAATGAGAGAGATGAGATCAGTATCCGCGCCAACACCGCCTCTTCGCCATACTTTAGCACCCCAGCAGGAATTCCATCTGCACCCGTAGCCTTGTTATTCTTGAGCTGTTTTATGGCTTTGCCTACCTTGTGCAGCGTTGGGGTTTCACTGAAGTGGTGGCGGGTCACATGCTGCAAGATGGCGTTGAGAACACTCGAGTCGAAGGCAGAGTCTCAGGTCAAGATGTTGCCTGTGCTGCTGAATATTTTCAGCATTTTATGCTATCATAGGAGTTGTTGGTAGGAGACAGCTTTTAAACATGCATTCACTGACCTTGACCAGTGATCTGAAGTCATGAAGCTTCTGTGGACACTGGAGCCAGGTGGATGGGTGGGGGTGCTGGGAGGGGGCGGCAGGGAAACACTGCTGGCAGAAATTACCTTGATGAACTGATCCCACATCGTTCTTTCTGGAGGGCCTCCTGGGTCCTGGGGTAGAGAACCTCTCCTGCATTGTTGACTCCGACACAAAGCTAGAGTGCTGCGTGCGAGACCCTGAGTGCCCCTTCCCTGGCTTGTTGAGCCATTTGATTTAGTGCTGAAGCGCTTTTCTGATTTTTTTGAGGTTTGGAATGGAATTCAGCTTTGGGACTTCTTTTTAACGGGCATTTTTTATTGAGTGCTGAAAGTTGCATTTTCCACTGCATTGTAATTTTATTAGTTCTGAATGCATTGCACCTTTAATTCAGAGCCCCTCTCTTTGCCCATAATACCTTATGAACTCCACAGCCTTGCTCCCACAGACTGTAAGAAGCCGCAAGGTTGATTGTGGACTGGAACTTTGGGTCGGAGGCCTCCATTATCGCCACCAGGAGGGTGTTGCCTTCGCATCACCAAACCACTTTGTTAATTTTTCAACTGTAGTGCTGCGGCCATTTTTGGTAGCCATTAACTCGAATTGCCGGTGACACCAAATTTTTCCCCTTTGTGTTTAGTATCTCAGTGGTTCTTGTTAAACTTGAGTAAATCATTTTATCTATTTTCTCTCTAAGTTAGGGCAGTGGGTTAAACTAAGAAGTTTAGTTTGTTGTCCAATAAATAGAGGCATGGCAGGGCACCACAGTCCTGTTGAATGCATATCCTCTGCACATGTGGGAATTCCAGAATGCTTCTTGTGTCCTGGACAACCACATATGTAGGAAATGTCATCAGCTGGAGGAGCTCGAGCTTCGGGTTTTGTAGCTTGAGCAGCGGCTGGCGTCACTGCAATGCATCCACGAGGCTGAAATCTATGTGGATAGCATTTTTCAGCAGGTGGTTCCTCTGCAGCTTAACAGTTTGCAGGAAGAGAGGGAATGGATTACTGCCAGACAGACAAGGAGGTCCAGGCAGGTAGTGCAGGAGTCCCCTGATTGGTCCTCTTTAACCGATATTCAGTTCTGAATTCTGGTGAGGGCGATGGTTCCTCTGGGGATTACAACCAGAGCAAAGGCCTCAAAACCATGCATGGTTCAGCAGTACAGGGCATGAGGAGGAAGGCTAGGAAAGCAATAGTGATAGGGGGTCAATAGTCAGGGGAAGAGACAGGCGTTTCTGCAGACACAAACGTGACTTCAGTATGTTATGCTGCCTCCTTGGTCTCAGAGTCAAGGCTGTCACTGAGCAGCTGCAGGTCATTCTGACGGGGGGGGGGGGGGTGAACAACCAGAGGTTGTGGTTCATATTGGTACCTATTATGTATGCAAACCTCTCCAATATGTAAGGCTTGCCACCAGGGGGCACACCTGTGGGAGGCCTAAGGGTCACCTGTGCACCCTTGGCAAGCAGGTATAAAAGGCAATCCACCATTCTACTTCCTCACTTTGGAGTTACATTAAAGAGACCAAGGTCACAATGGTTTGAGCTTATAACACAATTTTGTAGAGTTATTCTGACCATAATACTTGGCGACGAGTTACAGATCACGAACTTTCATGCGGTAATGGCTGCCGTTGGTATTCTTGAGAGATTTGTTGAAGATGATGATTGGGAAGCCTTCGTTGAGCGTCTTGACCAGTACTTCATGGCCAACGAGCTGGAAACGGCTGAGACTGCGGTCAAGTGCAGGGCGATTCCCCTCACCGTATGTGGGTCTTTGATATATGGCCTCGTCAAAAATCTGCTGGCACTGGTCAAAACAATGGACAAGACTTACAGAGACCTGTGCATGCTGGTTCGGGACCACCTCAAGCCGAAGGAGAGCATCCTAATGGCCAGGTATCGCTTTTACACTTACCATTGCTCTGAGGGCCAGAACATGGCGAGCTTTGTCGCTGACCTAAGACGCCTTGCAGGAAAGTGCGAATTTGCCGGATCTTTGGGGGAAATGTTGTGGGACTTTTTCATGCATGGAATCGGCCACGAGGTCATTCTTTGCAAACTGCTGTCTACCGAATCCCTCGATCTGAGCAAGGCCATCACGATAGCCCAGGCCTTCATATCCACAAGCGACAACATGAAACAGACATCTTCACAGCATTGGAGCTCACCGGCAAGTACTGTGCATAAAATAATACCTTCAGCAGGCAGAAATGTACATGGCAGGGCCTACACGACCGCAGAGGCCAGTCCTAGGGTGACTCAGAGGCCGCTGTAGGGTGTGAATGCATATCCATTAACACCATGTTGGCGCTGTGGGGGCAGTCATAGAGCCCATCAATGTCGATTCAAGCACAATGTGTCCAAGGGCTGTGGAACAATGGGACACGTCCAGCGAATGTGCAAACGACCTCTGACTCACCACGTGGCAGAGTCAGCAGAGGATGACCAATCCAGCGCGGATCACGCTGAACGAGCAGGAGAGGCAACTCAACCTGAGGATGAAGAGGAAGTATATGGGATACACAGCTTCGCCACCAAAAGCCCTCCGATAATGTTAAAAGTTTAACTTAATGGCATTCCAGTCTCCATGGAATTGGACACGGGGGCGAGTCAATCAATCATGAGCCAGAAGGCTTTTGAGAACTGTGGGGCGACAGAGCACAGAGGCCACAAACTGAGCCCGATTCACGCAACACTGCGCATGTACACCAAAGAAGTCATACCTGTTATCTGCAGTGCGGCAGTGAAAGTATCGTACGACGGTATGGTGCATGATTTACCACTATGAATTGTACCAGGCGAAGGCCCATCGCTGTTTGGCAGAAGCTGGCTAGGAAAGATCCAATGGAATTGAGACGACATCAAAGCACTGTCTTCGGTGGATGACGCCTTGTGTGTCCAAGTGCTAAACAAATTCCCGCCGTTATTTGAGCCAGGCATTGGCAACTTCACAGGCACCAAGGTGCAGATCCATCGTGTTCTTGGTGCACGGCCCATCCATCACAAGGCCCGCGCAGTCCCATATATGATGCGAGATCGAGCTGGACAGATTTCAACGAGAGGGAATCATATTGCCAGTCGAGTTCAACGAGTGGGTCAGTCCAATCGTGCCCGTGCTAAAGAACGATGGGATGGTCAGAATTTGTGGGGACTACAAAGTAACGATCAACCGAGTCTCGTTAGAGGACCAGTACCCACTACCTAAAGCGGAGGACCTATTAGCAACGCTGTCAGGGGGAAAGTCATTCACCAAGCTAGATCTAACCTCTGCATACATGACACAGGAGCTGGCTGAACCGTCAAAGAAGTTGATGTGCATCAATACGTACAAAGGACTGTTTGTGAACCACAGATGAACATGGAGAGTCTGCAGAAATCGGTTCCATGCACCGTGGTGTTCCAAGACGACATCTTGATCACTGGTTGCAACACCACCGAACGCTTGCACAACCTGGAAGAGATTCTAAAGCGACTGGACAGAGTAGGACTCAGGTTGAAACACTCCAAGTGTGTTTTCCTCATGCCAGAGGTCGAATTTCTGGGGAGAAAGATTGCAGTAGACGGCATCAGACCCACGGATTCTAAGACGGAGGCCATCAAGAATGCATCCAGACCACAGAATGTGACGGAGCTGCATTCGTTTCTGGAACTCCTCAACTATTTTGGTAACTTTCTACTGGGGTTGAGCACTTTGCTGGAACCCTTGCATTTATTGCTACACAAGGGTGATGACTGGGTTTGGGGTAAATCTCAAGAGACAGCCTTTAATAAGGCCAGTAACCTGCTATGCTCTAACAAGTTACTTGTATTATATGACCCATGTAAATGTTTAGTCCTAGCTTGTGATGCGTCATCGTACAGGGTCAGTTGTGTGTTACAGCAAGCAACTGTGTCAGGCAAACTGCAACCGGTTGCACACGTGTCCAGAAGCTTATCTAAGGCTGAAAGAGCCCACAGTATGGTTGAGAAAGAAGTATTAGCATATGTATACGGGGTTAAGAAAATGTACCAATACCTATATAGTCTCCGGTTTGAGCTCAAAACCGACCACAAACCGCTTACCTCACTGCTCTCAGAAACTAAAGGTATCAACACCAATGCTTTTTCCCGCATCCTAAGATGGGCACTAATATTGTCTGCGTATGACTATGTAATCCGCCACAGACCTGGCACTGAGAACTGTGCTGATGCCCTCAGTTGGCTACCATTGCCCACCACCGGGGTGGAAATGGCGCAACCCACAGACTTGCTTCTGGTAATGTATGCTTTTGAGAGCGAGGGGTCACCCGTCACGGCTGGCCAGATCAGGACCTGGACTAGCCAGGACCCTGTGCTATCACTGGTAAAAAGCTGCATCCTTAATGGGAGCTGGTCGGCAGTTGCCGGGGAAATGCAAGATGAAATTAAGCCATTGTAAGGATGAATTATCCATCCAATCGGATTGTCTCCTATGGGGGAATCACGTGGTTTTGCCAAAAAAAGGCAGGGAAACGTTTATACACGACCTACGACCTACACAGTATCCACCCAGGCATAGTCATGATGAAGGTTATCGCCAGGTCGCATGTTTGGTGGCCCAGATTTGACTCCGAATTGGAGTCATGCATACACCAATGCAACACTTGCTAACAGTTGAGCAATGCACCCAGGTAGGCCCCACTGAGGCTGTGGTCATGGCCCTCCAAACCGTGGTCCAGGGTCCACGTAGATTTTGCTGGCCCTTTTCTAGGTAAGATGTTCTAGTAGCAGTGGACGCATTTTCTAAATGGATTGAATGTATAATAATGTAATCATGTACGTCCACTGCCACCATTGAAAGCCTCAGGGCCATGCTCGTGACCTATGGTTTGCCCGACGTCCTTGTTAGTGACAATGGACCGTGTTTCACCAGCTCGGAATTCAACGAGTTCATGACCCGCAATGGTATTAAGCATGTCAGGTCTGCCCCGTTTAAGCCCGCTTCCAATGGTTAAGCGGAACGGGCAGTGCAAACCATCAAGCAGAGCTTGAAACGCGTAACGGACGGTTCCCTGCAGCCCGGTTATCTCGGGTCCTGCTCATCTACTGGACACACCCCCACTCGCTCGCTGTGGTTCCCCCTGTAGAATTGTTAATGAAGAGAGCACTCAAAACCAGGCTCTCCTTAGTCGACCCCAATCTCATTGATCACGTATAACGTGTACCACAATCGCGCGGCTGTATCATGTGACATTGAAGTTAATGATCCTGTGTTTGTTCTCAATTACAGTCATGGTCCCAAATGGATTGCTGGCACTATTTTAGCCAAGGAGGGGAATAGAGTGTTTGTTGTTAAACCGTTGAATGGGCAAACGTGCATAATGCACTTGGATCAGACCAAACTGCGATTCACTGACAACCATGAATAGTTTGAAGAAGACTTTACCATCTATGATCTACCAACACACACCCAACCAGCAATCGACCTCACGGTCAACCACGAGGATGAACCCACCATGCCCGACAGTACGATCAGACCAGCCGCGCTGCCGTGCAGCAATGATTCGTCCAGCTCACCCATGCCAGGACTTCAACTCAGGCGATCGACCCGGGAACGCAGAGCGTCAGGTCGTCTCAACCTGTAAATAACTTGTACATAAGACTTTGGGGGGGAGTGATGTTATGGATGCAAACCTCACCAATGTGTAAGACTTGCCACCAGAGGGCACACCTGCAGGAGACCTAAGGATCACCTGTGCACCCTGGGCAAGCAGGTAAAAAGACAATCCACCATGCTGCTTACTCATTTTGGAGTTACATTAAAAAGACCAAGGTCACAATGGTTTGAGCTTACAACACAGTCTTGAGGAGTTAGTCTGACCATAATAGTACCAATGACATCGGTAAAAGAGGGATGAGTTCCTGCAGGCAGATTTTGGGGAGCGAGGAAAGAGATTAATAAGCAAAACCTCAAAGGTAGTAATCTCCGGATTTGCCCGTGATACTTATGATTTCAGACCAATGGTCGTATTAAATGTTTTTTATTCAACATAACCTTGTTGCGCAAATGTCTCAGATAGCTGGACCATTACACACTGGTGATTCCTTAACATGAAAGGGTTGAATAACACTTAACTTGAATCAACTTAAACTTTAACTGGCACCAAGATGATGCCCACCATTGATGTCTGAGCTGCACACACACAGCAGTGTTTCAGCGTTGTCAATCACAGCAATGTTCTTTCAGACAAATCGTTCAGTTATGAACTCCTGGCGTAAAGGTCTTGCAGCTATGTAGCCACCACGGGCCCTTTCCTGTGGTCTGGAGGGGGGCGTGGGCACAGTTGCATAGCCAGCCTGATTGTCTGGCCTGAGTTCAGCATCCAGTCCCTCGTCCTCCTCTTCCTCTCTCTCCTGAGGTGGACCATCAGTCCCTTCTGGCAATTCTTATCCCGTCCTGATAGCCAGGTTGTGCAGCATAGAGCACACAACCACAAATTTAGCTACTTGCTCAGGGTTATATTGTAGCTCCCTTCCTGTGTGCTCCAGGCATTTAAAGCACTGCTTAAGCACAGTCATTGTTTTTTGGATCATATTGTGTGTGTCTCTGTGGCTCTGGTTATATCGCTTCTCGGCCTCGGTGTGGATGTCATGCAGGGGGCTCATCAGCCAGGTGGCTAGGCCATATCGGTTGTCACCAAGCATCCAGCATTGTCCTTGTGGCTGACTCTTAAATATATCAGAGACAGCGCTCTCACACAGGATGTGAGCCTCATCGAAGCTGCCCGGACATTTGGCATTCACTGCCATTATGATCTGGTTGTGGTTGACAACTAGTTGGACCTTCAGGGAGTGAAATCCTTTTCTGTTACAAAAAAGCTCTGGGTCCTGAGAAGGTGGCCGCATGGCGATGTAAGTGCACTGTATTGCTCCCTGCACCCTGGGGAACATAGCAATGTGGTAGAATGCTCCAGCCCTGTCAGTCTGAGCCTCTGTGGTCATGGGGAAGCTGATAAAGTCCATCCTATGCGCGTACAGGGCCTCCGTGACCTGTCTAATGCAGCGATGTGTGGCATGGTGAGACAGAGTGGAAATCTTGACCGCGGAGGCCTGAAAGGAACTGGATGCGTAGAAAGACAGTGCCGCGGTGACCTTGACCTCAACTGACACTGATGTCCTGATGGCAGGCTGCATATGTGGCCCGATGAGCTTGCATATTTCAGTGATCACCTTGTGGAAGCACAGTCTCCGAAGGAAGGTGTGCTTGGACACGTCGAGGTAAGACCTCTTCTCCCTGTAAGTGCAGCATGTGTGTGGTCTGGACCTCCTCCTCATTCTGGCATGTCATAGATTGGGCACATAATGATGTGCATTAGACGTTGTACCATTTGCACTCTGCAGCATCTGCGTATTAATCGATGCAGGCTGAGAAATGGCTGGCCCCATTCCAATGAAAGTATAATAGAGATTGATCAAAAGCAATAATTTCCACACTAAAATACACCTACAGTAAACTTCAATTGTGCAGAATCTGAAAAGATGTCTGTTGAGATGGTCACTTCACCTGAGAGAGAACCAGAGAGTCAATCCAAGCTACCCTGAAGTTGAAGCAGCCTTTTGAATGAAGCGGGCAGCTTTGAAAAATGGCGCCCACACCACTGTGATTCGTTCAGAACAGTTCCACTTTTTCTGAGTGGTGTTTTGGGCGAGCGATATTGTGGGCGAGATGTGTGCGAGGTGGTGAAAGTGGAGCTGGGTGAACTCCTGGGTGTTAGTTTCGGCAAATGTGATCTTTACGACAAAATAAAGTGGGCGGTCAGTATTATTGAATCACTTCATTAATTACGTGCGGAAAGTAACGCTGGGCGATATTATGGGCGTTGGTTTCGCCCATTCTGATGATTCTGCCCAAAAAAAGTGGGCGGGCGGTATTATTTTTTTGCAACGTTACACACATGGTGAAAGTAACACTCGCCGATAAGTGTCTGAGAAATGGGTGTCAGTTTTTATTTTGTGGCTAAATGGGCGATATATGGGCATTAAATCTTATTTCAGTCGTAAAATGGATGTTAAGTGGGCATTATGCATGCAAAAATAATGGAAAGTCTAGCCCTTAAACTTTTAAAATCCAAGCTGTTAATCAGCTAATCATCACTTCCTCATTTATGTTGTCTTTTACACAAGTCAATCTTGATGGTATTTACACTAGGCTTTGGCCGTTCACCTGATTTCTCAATTAAATGTTATTTTTCCAAGGTAATTTATTAAGGTAAGCTGCAGTACCTCAACAAAGACCATTACATAGCCCTACTTTTGTGCAGCAACACGCCAAGGCTTCTTCAACAGCACCTCTACCTCCACCACCAAGGACAAGGGCAGCAGGCATGTGGGAACACCAGCACCACCAAGTTTCCCTCCAAATCACACACCGTTCTGACTTGGAAATATATTGCCATTCCTTCGTCACTGCTGGGTCAAAAGCCGGGAACTCCCTGCCAAACAGCAATGGCAGCAGTCATGAGTACTTTCCCCCCATGGACTGCAGCGGTTCAAGAAGGTGGCTCACCACCGCCTTCTCAAGGGCAATTAGGGATGAGTGATAAATGCTGGCTGTGATATCTTCACAGAGCACACACACACAGTTTCTTAAGATGGCAGTCTGCTCTGTCCGGAAGCTACCGGAAGCTGCCTGTCTGTTTATTATAACTCTGCAGCTGCAGTACACAATACGTCCACATCCACAGTGTGGAGCTACAAGCATTACCAGCTTACAAACATTACACTTCTCCCTCCTTAATGAAAAAGCCATCATAACAAACATTATAAATAACTTCATTTTTATACATATTTACAAATTTAACTTTACCACTTGTTTTCTGTTTCGAAGAGGATACCTTCGCTCTCGAACAGAATCTTCCAAACATGGTGTTAATTTCACATTTGAGGCTCATCCTGAGGAACATTTTCCTCCATGGAATTTCCTTGATTTTCATTTGCACTCCCTCAAACTTCAGGCTCTTTGTTTCCTTGACTCGGACTCAGACTTTCAGTCTGATTCTCTCCTGGATTTGTTTCCAGTACATTGGATTTAGGATTTGCTACTGGTGTATCAAAACTATCTGATGAGTCAGAAATAATTGAATCATTCCCACCTTCAACTTCTTCCATGACAGTAGGTAAAATATGATCAATATGGACAAACCTAACCTGTCCATTATCAAACATCTTTGCCAAATATGTGTGAGGACCACATATCTTCACCACTCTTCTGGGTAACCACTTTAACCATTTATGGTGATGGTTCTTCAATCTCACCTTCTGGTTTAAATTTCACTCTTCTCTCTTTTAGTCTCGCTTTATCATGATTCTTTTTTTGTCTAATTTGTGTCTCTTCTACAGACTACTTAATACATGAGAGATTACTGCCCCAACTCCACACGGAGAGGCATGACATGCTAGCTTAATCTCCTGAGATATGTCATAGTGAACTAACATGGTGCTCTCCACCAATTTGTTTTTACACTCCTTGAATGCTGTATCGCATTCTTTTGACCACTTCCACTGGACCTGTTTTTTCAAAAGTTCATTCAGTGGATGTAATACTGTAGCCAAATTTGGTAGAAACTTCCCATAATAGTTCAAAAGACCCAAGAATGAACGAAGTTCAGTGACATTCCTGGGAGTGGGTGCATTTCTAATTGCATCCAATTTTTCCTTGGTCGGATGTAAACCATCTTTGTCTACTCTGTACCCTAAAAGTACTCCACTAAGTTTTTAAATAAGTCACACTTACGAGCAGACACTCGTACTCTGTGCTTCTCTAGCCGTTTGAGGACTTCATTCAATATCTTATTATGAATTTGCCCATTTGGTGCTGAAATTAGTATATCATCCAAATAACATACCACCCTTTCAATACCTTGCAAAATCTGGTTCATCACCCCTTGGAATTTGGTGGAAGACACTCCAAACAGTAGCCTATTAAACTGATATAGGCCTAGATGAGTATTTATAATCAAACATGCTTGGACTCCTCATCTAGTTCAAGCTGCAAGTAGGCATTCGTAAGATCCAGTTTTGAGAAGATCTGACCACCTATCAGTGTTGTGAACAAATCTTCTACATTCGGCAATGTATTTGGAACATTACCTTCTAGAACCTGGTTTACGGTTACCTTATAATCACTACACAATCTTACTTTACCATCAGACTTAGGTACAACAACAATGGGTGTAGCCCAATTACATCGATCTATCTTACAAATAATGTTCTCAGTCTCTCGTCTTTTTAGTTTTTGCTCAACTTTCTCTTTGAGTGCATATGGTACGGAACATGGCTTATAGTAAACCGATCTAGCATCCTTCTGTACCCTGACACTCGCCTTGAAGCCTTGGATCGGACTGCCCATTTCGCAGAACACCTTCGGATACTGCTTGATAACCTCATCTATTGATGAAAATCTCGCTTCCACAGAGAAAATCTTACTCCAGTCCAGCTTCAGTGACCTTAACCAATATCTTCCTAGTAAAGCAGTCTTATTTCCTTTCACTATTATTAGAGGCAAGTTCTGGAATTGATCTTTATATTTCACTGGTACGGTGATACGGCCTACTACAGGAATTTTCTCTCCCGAGTAACCTCGCAACTCTATCTTGGATTTCTCCAGTTGGAAATCACGCAATTTGTCGTGATATAGTGACTCCGGTACTACACTCACGGGCGCACCCGTGTCAATTTCCATTGGTATCTTGAATCCCGCAACATCTATGTGGATTTTGATGCTTTCCGAATCGCTGTCAGTTAACCTCGTGCTCCTGATGACGTGTAATTCTAACATCTCCTCATCCTGCTGTTGTTCTTTCAAGCCATGTAGTCTCTTTGGATTACTACTCATAGCTTTTAATGCTGGACTCATAGCTTTAAAAGCTGGTTTACCCTTCAGTCGGCATGCCTTCGCAAGATGCCCAGTCTTTCTGCAGAAGAAACACTCTGTCTTCATGTATGGACAACTTTTAGCAATGTGTTATCCCAGGCACCTATAGCATGACTTTGACGTTCTGGTAGAATTTCCAGTTTCTGAGACTTTCGCCCATGTCCGTCTTTTACTTTGAACCTGGAGGTGATTTACCTCGGTTGACTGACGACTGTAATCATTATTTAATTCTCGGGAATATTGTTCGGTCATGCTCATCAACCTCGCTGTCTGCCGAATCTCGAAACGATAGCTTTCAACAATTTCTAACAGTTTGGGATTATAGTGCTGCTCCAGCTTCGTTAAAATCTCTTTAAGCGTTGTGTCCTTTGGCTCGTCAGGCACAAGCAGATTTACAAGGGTTTCGTATAATGCCGGACCTGCCACTGTTAAGAAAATCGCTTTCTTGTGTTCCAACACAGCCCGGTTCTGGACTGCATTATCTGGAACTTCGATTATGTTATTTGCAGTGAAATACATTTCTAGCTGATCCACATATGCTTTAAAACGTTCCCGGTCATGTCTATATTCACCCAAATATCTGATTACACCTGCCATTTTAAACTCTAGCTTTTCACACTGTGTGTTGTTTTTATTACCTCGGATTTTGTAGCTTTTTTCAAAGACAGAAACTTCCAAAATCTTCTGTCGGCTGGCTGAATCTTTCACCAACAAAATTTAAGCTTTAAACATCCGAAAAATGTCCTATCTCGCCGCCAACTGTGATATCTTCACAGAGCACACACACACAGTTTCTTAAGATGGCAGGCTGCTCTGTCCGGAAGCTACTAGAAGTTGCCTGTCTGTTTATTATAACTCTGCAGCTGCAGTACAGAATACGTCCACATCCACAGTATGGACCTACAAGCATTACAAGCTTATAAACATTACACTGGCCTTCTCGTGACTAAATGAAGGCAGGCCTCACCTGCTAATTACAATGTGTCCCAAAGCTCTAACTGGTATTTTCAAAATGTGATACCTACTGAAGGAAAGCCTCACCATTGTACACTGTATAATATCTTATAATCGATCTCATCATGGTATTTACACCTTTGATATTCAGTGAAGGAAGTTCTCACCATGGTATTCACACTGTGTGATATTTAATGAAGGAAAGTTTGTTGCTGGTACATTAGGTGATATCTATTGAAGGAAGGACTCACTGTGATATTAACACTATGCTTTATCTAATGAAGGCAGGAAGGATGGACGATCTCACTATGTATGTAAGCAACATAATTGAAAAAGTGATCGCTGAATCTCTAAATAGCATGATATTGAAAGTAGCAGGATAAGGGTATCTTTATTCATGTATAATATTTTGCATCCATAAAGTGACAATAAAATAATGTATTATCAGATTACTTCATTCCTGCCATCCACTTATCTCCACTACAGTCTTTCAGAATAATTCTGAAGTCCTGTCAGGCAAATATAATAGATTGGAGAATCTCTGCCCCTAATTATATTTGTTACACGAGTGAGTCACCAATTTCTTTTGAAGTTTTAGCTTGATATTGAGTCATTGAGCTAAATATCCACTCTCACTGCCTGACTCACTGTAAAACATAAAGGGTGAAAAATTTGGCTCCGTAGTGCCCGATCTTTCGATGCTACTGGTGGCCTATTTTGACAAAAATGCCGTCCCCACCACATGCGAACACTTCTGGTGCGTGCCATGCTATGTTAATAATAATAATAATAACCAATATAGCGCCTTTAACATAGTAAAACATCCCAAGGCACTTCACAACTGTGTTGCAAGACTAAACAGACAAAACATCTTGGTGGAGGTGTTAGCGTCAAAGTTGAGAGCATGCGCCAGCAGTATGTAGAGTAGGCATATTGTGATGCCAAGCAGTGGACAATGCTGATTCAACGCCACAGGAGCTAATGCACTGTTTTAACCTCAGACAGCTGAACATGCGTTCAGTAGCATCAATGAACCCCTACCAGTGATATGTAAAGGGATCAGCAATCACTCTAAGGTTAGTTGCTGATTAATTTCTACTGGCTCTTTGTAAGTTTGTGGAAGTGTTTGGAGCTTTCTAGAGTTGTTTAAAGTTGGTGAGGTGATGCAAGTGGGGAAGGCCTTGCCTCTGACTTACTTCCAGTCATGGGTGATCTAATTGTCATCTCCCTTGGCCTGCAGCATGACAGGGAAATGCAGCAGAAGCAGAAAATAAATGGACAAGCTGCTCACAGAGGGAGTAGGGGGATGGAGAGTAGGGTTCTCAGCAGGAGGCCTTACCCAGCTAGGGTCTTCCAAGAACAATTCTCTTACCTGAGCCTGAGCCAGGAGCAGTGTGTGAGGCATCTGTGAATTAAGAAGGAGGTGCTCATCGAACTCTGCCACCTTTTGCAACCAGATCTGCAGCCTCACTCCAGGGCAAGGACAGCACTGCCAGTGGCTGTGAAGCTGACCATGGCCCTGAATTTCCTCACATCGGGATCCTTCTAGGCTGGAGTAGGTAACATCTGTACCATCTTCCAGTTCGCCAGCCACTGCTGCATATGAGAGATGACAGACACTCTTTATGCCAACAAAGGCGACATCATTGTCTTCGCTCTGACCAGAGAGAAGCAGTCAGAGCATGCACTCTTTGCCAAATATTGGGCTTCCCCATGGTGCAGGGTGCCATTGATTGCAAGCACCTAGCTTTGTGGGATCCACATCTAAATGCTGAGATGTACCGCAACCGCAAAGCTTAATGTGCAGTTGGTGTGTGACCATGCACGGCACATCATGATCGTGAATGCCTGGTATCCTCGCAGCAGTCATGATGCTTTTATTCTGCGCCAGTCTGCTGTTCCCACAGACCACAACAAACCAGAGGGTAGCTATTGGGCGACAAGGGCCACCTGACCACCTGACTCATGTCTCTGCTCCGCAACCCAACCAATGTGGGCAACCTCATACAATGATAGAGCAGACCACTGGTGTCCTTAAATAACACTTCTGCCTAGACCACTCAGGAAGAGCCATGCCTGTACTGACCAGTGCGCTTCTCAAGATTCATGGTGGTCAGCTGTAAACTCCACAACCTCACCACTATGAGGGCAAAGCCCTTGACACCAGGCATACGGTGACCAACTGAGGAGGAGGGAGAGGAGGAGAAGAAAGAAGAGGAGGAGGAAGCGGACTAGGAGGTGGAGCAAGAGGAGGAGGAGGAAGTAGAAGAGAAGGAAGTAGAAGGGAGGAGGCAACCCAGACAGACAATTTCTGCCCAGGCTGTCTGTGATTGACTCATCTGACTGTTGTACCACTGAACGCAACACAATTTCCCATTCAACAATCGTTCCACACCTCACCTTCCCTCTGTTACTGACCTTCACGGTGTCCTCTTGGCCACAATACTAAATAAAAGTCATCACAAAAAAAACATTCCAATCCAACTTTATATATCAATCCATCCAATATTACATAGCAAAGTCAACTAATCACCCTTGTGCATTCCCTTAGTGCCTGTCTTCAATGTCCAATGCCCTTAGAAGTGCTACCCCAGTGGCTGCAGCATGGCTGGTGGAAGGCTGCTGACTTTCAGTGGTGGGGACTCCAGAAGGCCTTGCAGGATGACCTCGAGCAGCTCTGGGCCAAGAAGACCCAGATGCGGAATTTCTCACCTCGGCATGGGTGTCAACAATCTTGGCTGGCTGGCTGACAGGCAACATCAATGTCACTGGTGGCGTGACAATTGTGGCAGGACAAATGCTATCACCCTGAGAGAGGTCAGTAGGTTTGTGCTCTGGGGAGCCACAGCCACAGAGGAGAAATATTAAATAAATTAATCAAACTCAAATAGGATAAAACCCCTGGACTAGATAGATTATATCCATGGATTTTAAAGGAATCTAGAAAAGATAAAGCAGAGGCATTATTTTACATATTTAATAATTTGTTCAAAAAAGGTGTAGTGCCAGTGGACTGGCAGATAACTAACTTAATATCTATTATTTAAAAAGGGAGATAAAACACATCCAGGGAACTATAGACCAGTCAGCTTAACATTGGTGGCAGGAAAAATAATGGATTCCCTACTAAAAGAGAAAATAGAACAATATCTAGAAACCAGAAATATAATAATGATTAGTCAGCATGGATTTCAAAAGGAAAAGTCTTGCTTGACCAAACTCATTAAATTATTTGAAGAGGTAATAAAGAGAGTAGACAAGGGTAATGTAGTCGATGTAATTTATCTAGACTTCCAGAAGGCCTTAGATAAGGTACCACATAATAGACTAATGAATAACGTCAGAGAATGTGGAGTCAGGGGACACGTAGCAGAAATGGATAGCTAGCTGGCTGAAAGACAGCTTTCTTCTTGAAAAGAGAAGGCTGAAGAGTGACCTAATAGAGGTCTATAAAATTATTAATTGTTTTGATAGAATAGACACAGAGAGAGTGTTTCCATTTGTAAGACGAACAATACTAAAGGACATCAATAGAAGACAGTCACCAAAAAATCCAATAGAGAATTCAAAAGAAACTTATTTACCTAGAGAGTGGTGAGAATGTGGAACTTGCTATCACAGGGAGTAGTTGAGGTAAATAGTATAGATGCATTTAAGGGGAGGCTTGATAAACATATGAGAGAGAAGAGAATAGAGGGTTATGCTGATAGGGTTAGATGAGGAAAGACAGGAGGAGTCTCGAGTGGCGCATAACTGCCAGCATGGACTGGTTGGGCTAAATGGGGTACTGAAGTTGCATGTTCAGCCATGAACTCATTGAATGGCGGTGCAGGCTAGAAGGGCTAAATGGCTTACTCCTGCACCTATTTTCTATGTTTCTATGTTTCTACTGTGCTGTGCTGAGGATGTAACAAACAAGGTGGATCAAGGGGAATGAGTGGATGTAGTGTATTTGGACTTCCAAAGGCATTTGACAAGGTGCTACATCAAAGGTTATTGCGCAAGATAAAAGTTCACAGGGTTGGGGGTAATATATTAGTGTGGATAGAGGATTGGCTAACTAACAGAGAACAGAGAGTTGGGATAAATGGTTCATTCTCTGGTTGGCAACCAGTAACTAGTGTGGTGCCGCAGGGATCAGTGCTGGGACCCCAACTATTTACAATCTATATTAACAACTTGGAAGAAGGGACTGAGTGTAACGTAGCCAAATTTGCTAATGATACAAAGATGGGAGGAAAAGCAATGTGTGAGGAGGACACAAAAAATGTGCAAAAGGACATAGACAGGCTAAGTGAGTGGGCAAACATTTGGCAGATGGAATATAATGTCAGAAAGTGTGAGGTCATGCACTTTGGCAGAAAAAAATCAAAGAGCAAGTTACTATTTAAATGGAGAAAGATTGCAAAGTGCCACATACAGTGGGACCTGGGGATACTTGTGCATGAAACACAAAAGGATAGTATGCAGGTACAGCAAGCGATCAGGAAAGCCAATGGTATCTTGGCCTTTGTTGCAAAGGGGATGGAGTATAAAACAGGGAAATCTTGCTACAGCTATATAAGGTATTGGTGAGGCCACATCTGGAATATTGTGTGCAGTTTTGGTTTCCATATTTACAAAAGGAATTACTTGCTTTGGAGGCAGTTCAGTGAAGCTTCACTAGGTTGATTCCGGGGATGAGGGGGTTGACTTATGAGGAAAGGTTAAGTAGGTTGGGCCTCTATTCATTGGACTTCAGAAGAATGAGAGGTGATCTTATCGAAACATATAAGATTATGAGGGAGCTTGACAAGATGGATGCAGAGAGGATGTTTCCGCTGATGGAGGAGACTAGAACTAGAGGGCACGATCTTAGAATAAGGGACCGCTGACTTAAAACTGAGATGAGGAGAAATTTCTTCTCCCAGAGGGTTGTAAATCTGTGAAATTCGCTGCCTCAGAGAGCTGTGAATGCTGGGACATTGAATAAATTTAAGACAGAAATAGACAGTTTCTTAAACGATAAGGCAATAAGAGGTTATGGGGAGCGGGCAGGTAAGTGGAGCTGAATCCATGATCAGATCAGCCATGATCTTATTGAGTGGTGGAGTAGGCTCGAGGGGCCATATGGCCTACTCCTGTTCCTATTTCTTATGTTCTTATGTTCTTATATCTACTGCAATCCTATGTAAGCCATTCCGCCAGGGTGGCACTTCAGTATTCCTAACCATCTGTTGGAGAACAGATTACTGGACTGCTGTGATACCCTGCATGTCCCTTTCAAAACTGGTAAACACAGACTTGATGGCAGGTATCTGAACTTGCATGGCAGCAAACTGAGCCTGCATGGCAGAAATTCCAGCTTCCACTGTAGCACTCAAACATTGGGTGGCTTCTGCTTGTGCTACGATGGAAGCTGAAGCATCTGACATCAGATTCTGCATCATAGCTGTGTCCACAAGTGCTCTAATGGAGAGGCCATCATTTCCATGCTGGAAATAATGGGATCTAAGCTCTGTGAAAAGCCCTGTAGAAGACTGGAGCTGATCTCCTCCATGCTTGTTGACATTGCTTTCATGCTATTTGGCAGGCCTGCCATGCACCAAGCATTTTGTTGTGCAAACCCATTAGTGTTCTTCAGTCGGCCGCCCCATCAAAGTCCTCATCTGAGCCCTGTGCAGCAGAACTTGTGTGCGATCTCTGGGAAGCTGGCACCTGCGCTACCCTTTCCCCCTGCCCTGGCTGCAGGCCATTCGGGCCCTGTATCTCACCACATGCAGATCCTGCATCTACCCTGTCCTCTAGAGTATATGAAGTGTCAGTATCTGAGCTGGTGGCTGGAAGTGTGAAATCGATTGATGCTGTGTCTTTATGATCACTGTCTTCCTGTTCTTCCACCAGAGCATGGCCAGGTGGCAGTTCTTGGCTATCTGAAAGGAGAAAGGCACAAGAGTAAGGTTGTGTTGAGGGGAGGGGATAAAGCAAGAAGTGTATGCTTACACCATGTGCAGCTTGTACGTTAGGAGAGATTGGGAGCTGAGGGGGAAGTGGAATCTAAGAAGGAGGATTGCGCATGACAATACTATCACCTTGGATTGCTTCGGCCCCACCACTGGCCATGGACTCAGTGATTGCCCTCGCACAGATGGCCGGCACCATCTCCTTCATGGGGGTCAGATTATGGAGATGCATCTGTGCCTCTTTTGGTAGCCCCTGCTAGCTCCGATTGTGAGTCACCTTCTTTTGCAAGAGAAAGGGAAAAGTGTCAGTGTGTGGTGCAATGTGTTTGGGTGATGTGCCTTCACATGATTGAATAGCTGACAGTGTGAGATATGGCCGTGAGGCTTGCGGCAGTGGTAAGTGTATGTGGGTGAGGTGAAGCTATGAATGTGAGGTATGAGTTGTATTTGGTAGAGATTGTTGATAGATGAGTGATGGGGGTGTGCTGCATTGGGCAGTGTGTAAGGCTCGTGGTGTAGATGGTGGGGTATGGCTTTTGAAGAGGAATTCACTGACCTTGGCCAGTCGTGTGATGTCATTAAACTTCTTCCTGCATTGCATCCAGGTCCTCGGGAGAACACTGCTGGAATTGACGGGTGTGACTATCTACTCCCATTGCCATTTGTGATTTTGCCTGGAGGGCAGTGGAAACAGGACCTCTCTCCTCCTATCCACCTTCTGCAGCAAGGCATCCAGTGCTGCATCCAAGAACCTTGGTGCATGCTCACTCTCCTGTTGTGCCGTCATTAATTGTGGTTCCTGTGCACCCAGCTAGCTGCAGGCAGAATGCACCTCCCCTTTAAGAGATGCAGATTGCCTTTAAATAGTGCAGGCTAGCTTTAAGTAGAGCTAACGTCGCATGCACTTGGGCCCTCTGCTAAGCTTTCAGCCAATCACCAGTGAGTTCAGTGCTAGATTGAAAACCACACTCATGGAAATCAGCAGGCAGCACAAGTTTGCCTGCTACCTGCATTCCTCCGATCGGGTACGGGTTGATTGTGCATCGTGATCCTCATACCATTTTATAGGGGCTAACTCATTTTTCGACCAAAGCATTTGATGTGCAAAATTAATACTTACATTTTGTGTAGGAAATTTTCAAAATGGCAATTATCTATAGAAATACATTTTGATCGGAAAGGTTAAAATCCTTTTCAGACTAAATAATATGCAAAAATTTGTAGTGATTTTTAAAAAATTATGTGAGGAACATCCATATTCATGACATTAAAAGAATACCTTGGGGTAAAGATTCACCTTGGGCGGTATTGCAAAATGGACAGTATTGCATCGGCTGCCCATTATCGGAAGTCTATTGATTTCAATAGTGTCAGCTGTGGCTCAGTTGGTAGCACCCTTGCCTTTGACTCATAAGAGTGTGGGTTCAAGTCCTGCTCGAGAGACTTAAGCACAAAAATACAGGCTAACACTCCAGTGCAGTGCTGAAGAAGTGCTGCACTGTTGGAGAGCCGACTTTCAGTTTAAAATGATAAACCGAAGCTCCATCTGTGGATGGACGTAAAAGATCCCATGGCACTATTTCAAGAGCAGAGGGGAGTTCTCCCCAGTGTTCTGGGCCAATATTTATCCCTCAAATAGCATCATTAAAAACAGATGATCTGGTCATTATCACTTTGCTGTTTGTGGGAACTTGCTGTGCGCAAATTAGCTGCCGCGTTTGCCACATTACAACAGTGGCTACACTCCAAAAGTACTTCTTTGGCTTTAAAGCATTTTGGTTCATCCGGTGGTTATGAAAGGCGCTATCTAACTAAACATAAGATGATATGCGTAACAGAAAGCCCATGCGACACTGCCCAAGATGAACCTCTACCACATAGTGTAAAACAATGGAACATTCATGCATTAACTCATCGTCAGCACATTTCCCTCACAGACAAAGCTCACTGTGCATTCTCACCACAGCTTCATTCCTCTCCATCATTAAAGTGACCAAAGTTCTGGGATTATTGCAATCATTATGTACAAAGGAAAGTCACCTATTCATAGGGCATCAAAGATAGATGCTGGAAAACTGCAAATCAAATGTGACTTCTGTTTATTAAAACTCAGACTCAGCATTATTCATGCACTTGAACCATTTGTTTTTTATCAGCATTAATGGAAAACATCTGAAATAAAATTCATACCAAGTCTATGCGGCACTGAGTTTTGTCAATGCAGGGAATTCTGTGATGCAAAAATACAAAAATAATTTTGTTTTACAGAATATAGGCCATAAATTTTGCTCACATGTTCGAAGAGTCTCCACAGGTTCTGGGTTTAGGCGCGCAAAGCGCATGTGTCTAAACCCGGCACTTGCGATTTGTCAAAATTCATTTTGACAGATCGCATGCATCCCCAAGAGAAGGGCCATCGCGGCGGAGATTTTGTTATTTGCCCAACTCCTGCCCAATGAATGTCCTTAAAACTCCTATGCCAGGTAAAAAAGCAGGCGTGCTTTTACCAGCGTAAGAGTTTTAAAAGATAGAAAAATTAAATATTATCACATTTTTATATTAAAAACCCTATTCATTAAGGTAAATTAATTTTTAATCCTATTAAAACATATTAAAAAAAATTTTTCGAAAACATTTAATTTAATTCAATTTCAATTTATTTTAAATATGTGAGGTGTTTTTTTTTAAATTTACGTATTGTGTTTCTGTGTTTTTGGGGGTATTTCCATTCATAGTAATGGGAGCTCCACACAAATGAAACTCACCATTACCATCAATGAGAATACTCCGTGGTATTGGCCCATGTGATCCCAAGATACACGTACGCTCTGCGCTGGGCTGGGCATCTAGGCCTTGGAGTCGAAGTTTTCGTTCCTCCGGTACCACCAGGTACTTCCATAAAACAAATTCTGGTCGGAGGCATCCTCCCACTTGGAGCCTCTGACCACAATTTCTGGCCCATTATTTTAACCTATTTAGTAAAGTATATTGGGTTGGACAGGTTGGGGCTCTGTAGCATGCAGGAAACCTGGAGTGAAGTGCAACGCATCTGTCACTGGCTTTTTAACTATATCATTACCATATAATTTCTGGGTTTCCTGACCACTTAGGTTGAGTTGGCGTAATGATGACTTGCATGAGTCTATTTCAACTCCAGTATTTAAAGGGACACTGCATACATGAACTTTGATCGATTCCGGAGTTGGGAGTAGAACATAACAAATTGACAGAATGCAGTGCACACGTTCAGAGGCTCCAGTTCATTTTAGTGGCGCCTCCCTGGATGTGATGTTGGCGGCTGTAAGGCCCCGCAGGGAGAAAAGGGATTAGATTTTCGACACATCATCACCCATTTATCGCCCATTTAGTGTCCATATAAGTGCTGAGATTCAGTCTATCACCTATATTTGATGAAAAATGGAAACTGGCGCCCAATTATAACCCATTTATCGCTGGCGCAACTTTCGGCATACAGGAATGAACTGAATAGCTTGGCTTATTTTTTGTTAAATGACGTCATCTTCGTGAAAGGCCCAGAATACTGTTTATAATGGAAACTAGCACCCGATTATCGCCCAGATTAAGCCGAGTGCTACTTTCGGCATTTCGCCTAAAATTCGCCCAAATGATTGCTCGCCCAAAAAGATGCTCAAGAAAAGCTGCACTCACCTGACCTCAACTCGGGACTATGGATGACATTTTGTAACTCGGAGGATTTTTAATAAAAGGCTGCTTGAAGTGGTTGGGAGGAGAAGTAATTTGTGAGTGATGTTAAGGGCGTTTTTGAATCTTGTCAATCATCTAATCACATTATATTTGTTGAGGACAATTTAAGAAAACAAATTAGGGTATTTATAATGATTTATAGTGACGGGGCCTGTAATTTCTCAACCAATATTGATGACTCGTCACATGCTGCAGAATAGAGATGGGAGAAGGTTCAGTGAAGAGCATTACATGCCCAATCAAAGAGGTGGCAGACTGCTGAGGAGGAGGAGACATTACAGCCAATACATTTACAGGGATAAGCGATCATACCTGGACTTTTCCGATAACACGTGCGTTCGGAGGCTATGATTCTAAAAGGAGGCCATCAGTGAGATATGCCAGCTAATTAAGGGAGTTCTGCAGCCTACCATCATCATCAGGACTGCACTGCCCATTGAGGTTAAGGTTACTGTGGCACTTTCCTTCTACACATTTGACTCCTTTCAGGCCTCAGCTGATGACATTTGCGGTATCTCGCAGTACGCCACACATTGTTGCATTAGACAGGTGACTGAAGCCCTTTACGCATGCAAGATGGACTTTATAAACTTCCCTATGATCAGTGAGGCACAGAGTGAGAGGGCTTTGGGGTTCTCGAGAATAGCAAACTTCCCCAAGCTACAGGGAGAAATAGACTGTACGCACATCACCCTGCGAGCACATTTACAGGAGGCAGAGGTGTTTCGGAACCGAAAGGGATTCCACTCCCTGAATGTGCAACTCGTTGTCGACTGCAAGCAAATAATCATGGCAGTAAATGCAAATTTTCCAGAGAGCATCCATGATGTGCACAACTTGCATGAGAGCACTGTCTCTGACCTGTTTAAGAGTCAGCCACAAGATCACGGTTGGATGCTTGGGGATAAAGTATATGGCCTAACCAGCTAACTCATGACCCTGCTGCATAAGCCCCAGACAGAAGCCGAGAAGCGCCACAATGAAAGCCATATAGCCACACGCAATTTAGTATAAATTCAATTGGAGTTCTTAAGCAGCCTGGACCACTCAGGAGGCAACCTACAATATAACCCTGAGCAGGTCGCTGAGTTCATTGTGGTGCGCTGCATGTTGCATAACCTAGCTATGAGGAGAGGACAACAATTGCCAGATGGGACCGCCGCTCCACCTCAGGAGAGAGGGGAGGCGGAAGAGGAGGACGAGGAGGGGAGGACGAGGACTTCAGGAAGGACAATCAACCTGATGATGAACCCATGCCCCTACGCCCCGCGCCCCTGCCCCCACCCCCTCCACCCCCACCGCCAACACCACTGGAAAAGCCCCGTGGTAGTTACGCAGCTGCAAAATTGTTGCGTCAGCAGCTAATAAATGAACGCATTGCGTGAACTTACATTGGTGACAGTTACAGTTGCGTTCCGTTTCATTCTTGCCTGGCCTGACCATGGCCATTGTTTGCCATCCTTGTATTGATGTTTTACCTTCCATTATTAGAAGACACTTCACAACAATTGTAAAGTTAAACAAAAATTTTTAATAATTTAACATCTAATCTAAAATAACTTTTTAACAAACTATATAAAACACCCCACCCCACCCTACCCCCAACAGTGAACAACATTTTTTCAACAACAATATAATGAGAACACCCTCCCACCATCCTCGACAGTCAACAATCAACACATTTAAAAAAATAATAATACAACAATAATATATTGCCGGCCCCCACTCGCTACCTGCAACCACACATCCCTCTTCTAATTTGAACCCCCCTCATCGAAACCCCACTTTCGTACTTAATCCCCTAGTAACGGGACCAAGACGTCTTGCAGTAGAGCACCTCGAAGGCTGCTGTTGTGGGAGGGTGGGGGGGTGGTGACGATAGCAGAATGACCTCAGTGGATCGAAGAGAAGACGTTTGCGAAGAAACGTCTTCCGAGTCAGAAGGAAGTTCTTCCTCCTGTCTCGCATCTGTTGTGCTGGTTGGTGGTACGGCACCTTGGGGTGCGGTGCCGTATCCCAAAACTAGCGCACGCTGCAAGGCATCAACAGAGTCGGTGGTTCACCTCATTGCCGCAATCATCTGCCCCATACCATCCAATTTTTTTTTTCAACAACGTGTCATCGATTCAACCCTCTTCTCAACCTTCCTTGCCGTAATGCTCCATCTCACAATCAACAAGCTCCCTGCTGGAGTGGAACTAAACTACAGAACCAGTTGAAAGCTGTTTAACCTATGCCGCCTCCAGGCCAGGTCCAAGGTCACTCCAACCTCTGTCGTTGAGCTGCAGTATGTGGACGACACCTGCGTCTGTGCACATTCAGAGGCTGAACTCCAGAATATAGTCAATGTATTCACTGAGGCATATGAAAGCATGGGCCTTACACTTAACATCCGTTAGACAAAGGTCCTCCACCAGCCTGTCACTGCCGCACAGCACTGCCCTCCAATCATCAAGATCCATGGCCTGGCCCTGGACAACATGGACCATTTCCTATATCTCGGGAGCCTCTTATCAACAAAGGCAGACATTGATGCGGAGATTCAGCATTGCCTCCAGTGCGCCAGTGATGCCTTCGGCCGTCTGAGGAAAAGAGTGTTTGAAGACCAGGCACTCAAATCTACCACCAAGCTCATGGTCTACAGAGCTGTAGTAATACCCACCCTCCTGTATGGATCTGAGGCATGGACGATGTATAGAAGGCACCTCAAGTCGCTGGAGATATATCACCAATGATGTCTCCGCAAGATCCTGCAAATCCCCTGGGGAGGACAGGAGCATCAACATCAGTGTCCTCGACCAAGCTAACATCCCCAGTATTGGAGCACTGACCACACTTGATCAGCTTCACTGGGCAGGCCACATAGTTCGCATGCCAGATACGAGATTCCCTAAGCAAATGCTTCATGGTAAACAAGCCAAAGGAGGACAGCGGAAACGTTATAAGGACACCCTCAAAGCCTCCCTGGGAAAGTGCGACATCACCACTGACACCTGGGAGACCCTGGCCGAAGACTGCCCGAGGTGGAGAAAGTACATCCAGGAGGGCATTGAGCTCTTCGAGTCTCAACGCAAAGAGCATGAAGAGGCCAAGCGCAGGCAGCGGAAGGAGTGCACGGCAAACCAGCCCCACCGATCCCTTCCCTCGACGAATGTCTGTCCCACCTGTAACAGGGTCTGTGGCTCTCGTATCGGACTGTTCAACCATCAAATAATTCACTTTGGGAATGGAAGCAAGTCCTCCACGATTCCGAGGGACAGCCTATGATGCCATCCGATATTCTGGCAGATAGTGTTGGAATGTTGGCGATCAACCCACCAAGCGCCTGGAGAAGCTCTGAACCTATGTCGATGCATGGCATGATTCTTAGATATCTTCATCTGCAAATGTGACAAGAGCATGGCATAATCTAATTGACTAGGTACTATTATGGAAACACAACAGATATTGTAATCCATAATTTGTCAACCCACATGCTATTCATCATTAACGTTAATGTTATATGCTAATACGGTTTGTATCCAATGGATGCATGGTTATAACATCTACGTTCAGAGAAAATATTTAATAAGATCGTGTTTAGGAACTAATGCTTGACACCAAACTTCTCGCGTACATTCTCCAGGAAAGGCCCCATCCATGGCCCGTGCCATTTGGCGCCTGAGGGGAGGGAGCAGTTTATTGGAATCGATGGAGGTCCCCGAGGGGGGAGAATCAGGACCGCTGGTGAGCTCGGCAATGACAGGACTGTATTGGATGGGGGCACCATGTCCCTAGGCTGTGCTCAGAGATCTGTGTGTGGCCGGAGCTAATGTCCCAAAGTGACCCACAGCATACAATGAGCCAAGGCAGCTCTCCCCCAGTCCAGTGGGTCACTGTATGACTGACACCAAAAACATGGCGCCCAAGTTAAAGAGTTGCTCACAGCAGACGGGCAGCGATATAATTTAATAATTCTCCTTCTAAACTAAAGTGGTAGAAATGTTGAATGTTTGCGGTCTGTCTGTTTCTAGTCATTTCTTTGGCCCCAATTTTCGATCAAAGCGTTTAAATAATAATTAATACTGTTGATTAAGTTTAACGCATCTCAGCAACATTGGAGTTAAAGGGCACAGGTCACAGTCCAAATCTTAACAGGGAAGCTACCCAAGATTACCCAGCTTAATTACAATCCAGCAGATTTACATTAATAATTAATGTGTCAGTACATTATTACAATTATAAATTTAATAACGCAATACTTGCTCTTGCCGATGAACCAAGACTGTTCCAGCGCTTGCGGCTCTGGTCTGCCTCTCATCTATCGTGGACCACAAATGACTCAACAACGGCGATATCCACCCATATTCTTTGGTAAATCCAGGGGGAGGTTTCCCACACCCACCTCGGGTTAATTGGCCCCACCGAGTTTCCACCTTGTGTACTAAGGCCTCATTTGCTTCTTCGGAGAAGGCTTTTGCCCTCCTTCTCCCTGCAACCGACTCCACACTCTCTCCTGACTCCTCATGGTCCATCTCCATCTTATATGCTTCTCAACTCCTTCAAAAAGTACCTCTTCACAAACCATCCTTCTCTCTCTCCCTCCCTTTACATTCTGAGAATGTGCAGATGATCCCTGACCTCCCCAATCGTGGAAAAAGTTCTTTGCCTGAAAAAAAATGCGCATGCGCAGAACAACCGTTGCTATGGACGGCTGCCTTGCATGACTGCATACATTGCTATCGCCCATTTCACATCACTAAGGATATCGCCCAAATTAAAAAGGCAAACCGAGCGGTTTTTAAAATGGCCGATATTCCAGCGATCCTGAAAAATAAAAAAAGCACTAAGGTCGGAAATATTGCCCATTTTTGGGCGATAGTGATCATAGTGGAAAGTCTAATCCAAGGTGGTCATGTGCAGCTTTCATTGTATCTCTCTTGGGCCTCACTGGTTGGTTTACTCATGGGTGTCATCCACCACATTTTAAGTACATATCCCTTCTCTCCAAGCAGCCAGCCGATTGTGAGAAATTCTTTACGACGCCACAACACACACAGACTCCAAGATGGCTTCATTTCTTTTATTCTTGTAAACAGCAGTGGCTGCAGTACCACAGTAGCCCACTAGATGGAGCAGTAGTCCACTAGGTGGAATTGTATATTACACTTCTCCCTCCTTAATGAAGAAGTAATCATAACAAACAATCACCATAATAACTTTCATGGTTATATATAACAAAAGATATGGGACTAGAAATTGGCCAGCCCTGCGCCTGTTTTTTTTAGTGATATTTTGCCTTTTTTGACAGAAAAAGGTGTTCACCTAAATTAGCCAAAGTTGTGCACCGGCAGTTTTGAAATACCACTGAAAAGCGGACTGCCATCGTGCAAGATGAAAAAAAGCGATATTGCTTTAAATTGGCTGTCCGGCGCACCCATATTCTGGGTGGAAAAAAAATCCTGAGTAATGCCTGCGTTGCAGCCTCAGAAACAGCGGTAAGTATGAAGACCTACAAAAAAGGTAAGTTAAAGTTTTTATTTTTTAATTTGTTTTCAGCGATTTGCTTGATAAGTGTCTTTTGAATGTTTTGTAATTTTTTATATTTTGATTTTTTTGCAATTTTTTTTTTGTGTTTTCCCCCCTCCCCGGGGCCTGTCTTTTTAGCAGTAATCAGCCTCAGACTAAAGTTGGCGAGGACCGCGGTTTCCACTGCGAATCCTCGTGCAACTCCGACTTTTACCGTCGGGCGCTTTTTTCTTGCCAATTTTAGGCCTTTATTAAATAGCGGTATTGTTAACGGTATTTTTGGCGTAAAATGCTGAACAAATACCAAAAGACCAATTTCTAGCCCATGGACTTATTTTGCCATATTTACAAATCAAGCTTAACCACTGGTTTTCTGTTTCGAAGAGGATACCTTCACTCTCGAACAGAACCTTCCAAACATGGTGTCGAACTTAGACTCATTCTAAGCTGATCCTGAGGAAGGTTTTCCTCCAAGGGATACCCTTGATTGACATTTGAACACTCTACAACTTAAGACTGTTTGTCTGCCTGAATTCTGACACTCTCTTGGACTTGCTTACAGTACATTTGATGTAAGATATGCTACTGGTACTTTACTTATAGCAAGACTATCTGATGAGTCAGAAATAATCAAATCATTCCAACTTTCAACTCCTTCCACATCTGTAAGTAAAATATGATCAACGTGAACAAATCTAACCTGTCCATGATCAAACATCTTGACCAAATATGTGCATGGACCACATATCTTCACCACTCTTCCTGGTAACCACTTTAACCATTTATAGTAATGGTTCTTCACTCTCACCTACTGATTTATTTTAACACTTCTCTCTACCTCTATCATGATTCTCTTTCTGTCTTAATTGTTTCTCTTCTACTGACTATGCCAAGTTTGGCTTTAACAACGAGAACCTGCTTCATAGCTATCGTTTGAGAAACAACTCTGCTGGTATTCTACCAGCAGTTGTATGAGGAATATTATGATACTTACTTAGAAAATTAGCCAATCTGTGGTCCAACGACAAATGACGTTTCTTTAGATTTGGATCCAACATTTGCTTGATGAGAGCACGTTTTACAATTTGTACTCTCCTGTACCATTTGAAGAAGGGTGGTACGGTAGAATCTTGGTATGTTTCGCACCATTTTTGCTCGTGAACTGTGCAAACTCTTCTGAACAAAATTGTGACCCTTTATCAGACGCAATTTCTTCTGGGAGGCCATATGAAGAAAATAATCTTCGCAAATGGTCTTGTGTTTTATTGTTATTATTTTCTGCATCAGAACACCTCTACCTACTTCGAATGGCTATCAATCACAATGAACAATTGTTGTCCTTATAGTTCAGCAAAATCTATATGTAACCTTTGTCACACCCTGGGAAGCCATTTCCATGGCTGTAATGGTACTGATGGTAGTTTCTTGCTTACCGCTTCACATGTTGTACACTGACTGGTGATGTACTCTATATCCTTATCTAGACCTGGCCACCATAAGTAACTGTCTGCAAATCTATGTCAAACACATTCCCAAGTGCTGGTCATGAAGATCTCGCAATAATTTGAACCTGAATTTATTTGGTCTAACCACTCTTGCATCCCGCATGATACAATCTTTATCCACAGACAATTCATTCCTATGAATGAAGTATGGATGAATGGCCCTGAAATTCTGGCCTCCTTGGGTCCGTATGGAGTGTGTACAGACCTGGGAAGGCATCGGAAAAGCCAGTTTTCGGTGTGCAATACACATGCGCTGAAAACTAGCTTTTCCAATCTGTCAAGTTTCTGGCTTGACAGGTGGCCGCATCTCGGGAGCGAGGACAAACCCACGGCAGAGATTGGGCTATTTGCCCATCTCTTGCCCAGTGAATGTCCTTAAAACTCTTGTGCCTGGTAAAAGCAGGTGCATAACCTACTTTTATCAGCATAAGAGTTTAAAAACATGTTAAAATAAAATGTAAAATTCATATTTATATAAAAACCCTGCCCACTCAGGTAATTTAATTTTAAATCATAATTAAACTTTTTTTTAAAATCGGCAAATATTTTTTTTTCAAAAACATTTCTATCAACATTAATTTCTATAATGTATTTATGTGAGTTTAAAAAAAATATTTTATGTAGTGTTTGGGTGTTTGGGGGTGCTTCTCATTCATATTAATAGGAGTTTTGGACTTACCGTGATTGGGTGTCCAGGCCCACGTAACTCTTACGGATGTCCTAATGTGATTGCGCTCCATTGCGCAAGAAGAGGAGGCCTCGAGTCCGGGATCTCTGGTGAGCATTCGACCAAAATATAAGTGTGCATCGTTTCTCCTATTTTTAGTCGAATGCCCACGGGAACAAGAAACTGGGATTTCAGGGCCATTAACTTCCTCAGATACTTGGTTTCGCCTGCTATTTGCTTTGTAATCATACACTTTTGACATTTGGTTGCTCTACTAATCTCTTCAGCTGTGACTGACAGTTCATTAATATATGAAAAATAGAACACTTCTTCCCTATTCTGTGTAACTTGTGATGGGGATGGCAATCTGGACATAGCATCAGCATTACTGTGATCAGCTGAACGTCTGTACTCAATTTCAGGTTTATATGCTGACAAAATCAAAGCCCATCTCTGCATACGGGTTGCAGATATATTGGAAGTGGGGACCTTGGATGGAGGATTACTGTCAGGGCTTATGGTCCATAACGATTGTAAACTTATGACCATAAAAGTATTTATGGAACTTCTTCACCCCAAAAATTAATGCCAAAGCTTCTCTTTTGATTTGCGCATAATTACGCTCACTAGCACTGAGAATGCGTGAAGTAAAAGCAATTGGTTTCTTTTCCCCACTATGTAGTACATGAGAGATCACTGCCCCAACTCCAGATGGAGAGGTGTTACATGATAGGTTGATCCTCTTAGATACGTCATAGTGAACTAACATGGTGGTCTCTACCAACTAGTTTTTACACTCCTTGAATGCTGTGTTGCATTCTTCTGACCACTTCCAATGGACCTCTTTTTTCAACAGCTCATTCAGTGGGTGTAAGACTGTCTCCAAATTTGGTATGAACTTTATGCAGCTGCCTGTGAATCTTGTGCACACCTGCATAAAGATCTTTTTGTGGTTGAACATCAGCAGCACATTGATTGAGTGGAAGCCCGCGCGGTTCACAAACATTCCTGGCTGATCTGGGGTGCCTTAATTTCCACATGTGTGCAGTCACTGATGCTGCACCTGTGGGAAACCAGCAAAAGCCGCAAACCTGATTGCCTGCTCATTCTGACTGCCATCATTGGTGGAAAATTTGACATAATTGCCCGCACTGGCAAACAAGCCATCAATCACCTGTCTTATGAATTTATGGGCCACCGACTGCAAGATCCTGCAAATGTCTCCAGTAGAGCCCTGGAAAGGACCGGAGGGAATGAAGTTGAGGGAGGTGGTGACTTTGACAGCCATTGGTAAAGCATGGGCACCAGGTCCAGTTGACAGCAGGTCTTCTTTCAGGAGGCTGCAAATGTCTGCCACCACCTGAGGTGATACCCTGAGCCTCCTGAGACACTCCAGGAAGCTGATCCTCTGCCTGTACATCCTATGTTGCAGGTATGTCCTCTTGCGAGCTGTATCTCTCCGCTCACCCCCTCTCTCCTGTGGAGTGGCAGGTCTGTGAGAGGCTGCTTCTGCTGGTGCTGATGATGCTGCTGGTCATCTTGGTCCTCATCTGAGCTCCAAATTAAAACAGTATAAGCTGCGCTCATGCTGACTCGATAGATCACAGCTCCAAAGTGGAGATCAGAAGTACAAACCTCCAAAGTTGTGAAAGTCACCTCTAAAGTAGCGAAAGTAACAGTTAAAGTTGTGAAAGTAACCTTCCAACCCAAATACTGTGACCAAAGTCTTTCACACAATCAGGCAAGAAGGCAGCTGTGAGGTTTCAGTACTTATTGGCATATTTGCCTGTCATGTTTTCAGCCCCCTCAATTCCTGCTGTGTTCTCACCTTGCTTTCACTAGCAAGTTCCAGGGAGCCTGGGAAACCCGTGCACCCACAGTTAAATTCCAGGAGTCTTATTAATATCGCTGTAATTGAAATCGAGAATCCGCCTCTCCCGAGGGGTTTGCTTGCCCGCAGCCTAACACAACGCATTTAAATGTGGAAGTTAGCGTGTTGGAGCTGGCTTCCCGATGCGTTGTCAATTTCCGCACTTTTAACTCAGCAAACCCCTCCCAAACCCACGCGCTCCTGCAAGTTCAAATTCACCCCATTCTCTTTGAAATGAGATAATGAGCAGAACTCCACTGCAACATGGTCTATCATTGTGCCAGGCTTTGAGGTAGTTGGCAATTACCTGCACCACCATAATCCAGCTGGCCTACATTTCCAGCTTCTTGTGATGTCAATAGATGAAGCTGCATAGATCTCATCTGTCTTGATTCATGGCATATTGATTTGAAGATGAGAAAAGACTGTGCCAAGAAACCTTTGAGTCAAGCTACAAGCTATGATTTATTGAAAATTAAACAAAGAATGAGAGGAGGAAAATATTTTATGAGCTACTGAAGTGAAACACATGGATGACCCCTGCCATTAGTATTACATTTAACGCTGTGATTTAAGAGTTTAGTAAAACAAGGGAAAAATAGTCAGATGACCAACATATTGAAGTTTCAGTTCAAATTTGTCTGCCTGAGACACTGCAAAGCAAGCAAAATGATGCTACCAGAAACAATTCAGTCCATTTATTTGAACAAAAGTCAAGGCAGGAGCTGACAGAAACTGCTGAAAATCTGGTGAAAACAGAAAATATTAATCAATCTTTGCAGTTCCAACATTTTCTGTTATTATTTCAGGATTGGACAATTTAAAAGAAAAAAAACATCTACAATTGCCTCACTTTTCGATCTGTCAGCTTCCTGGACATTAATAAAGCAAAACTCGATATATCTAAAAGAAAATAAAGACGTGCATTTTTACATGACTTCAGGACATCTCAAATTGCTTTACAGCCAATGAAGTATTTTGAAGTGTAGTCACTATTCTAACAGCCGCCAATTTGTGCACAGCAATCTCCCACAAACAGCAAATGTGATAATGATCAGATAATCTGTTTTAGCGATTTTGATTGAGGGATAAACATTGGCCACGACATCGGGGATAACGCCACTGCTTTTCTTCGAAATTGTGTCATGGGATCTTTTATGTCCACCTCAGAGAGCAGACGGGGCCTCGGTTTAATGTCTCATTTGAAAGACGGCACCTCCGACAGTGCAGCACTCCCTCAGCACCACACTGGATTGTCAACCTAGATTTTTGTGCTCAAATCTCTGGAGTGGGACTCGACCCCACAACCGTCTAACCCAAAAGCAAAACACTGTGGATGCTGGATATCTGAAATAAAAACAGAAAATACTGTTTCTGTGGCGAGAGAAACAGAGTAAACGGGCTCAATATTAAAGAAGAAAGAAAGGCTAGGATTATGCGGAGATACGATCGGAGCAGGGGAGTTGCAATAGTGGGCAACAAATAAGCAACATCATGGGACACGTGAATCAATGAATGTCTGATTTCAACGGGGTTGCCTCATTATCATTTTACTTCCAGGTTTGGTGTCTCCACTGCGTGTGATCGGCCATGACTCAGACCTGCGTGATGTAATTTCCCCTCATCTAAATATAGGCCCAGTTTACAGATGCAATGGGGGAAGTGGTTTGAAGTTTTTTATGCGGTGTTGAAAGAAGTAGAAGCAAAGTAATGGAAGGAAGGTACAATAAGACATCCCTGGATGTACTGCTGGCAGCAGTAAGTGTGAGAAAGGAAATCCTATTTCCAAACAATGGGAAAAATAAACCAGCAGCCACCATAAAGAAGGTGGCCCAAGAAGTTAGCCGCAGAAACATCACAATGAGGAAATGGATACATTTTAATTACCTGACGAATGCAGAGAGGATGTTTCCACTCATAGGGGTAACTAAAGGGCTCAATTTTCCCCAGTGATTTGGACCGTGTTTTTGGGCCTAAACTAAAAAATCCAAGTTTCCCCAAAGATTGTGCGCTAGCATAACTCAGTTACGATTTTTTTAGGTTAGGTTTTTTTTGAGCCATGGGGGCGTAACCTGATATCTGCGACAGTTTGCAATTATGCAAGTTTAGCCAACTTACAATTCTCCCAGGACGGCGTATGTGATCACTCCCAAAAAACCTCCCCAGCACTTAAGAAAAACTAGTGCACATCAAAAAATCGGCACAGTAAGACGCCATTGGTTTTAGGCGAAGTTTTGGAGGGAGTCAAGAACACATAAATATGCATCATTAAGCTTAAATTTTTCCAATTGAAAATGCAGAGAATGGAAGTTTTATGCAATTATTTAAGTTTGGATTTTTTTTAAAGTGCAACGCCACTACCGAACGTCTCCAAAACGGGCTCGAAGGTCAGAGCGTCGATCGGCAGAATCGGTCCCTCGCCCGGATACAGGGGCTCGGCTTGAAAAGAAGCCCGGGGCGGTGTTGAGTGGGGTTTGGAAGCCAAATTGAAGGGATGAGAACCCTTACACTATGCCACTATGCATCAAAAGAAGCCCGGGGGGCTGGGGAGGTGGGGGTGGGGTGGGGGGGGTGGGGTTGAAAGCCGAACTGAAGGCATGAGAAGCCTTACACCATGCCACTATGCAGCAAGAAGCGTCAAATGAAGCCCGGGGTTGGCCGGGGGGTGGGGGGGGGGGGTGGGAGAGGCAGCGGGGGTGTTTCCCTATCTAAGCAAGTCCATTGTGCATGCTCAGACCTGGGTGTGGTACATACTAGGGCATCGATCTTGGGGAGACAGACAACAAAGAAGCTTGTCCTGCCTGCCCTTTTGGGATTCTTGCAAAGGTACAATTTAATATGGGGGCAATAATGACAATGCCATAGCTCATGCAAGCCTTCTACATGATGGTGCTGTGGAGGGGACGATTGATTCGATGTAATCGCATGAGGAACCTCAGAGCACGTAGGAGGCTTTACCCATGTCGGATATATCGAGACAGGCATTCATACCTGCACCTGAGTGATGCAGACTGTGTCAGAAGGCTGCATTTCCACAAAGAAGTTGTAACTGAGATCTGTGAGTTAGTAAAAGCAGACCTGCAACCTCGAAGCATCAGAACGACTGCATTGCCAGTTGAAGTGAGGGTACAGCTGCACCTTCATTCTATGCATCTGGATCGTTCCAGGCCACAACTGGGGATGTGTGCGCCATTTCTCAACATGCAACACATATCTGCATTCGGCAGGTGACTGCTGCACTATATCCTCGGAGGAATGACTACATAAAGTTCCCCATGACCGCCCAGGCAATGCATCAAAAGGCTGTGGATTTCTCCAGGATTGCTGGCTTCTCAAAGGTACAGGGCTGCATTAATTGTACCCACATCGCCTTGTGAGCACCTTTGGAGGATTCTGAGATATACAGGAACAGAAAAGGCTTCCATTCCATTAATGTGCAGTTTGTGTGTGATGACATGCATCGCATCATGTCAGTTGATGCAAGATACCCTGGGAGCACCCAGGATGTGTTCATGTTACGCGAGAGCACTATATCTGTCATGTTTCAACAGCAGCCAGAAGGGCAGAGCTGGCTACTGGGAGACAAAGGGTACGGCCTCGCCACCTGGCTCATGATGCCCCTAAGTGTAACCCCGACGGAAGCTGACCGGGATACAACATGTCGCACATTGCGACGTGCAGCTTAATAGAGAGGACCATTGGCACCTTGAAACAACGTTTCCGATGCCTGGACCATTCCAGAGGCTACTTGCAATACTCCTCTGAGATTGTCTGTCAGTTCACTATTGTGTGCTGCATGCTGCATACCTTAGCCATCATGAGGCACAGCAACTGCTAGTAGAAGACTCACCTGAGGTGAGAGTGGCTGAAGATGAGGAGGAAGATGCAGATGAGGAGGAGGAGGAGGAGGAGGACGAGGAAGCCATGCATCTACCTGAACCCGGAGCATGACGGAGGAGGAGGGTGGGCCATCATGCCACTTTAATGATTGCTTGAGCCTTGCACCAGCAGCTTATCTGTGAACACTTTGTTGCCTGAAGGCTCAGCGCCAACTATTCCAAATGGACCATGTTTGCTGTTTGGACCTGTTCCGTAATGTTGTGTTGTGTTAAAGGAACAAATAATGGAAATTATTCTTTTTACTTCAAAAATTTGTGTTAATAATGGAACAAATAATGGAAATGTTTCAGTTATAATTTAAAATATATTTTATTCAAAAGTTTAACAAACATTTGTTTGCACTTAACTTAACATTAATAAAAATATTCCTGTATCAAATGGTAAAGTTTTCAGTTACGATCATTTATAAACTTTAACATCACTTACAAACTCTAAGATCATTTAAAAACTTTAAGATCACTTACAAACTTTTAAACTTGTAAAGTTACATAACTTACATAAAACTTTTAAGTTAAGAAGCATTACAACAGTAACAACAATAATAATAAGAAGAAGAACTACAACAACAGCAGCAAAGAAAGGCTGCATCCATCTCTCCTCCACCTTATTCTAAGCCCGCCCGCTGTACTTGGTCTTGGTGACTCCACCCCTGCCTGCAGGCGGTGGCGCAGTGTTTCTCGGGTTGGTACCAAGCTTATTCTTTTGAACATTTCTGGTAACGTGCACTGCTTGATGGGTGGGGGTGGAAGGGGGCGGGGGGTGGGGTTGCAGCTGGTAATGTGGAGGGTCCGGCTTGGGGCTCTTCAGAGGGTGGTCTGGGGATTGGTGGGGATGGCAGTTGATTCTGTCAATAGGCGCGTGGTCTGGGCATGTTCCCTTATTGCAGCAGCTAACTCCGAAATTATCTTCCTCATGTGCCCTGACAATGTGTCAACTTCCTGCAACATTCCCTCCCTCATTTTCACCAACAGTGCCTCAGCACCAGTGTGTCAACTACCTGCAACATTCCCTCCCTCGTGTGCCCTGACAGTGTCTCAACTATTTGTAATATTCGCTCCCTCGTGTTCACTGACAGTACATCAGCTACTTGAGACATTCCCTCCCTCATGTGCCCCAGCATTGTACCTGCTGCCTGAGACATTCCCTCCCTCATGTTCCCGGACAGTATTCCCATTTCTCGTGAAAGTGTTGTTACTTCTCCTGACAGTCCCGATACCTCATCACCCACCCCACTGATGGTGTCCAGGAGTGATCGCGTAGGGTCAATGCTCTCCCCACTCATTGCCATCATCTGAAACACATCTGTTAGATCCTGCACCTCAAGAGGGTGCTGTCCTTCCACTCCTCACCCTGGATGTGTCTCGCTGCATCCCACTGGGACCCGTCGCCTCGGATGGAGGGGCCCGGCATATGCCTCGCTGCATCCCACTGGAATCCCCAGTCTTGGACTGTGGGAAAGCATGGAATGTCCCACCAACACTCGTACCACTCAGGAAAGGGGCTGGCATCTCAATGGGCGGTTCCTACACCTCCTCCAAAGTAAGTATAACAGTGGGGGCTTCATCCATCCCGTCTCCCTTCCCCTCCCCCTCATCCCCATGCTCTTGGCTGGCAGGTGGGATTCAAAGATGTTCTCCTCTTCAAGCTCGTCCGCGTCTGAATCTTCTTCTGCATCGTCAGGGTTGGCCTCAAATTTTGCAAAATATAACAGAACAGACAAAAGATTAGTAGCAGAGGAGGGGGCAGAGTGGGTGGCATGAGTAGGGTCACACAGCCAGGCAGCAGGCTCATTTGAAGGAGCACAACGAATGATAGCACATTGCATCAACCGAAGCATAGCTGACGGAGACATCCTCTTGAACCGAAGCATGGCTAGCTCACACAATGTTTAGCAAAGCCAGACTGTGGAATTTGCAGGACGTACCCTCTCCCTCGAGTGTGGGCCCAGCTTGTGCAGTGGTGGTTGCTTTTCTCCAGGCAGGATCCATCAAAGAAAAGCGACCCTCTCTTCCAAGAATGTCAGTGGGTGCAGATTTGCCGAGCCTGCTCCTGTTCGAGTTCTTTCCCATTTGTTATGTGTCACCTTCCTCTGCAGAGATGAAAACCTAACTTTTTAGAGAGGGTGTCTTTCTGCTGCATGGGACATATACAGCTGGTCACATTTACAATTGCGATTCCATTGAATAAATGAAAATACTACTTACACTAACTACTTGACCAAGGTCCTGCCACTTCTTTTTGCACTGGCCTCCAGACCTCAGGGTGGTCACCATTGCACAGTAATCTTCTGCAAGTTGATTCCAGCGTTTCTTCATTTCCTTTGGTGAAACTTTTATGTGACCTCCGCTGGTATCCAATTCGTGCCATCTGGCCTCAATTACAGTAACCAGTGCCTCCATTTCATCCTGTAAGAATTTCTTGGTCCTTGAGCCGTGTTGCATCTTGTATTGCAGCTCTGATTTTTCCAATGAGAATTAAAATTCTCACACACAACAGCATCCATCAGCTACACACATGCATCAGAGCCACTCATAGGTCTGTCTTGCAAATTACGCAGGGGATGAGAATGTCATGTATTCAACTATCATTGTAACCCATGTATAAGCTGACCTAAGTTGTACACCTTGAGAACATTGACCACAAGGGGATGAACTTGTGGGAGACACTCCTAACCTGGACTTTCTGGTATAAAAGGGGAATCTCCATCCACCGTCTGTCTCTTGAGGTCTTGGTAATAAAGGTAACTGGTCACGGAGTGACCTTCTCTCAAGTATGGGCCTCGTGTGCATTTATACCATATAGCAAGGACATATCATTGGCGATGAGAAACTGGGAATTAAACCACACGAGCATGGCCACGAGCAGCACAGAAGAGAGGTAATGTGTTGGTGATGATTGGGACGACTTTATTGAGAGACTACAGCAAAGTTTTGTCACTAAGGAATGGTTGGGACAGGATTCGGCCGACAAACGCAGGGCTCATCTCCTGACAGTTTGTGGATCGAGAACGTATTCTCTGATGAAGGACCTTCTAGAGCTAGAGAAGCCAGCGGACAAGACGTTCGAAGAGTTCAGTAAGTTGATTGGGGAACACCTTAAACCGGCGAGCAGCATGCACATGGCGAGACACCGGTTTTACACACACCGGCGGCGAGAAGGGCAAAACATTCCTGACTTTGTGGCAGATCTCCAGCGACTGGCTAGCCTATGTAAGTTCCCAGATGCATGCAGCGCGGAGATGCTGCCAGACTTCTTTATTGAGGGCATCGGGCACGCTGGGGTTTTCAGGGAACTGATTGAGACAAAAGACTTGACCTTGGAAGTGGCGGCTCTGATAGCCCAGACATTTATCTCAGGGGAGGAAGAAACCAGAATGATGTATAACAAAAATCTTGGCTCAAATGCGGCAAACGACCAGGGAGTCAACATTGTTAACGCGGCACACAGTTCTCTAGGCAGACAAGGGCAATCGGACATGACCCAGCATGTAGTCGAACCCAAAGGGGGAATTCAACAGAGAAAATGTCTAGCTGAACGGCGATTCATGCCATCGCAATGGACAATGCGGCCAGTAATGGAGCCATCAACATCTATTAATGATGCGGTTAAGGACAGTTACAGAGACAGTCAGAGACGATTGACTGGTAATGGACCTTTTGTTTCCAATAACGGGGCCTCCAGCTCATGTTGGAGGTGTGGAGGCAAACGCCCAGCCAGAGCTTGCAGGTATCAGCAATATACCTGCAAAAACTGCAACGTCAGCAGTCACTTGGCGCGTATGTGCAGGAAGCCTGCAGCCAGGTTGATGTACGAGGAGGACGGGCCTAATGTCAGCCCTACGAAGCCAAATGAATACTGGGGGAAATCGCTGGAAGCTGAAGTTCAGCGAGTTCATGTGGAGCACATATATAGTTCATATACCAGGACGCCACCGATAATGATAAAAGTGCTCCTCAATGTCATCCCAGTATTAATGGAGCTAGACACTGGGGCCAGCCAGTCCCTGATGAGTCTCAAACAGTTCAAAAGGTTGTGGGTGTCCAAGGCCAGGAGGCCAAAATTATTGCCGATTGACGCACAGCTACAGACAAATACAAAGGAGATCATTCCGGTGCTAGGCAGCGCCACGGTAGTCATGACCCACAAAGTTTCGGAGAACAGGTTGCCACTCTGGATTGTCCCGTGGGATGATCCTGCACTACTGGGAAGGAGTTGGCTTGCTGTCATGAACTGGAAATGGGGTGATGTCAATGCAATTTCTTCTGTGTAGTGAGTATCATGCTCACTGGACCTGGCCAAATTTGATTCATTATTTCAACCGGGCATCGGCACTTTCATGGAAGCCAAAGTAGTGATTCACATAAACCCGGACACCAGGCCAGTACACCATAAGGCCAGAGCGGTGCCGTACGTGATGCGGGAAAAGATAGAATGCGAATTGGATCGCCTGCTGAGGAAAGGCATCATCTCGCCAGTCGAATTCATTGACTGGGCAAACCCGATCTTGCCGGTGCTTAAGGCGGATGGGTCGCTCAGGAAATGTGGCGATTACAAGGCCACCATCAATCGGATGTCACTCCAAGACCAGTACCCGCTACCGAGAGCGGAGGACCTCTTTGCGACGCTATCCGGTGACAAACTTTTTTCAAAATTGGACCTGACCTCAATTTACATGACCCAGGAGCTGGCGAGTGAGTCGAAGAAGCTGACCACCATCACGACACAAAAGGGGTTGTTCTAAGTATAACAGATGTCCCTTTTTCTTAGGCAGTCCCTCGCAGTCAAGGATGACTTGCTTCTACACTAATACGAGTTCTCAGGCGACTGATGAGTCCAATGCGGGATCTAGAGTCTCTGTCACAGGTGGGGCAGACAGTGGTTGGAGGGATGGGTGGGTGGGGTGCTTGGGTTGTCGAGCACTCCTTCCGTTGCTTGCGCTTGGCTTCCGCATGCTCCCAGCAAAGAGACTGGGGTCCGTCCGGATGCTTTTCCTCCACTTTGAATGGTGTTGTGCCGGGGAATTGGGAGTCTAGTATCGAGTATGCGGATGATGTGGCCTGTCCATTGGAGCTGATTGGGTGTGGTCAATGCTTCGATGCTGGGGATGCTGCCCTGAGGATCCCCACAAATCATGGAGCTTACCACAGCGATATAGGATGTATTGGAGTTAAGTGTCAACTCTGCTTCTCACAGCATCGGAGCTACTTTAATCATGTGCATTTCAACATTTGTACATTCTCATGACTAAAACATATCTGTCTCTTCTCTCCTCCAGGGCCATCCTGCGAAGAACAACAGCCTCTGCTGTTTTATGATGAGGATGCTCAGAGGAGCTTATTCCTGCTGAGGGTGCATCATCGCAGGACATAGATGAACGAGGCACCAGCGCAGATACAAGCGCTTCAGTGAGTCCTGTTCGCGAGTTAGTTGAATCAAAGTTCACAAGTGAGCACGAGCAGAGAGTGGTGGCAGCGACAGTTGTGGAGCATCTGTGTCAGAGGACACCGTCCACTCCAAGCTCTGCTCAACTGGACAGAGATGCTGAACCCGGGGGACCATCAATGAAAAGGAGAATGCTAAAGGGTCAACAGCAACTGTGCGAGGTACTGGCAGTCATGTCCGAGAGGTTGGGGGAGTACAGCTCAAATATTTATGGATTGATATCGCAGACAATTACAAATATGCCTTCCATTGAGGGATTGGCCTCCTTCGTGTAACTTGAATCACGACACACAAATGAGTCTCTGCAGGCCCTGGCAGTGGCCCTGCAAACCATGAATGGCAACATGTCTACTGCCTTACATAGGATGACTGACAGATCAAATATGGGCTTTCAAGGTGCCACTGATCTCCAATCTGCTGTCCTGCAGAGAAGTAGGAGTGAAATGCCTTTTTTTATTCATAGGATTTGGGCATCGCTGGCAAAGCCAGCATTAATTGCCCATGCCTAATTGCCCTTGAGGAGGTGATAGTGACCGTCTTCCTGAACCGCTGTAGTCCGTGAGGTGAAGACACTTCCAAAGTACTGTTAGGGAGGGCGATCCGGGATTTTGACCCAGCGACGTTGAAGGAAAGGTGATATATTTCCATATCAGGTTGGCCCGTAACTTGGAGGTGGTGATGCTCCCATTTGCCTGCTGTCCTTGACCCTCTAGGTGCCAGAGGCCATGGGTTTGGAAGGTGCTGTTGAGGATACCTTGGCACGTTGTGACAGTACATCTTGTAGATGGTAGACACTGCAGCCACGGTGCACCGGTGGTGGAGGGAGTGAATGTTTAAGGTGGTGGATGGGGTTCCAATCAAGCAGGCAGATTTGTTCTGAATGGTGTTGAACTTCTTGAGTGTTGTTCGAGCTGCACTCATCCAGGCAGGTGAAGAGCATTCCATCAAGCTTCTGACTTGTGCCTTGCAGACGGTAGAAAGGATTTGGGGAGTCAAGAGGTGAGACACTCACCGTAGAATATCCAGTCTCTGACCTGCTCTTGTTGCCATGGTATTTATTTGGCTGGTCCAGTTAAGTTTCTGGTCAATAGTGATCCCCAGGATGTTGGTGGTGGGTGATTTGGTGATGGTAATGCCATCAAGGGTAAATAGTTAGTCTCTCGTTTGTTGGAAATCGTCATTGCCTGGCACGTGTGTGGCACGAATGTTACTTGTCATTTATCAGCCCAAGCCGAATTTTGCTACATGCGGGCACAGACTACTTCATTATCTGAATAGAACTGAAGACTGTGCAATCATCAGCAAACATCTCTACTTGTGACCTTATGATGGAGGGAAGGTCATTGTTGAAACATAGAAACATAGAAAATAGGTTCAGCAGTAGACCATTCGGCCCTTCGAGCCTGCACCACCATTCAATAAGATCATGGCTGATCATTCACCTCAGTATCCCTTTCTTGCTTCCTCTCCATACCCCTTGATCCTTTAGCAGTCAGGGCCATATCTAACTCCCTCTTGAATATATCTAACAAACTGGCATCAACAACTCTCTGCAGTAGAGAATTCCACAGATTAACAACACTCTGAGTGAAGAAGTTTGTCCTCATCTCGGTCCTAAGTGGCTTATCCTTATCCTTAGACTGTGACCCCTGGTTCTGGACTTCCCCAACATTGGGAACATTCTTCCTGCATCTAACCTGTCCAGTCGTGTCAGAACTTTATATGTTTCTATGAGATCCCCTCGCACCCTTCTAAACTCCAGTGAATACAGGCCCAGTCGATCCAGTCTCTCCTCATATGTCAGTCATGCCATCCCAGGAATCAATCTGGTGAACCTTCACTGCACTTCCTCAATAGCAAGAACGTCCTTCCTCAGATTAGGAGACAAAAACTGAAAACAATATTTCAGGTGAGGCCTCACCAAGGCCCTGTACTGGAGTAAGACCTCTCTGCTCCTATACTCAAATCCCCTAGCTATGAAGGCCAACATGCCATTTGCCTTCTTCACCACCTGCTGTACCTGCATGCCAACTTTCAATGACTGATGTACCATGACACCCAGGTCTAGTTGCACCTCCTCTTTTCCTAATCTGCCGCCATTCAGATAACATTCAGCCTTCATGTTTTTGCCACCAAACTGGATAACCTCACATTTATCCACATTATATTGCATCTGCCATGCATTTGCCCACTCACCGAACCTGTCCACGTTATCCTGCAGCCTCCTAGCATCCTCCTCACAGCTCACATGGCCACCCAGCTTAATGTCTTCTGCAAACTTGGAGATATTACACTCAATTCCTTCATCTATTGATGTAGATTGTAAATAGCTGAGGTCCCAGCACTGAATCCTGCGGCACCCCACTAGTCACTGCCTGCAATTCTGAGAAGGACCCATTTATCCCGACTCTCTGCTTCCTGTCTGCCAACCAGTTCTCTATCCACGTCAATACATTACCCCCAATACTATATGCTTTAATTTTGCACACCAATCTCTTGTGTGGGACCTTGTCAAAGCTTTTTGAAAGTCCAAATACACCACATCCACTGTTTCTCCCTTGTCCACTCTACTAGTTACATCCTCAAAAAATTCTAGAAGATTTATCAAGCATGATTTCCCTTTCATAAATCCATGCTGACTTGGACCAATCCTGTCACTGCTTTCCAAATGCGTTGCTATTTCATCTTTAATAATTAATTCCAACATTTTCCCCACTACTGATGTCAGGCTAACTGGTTTTTAATTCCCCATTTTTTCTCTCCCTAATTTTCTTTAAAAAGTGGTGTTACATTAGCTACCCTCCAGTCCATAGGAACTGATCCAGAATCGATAGACTGTTGGAAAATGACCACCAATGCATCCATTATTTCTAGGGCCATTTCCTTAAGTACTCTGGGGTGCAGACTATGAGGCCCTGGGGATTTATCGACTTTCAATCCCATCAATTTCCCTAAAACAATTTCCTGACTAATAAGGATTTCCTTCAGTTCCTCCTTCTCGCTAGACCCTCGGTCCCCCAGTATTTCCAAACGGTTATATGTGTCTTCCTTCGTGAAGACAGAACCAAAGTATTTGTTCAATTTGTCTGCCACTTCTTTGTTCCCCATTATAACTTAATCTGATTCTGACTGCAAGGAACCTATGTTTGTCTTCACTAATCTCTTTCCCTTCACATGTCAATAGAACCTTTTGCAGTCAGTTTTTATGTTCCCAGCAAGCTTCCTCTCATACTCTATTTTCCACATCCTAATTAAACCCTTTGTCCTCCTCTACTGAGTTTTAAATTACTCCCTGTCCTCACGTTTGCTGCCTTTTCTGGCCAATTTATATGCCTCTTCCTCAGATTTAACACTATCCCTAATTTCCCTTGTTAGCCACGGTTGAGCCACCTTCCCCATTTTATTTTTACTCCAGACAGGGATGTACAATTGTTGAAGTTCATCCATGTGATCTTTATATGTTTGCCATTGCCTATCTACCTTCAACCCTTTAAGTATCATTTGCCAGTCTATTCTAGCCAATTCACATTTCATACCATTGAAGTTATCTTTCCTTAAAATCAGGACTCTAATCTCTGAATTAACTGTGTCACTCTCCATCTTAATAAAGAATTCTACCATATTATGGTCACTCTTCCCCAAGGGGCCTCGCACAACAAGATTGCTAAGTAATCCTTTCTCATTACACAACACCCAGTCTAGGATGGCCAGCCCTCGAGTTGGTTTCTCGACATATTGGTCGAGAAAACCATCCCTAATACACTCCAGGAAATGCTCCTCCACCATATTGGTACCAGTTTGGTTAGCCCAATCTATTTGTAGATTAAAGTTGCCCATGATAACTGTTGTACCTTTATTGCATGCAGCTTTATTGATGCAGCTGAAGCTGTTTAGGCCTAGGACACTGCCCTGAGAACCTCCTGAAGCGATGTCCTGCACCTCTGGCCCACGAGGGGGATGATGGTGATAGTGGAGATAGAAGTGAAAATTCAATTTTTCACCCGTTTTCCCCCTCCCCCCACCCCTCCCTACGCTGCTACCCGACATGATGACTCCTCTCCCACTAGCCCAGTCTGCCTCTGGACAGGAGGAAGTGAAGCAACCTTTGGCGGTGCCCTCACGGGCTCCAACACCTGGTGGTCATCGGCTGCACGCACCTCAAAAGTCAAAGTAGGGATCAGAGCAGCCTACCACTTCCTCTGCTGAAGCCACAGGGATTACACCATGTCAGAGTACCAGACTGAGAAAAGCTTTACAGTTCTCGAACTGTGCGTACATGGGTGTATTTGTTAATATATTAAATTTATTAAGTCACATTAAATGTATTACTTTGCACCACTTTTCTGTGTTTCCCATTCATGAATGGTAAGTGCCAACTCCGTTTTTTAATTGTTTGGTGCTGAATGTGAAGACATGGATTTGACTTAGACAAATTGCTGGACATGCAATCGTGGATGGTTGGTTACAGGACTGTTTGTGTAAGTGAGTGCGGGGAGGGGTCAGGAGATATGATAAGTACATTGGTTCAATGTGAGTGACTATCTGAACCGTTGAGCTACTAGAGTATCCATGGCATCGCGAGCAGCAATGTGATCAGCTGATCTGGTGTTAAGTGCCCCATCTTCCTCTTCTTCCTTCTGCTCCTCTTCGCCAGTGGAATCCTCATTAGATGAGAAGTGCTGGGTGGCTTGTTCGCCTGCACCTTTATTCCTTGCTGCTGCGCAATTTTGTCCAGACACATCACACCACGATTATCCTGGAAACCCTCACTAGTGAGCAACTCCAGACGTGTCCATGACACATCTGGTTATCATATGGCTCGTGTTGTCATGCTCCTGGTGTTCGTCTTTGGGGTTCCTCAGAGGCGTCATCACGCAGGTTTGAGGAGGTTCTCCTATTTTGCCTAGCAGCCACCACGAAGGCTAATTCCAGGTGTAAACAGGTCGGGGGTGTTGGACTACCGCAATATGAAACCATCATGGCAGCTCCCAGAGAATATAATGTAGACCTACATCTTTTTTGTGGTTGCACATTGGCTGAACTTTGATGGAATGAAATCTCTTGCTGTTGACGAATGATCCTGGTTGATTTGGAAGTTTTGGGATTACCACCTGTGTGCAGTTGATGGCATCCTGCACCTGTGGAAACTAGGCAGAGACCCAAAGCCAAGTGCCTGCTCATTCTGGCTAGCGGCATCACAGGAGAAGTTTACATACTTTCCAGACCTGATAAAGAATCAATCCCTCACCTGCCTTATGCATTTATGTGCAACTGACTGCGACACCCTCGTTATGCTTCCTGTAGCGGCCTTGGAAGGGACTCGTCATCATAGGCAGTCCCTCAGAATCGAGGAAGACTTGCTTCCACTCTAAAAATGAGTCATTAGGTGGCTGAACAGTTCAATATGAGAACCACAGTCCCTGTCACAGGTGGGATAGATAGTCGTTGAGGGAAAGGATGGGTGGGACAGGTTTGCCGCATGCTCTTTCCGCTGCCTGTGCTTGATTTCTACATGCTCTCAGCGATGAGACTCAAGGTGCATTTCCTCCGCTTAAGGTGTCTTTGGCCAGGGACTCCCAGGTGTCAGTGGGGATGTTGCACTTTATTAGGGAGGCTTTGAGGGTGTCCTTGTAACGTTTCCTCTGCCTACCTTTGGGAAGTTTATATACCTACCAGACCTGAAAAAGAATCAATCCCTCACGTGCCTTATGCATTTATGTGCAACCGACTGCGACACCCTCGTTATGCTTCCTGTCGCGGCGTTGTAAGGATCTGGAGGCAAAGTAATTGAGGGCAGTGGTGCCTTTGGCCACTAGGTCCAGCAGGAAGCAGGTCTTCTTCTGGGAGGCTGCAGAGGTCTGCGACCATCTGACGTGTCAATCTCAGTGGAGGAAGCACTGCTCCTCCGAAAGGTCCAGAAAGCTGAGCCTTTGTCTCTAGACCCTGTTAGGTGGAGAGGGCCTTCTGCAAGCTCATCCCCTCTGCTGCTTTTGTCTCTGCTGGCAATCTGCAGCTTCTTCCACAGCAGATCCATGCTGCTGATGGTGCTGATTTTTTTTTACTCATCTGAAGCCTAATCAAAAGCAGCCATGCACCTATCATGATGATCTCCGTGTGAAAATCTCCAAACTGTAAAAATAATTCTCTCACAATGTACACTCACCAAGCTGTTTCCCAGAGGGAACTGAGAAAGCAGCTGTGAGCATTGGACCTTTATTCATATCAGTCCTCCTGAACTTAAACCACCCCAATAAGAGCCACTCAATCTCGCCTTGTTTTCACTGCAGAGTTTCCCGACCGCTAGGAAACCCGTGCAGCAGCCGTTAATTCCAAATAGGGCTCACAATCACATTTTAGGAGCCAGATTTAAATATGTTAAGGACAGACCTGCCTCTCCACGGCATATTTAATGGTCTAACAGGGGTGGGTTGATATTGAGCTCGATGTTTCAGGTTGATTGATAATGGTGAAAGGCAAAATGAGGTGCTAATGGGACAAGTGTAGAAACAAAAGATGGGTCCACAGGAGGTGTAAATGGTTACATAAAGGTGGAAGGAAGCATAAAATCTGGCAAAGAGAAGGCTCCCAAGGCTCAGGAATGTGGCAGACAAAAGGCAGTTAGACCCAGGGATGCAACCACCTTGCCGACTGTGTCCCCACCCCAAATACTAGTCCACAACTCCTCCAATTCCAATGGCTCTGGTGCAGTACCTACAGTCCGAGAAAATGTGGTTAAGTTCTAACATCTCGACACATCTAAGTAAAGCACCAAAGAGATGGAAGGAAAAAACCTTGTGATAAAGGATTACTGATTAGTGAGAGAGAGAGAAATATTTGGTCAGCAATATAATGGTTCATTTGTCTCTCCAATATCCTAAACTTGTCAACACATACTGAAATCCATGACATGATTCACTGTACGAGCAGTGTATTTGAGACAATCCTTAACCAAGACAGATTGTTATCGAATCTTGCCTCACAATGTACAGGGAATGTTTACAGAGCTTCCTCCGAGCCCTAAAGTAAGTAAATATTTTTTTGTGTCAGCTCGGTATCACCATGTTTAAGGTCCTTCAAACCAAGCCACTGTGACATCCCCAATATGTAACCTTCATGTAACAACACTGTACACTGTATACACCTAAGAAATGCACACCTTGACCACAGGGGGTGAACTTGTGGGAGACACTCCTCACCTGGTCATCCAGGTATATAAAGGGAGGTCCCACGCAGGGTCATCACTTCTTGGTCCTGTGAATAAAGGTACAAGTCACAGAGTGACCTTGTCTCCAGTATGTGCCTCGTGTTGATTTACAGTAGAGTGTAAGGTCACAACATTTGGCAATGAGAAACGGGAATCAACGACTCACGAGAATGGCCACCGGTAGCACAGAGTAACGGTACTGTGTTGGTGAGGACTGGGACGATTTCGTTGAGAGGCTCCAGCAGAGCTTTGTCACGAAGGACTGGCTGGGAGCGGCAGCGGCTGACAAGCGAAGGGCGCATCTACTGACCAGCTGTGGACCTAAGACGTACGCGCTGATGAAAGACCTGCTCGCACCCGAGAAGCCGGCGGACAAGACCTTGGAGGAGCTCAGCAAACTGATCGGTGAGCACCTCAAACCGGCGAGCAGTCGACACATGGCCCGACACCGATTCTATATGCACCGACGTCGGGAAGGGCAGAGCATACCGCACTTTGTTGCGGACCTTCGGTGCTTGACCAGCCTCGGTAAGTTCACAGACGCCTGCAGGGGGGATATGTTACGGGATTTCTTCATTGAGGGCATTGGTCATGCCGGGATTTTTATGAAGCTAATTGAGACCAAGGACTTGACCTTGGAAGCAGTGGCGTTGATGGCTCAAACCATGTGGGGGGAAGGAGGAAACCAAGATCATATACACGCGCAACTCTGCTCCCAATGTGGCGACGGAGCAGGGAGTTAACATTGTAAATGCGACTCAGAATCCCGCAGACAGGCAAGGGCAATTCGACACCAACCAGGCAGTAACAGACTCTAGGGTAGGTCCTCAACACAGACAATGGCAGGTTGAATGGACATTTACACCATCACAAGGGACAATACGTCCCGGGATGGGGCCATTGACACCCACTAACAGAGTGCTCAAGAGTAATCAAAGAGACAATCAGAGAGGAATGCCTGGTAACAGTTCTTTTGTTCACAACAATCGCAGCTCATGCTGGAGGTGCGGAGGCAGACATGCTGCGAAAACCTGCAGGTTTCAACAATTTATCTGCAGTAATTGTAACTTCAGTGGACATTTAGCCTGAATGTGCAGGAAGCCCGCAGCGAGGCTGGTTTATGAAGCAGATGAATCACAAGAGGGGTCTGCAAGGCAGGGTTATGCTTGGGACACAGCAATGGACGCTGAAGTTCAGCGGGTTCAGGTGGCAAACATCCACAGCTCATACACAAAGACGCCACCTATGATGATGAGAGTACTATTAAACGACATCCCGGTACGCATGGAGCTGGACACAGGAGCCAGCCAGTCACTTATGAGTGTCCAACAATTCGAGAAACTATAGCCACTCAGAGCTAGCAGACCCAAACTAGAACGCATTGACACGCAATTACGGACGTACACCAAAGAGATCATCCCAATGCTAGGCAGTGCAATGTTGGTGGTCACACATAATAGATCAGAGAACCGGCTGCCACTCTGGATTGTCCCAGGAAATGGTCCCGCGCTTTTGGGGAGGAGCTGGCTCGCCGAGATGAACTGGAAATGGGGGGATGTGCACGCCATTTCATCTCTGGAGCGAAGTTCAAGCTCACAGGTCCTACAAAAGTTTGAGTCACTATTTCAACCTGGTGTCGGGACTTTCAAAGGTACCAAAGTAGTGATACGCATTACCCCAGATGCCACACCAGTGCACCATAAAGCCAGAGCTGTGCCGTATGTGATGCGGGAGAAAATTGAGAGTGAGTTGGACAGGTTGCTAAGAGAGGGCATCATTTCGCCCGTTGAATTCAGTGACTGGGTAAGCCCCATCGTCCCTGTCCTAAACACGGATGGCTTGGTCAGGATCTGTGGCGACTACAAGGCCACCATCAACCAAGTGTCACTACAAGGCCAATACTCGCTTCCGAGAGCGGAGGATCTTTTTGCCACGCTGGCAGGTGGCAAACTGTTCACTAAGTTGGACCTCACTTCGGCCTACATGACCCAAGAACTGGCCGAAGATTCCAAGCTACTGACCACCATCACCACGCACAAGGGGCTGTTTGTTTACAACAGGTGTCTGTTTCGCACTCGTTCAGCAGCCGCTATCTTTCAAAGGAACATGGAAAGCCTGCTCAAATCCATCCCCAGAACAATTGTATTTCAGGACGACATCTTATCACAGGTCGAGACACCGAGGAACACCTCCACAACCTGGAGGAGGTGCTACGCGGACTGGACCGGGCAAGCCTGCGACTAAAGAAGTCCAAGAGTGTGTTTTTAGCCCCAGAGATCGAGTTTTTGGGCAGGAGGGTTGCCGCAGACGGAATCCGGCCTACCGAATCCAAAACGGAGGCGATCCGTCGCGCGCCCAGGCCCGGCATCACATCTGAGTTGCGTTCATTTCTGGGACTATTGAACTATTTCGGGAACTTTCTGCCGAACTTAAGCACATTGTTGGAGCCGCTACACATGCTCCTGTGTAAGGGTTGCGATTAGTTTTGGGGGGACTCTCAGGAACGGGCTTTCAATCGGGTGCAGAACCTGCTTTGTTCTAATAAGCTGTTGACCCTGTACAACCCCTGTAAGAAATTGGTTTTGACATGCGATGCATCATCCTATGGGGTTGGGTGCATGTTGCAGCAGAGTAATGATGAGGGCCAACTCCAACTGTGGCTTGTGCTTCCAGGTAACTCTCCCAAGCAGAAAGGGGATATGGGATGGTTGAAAAGGAAGCACTCGCATGTGTCTACCGGGTGAAAAAGATGCACCAGTACCTTTTTGGCAGAAGGTTCGAGTTAGAAATGGACCACAAGCCGCTAACAACCCTGTTGTCCGACAGCAAAGCTGTCAATGCCAATGCGTCATCTCGCATACAGCGATGGGCTCTCACACTGGCTGCGGATGACTACACCATACGGCACCGGCCAGGCACCGAAAATTGCGCTGACGCGTTCAGCAGGCTCCTACTGGCCACCACTGAGGGGGCAGCAGAGCAAAGCGCTGAGATGGTCATGGCTGTCGATGCTTTCGACCATGCAGGCTCCCCCATCACAGCCCACCAGATCAAAACCTGGACAAACAGAGATCCCCTCCTATCCTTGATTAAGAAATGTGTCCTGACTGGGGATTGAGCGCCCGCACATAGAGCACGCCCTGATGAGGTCAGACCGTTTCACAGACGGATGGATGAACTCTCCCTCCAAGCCGACTGCCTACTATGGGACATGCCCCAGAAGGGAAGGGCAGCATTCATCAGGGAACTCCACAGCGAGTACCCAGACATTGTGCTAACGAAGGCCATTGCCCGGTCACACGTATGGTGGCCAGGAATTGATGCAGACCTGGAACACTGTGTTCGCAGGTGCACAACGTGTGCCCAGCTGGGCAATGCCCCCAGGAAGGCCCCACTCAGGCCGTGGCCCTGGCCAACCAAGCCATGGTCATGTATTCACGTAGACTACGCGGGCCTGTTCATGGGGAAAATGTTCCTCATTGTTCTTGATGTGTACTCGAAATGGATCGAGTGCATCATATTAAATTCATGCATGACATCCACCACAGTGAAGAGTCTGCGTGCGGTCTTTGCGACCCATGGCTTGCCAGACATCCTGGTTAGCGACAACAGCCCGTGCTTCATTAGCTATGAATTCCGGGAGTTCATGTCGGTTAATGGCATCAAACATGTCAGGACAGCACCGTTCAAGCCGGCTTCCAATGGCCAGGTGGAACGTGCGGTCCAAATCATAAAACAAAGCATGCTCCGGATTCAAGGACCCTCCCTTCAATACCGCCTATCGTGCCTCCTGCTGGCCTACAGGTCCCGACTGCATTCGGTCACGGGAGTCCCGCCAGTGGAACCACTCATGAAACGCACATTCAAAACTCGGCTGTCCCTCATTCATCCAGTCCTGTCAGACATTGTTGAGGGCAAGCACCAGTCCCAAAATGAGTGCCATGACCATAACTCAAAGGGGAGATATTTAGAAATCGATGACCCTGTATTTGTTCTTAATCGCGCTTTGGGGCCCAAGTAGCTTGAGGGTACAGTAATTGGTAAAGAGGGGCATAGGTCATAGTGGTCAGACTTAACAATGGACAGATATGCCACAAGCATCTGGACCAAGTAAAAAAAAGGTTCAGCATGGACACTGAAGAACCTGAGGAAAATCATGAGATGCTGCCCACATGACTGCCAGTGAACGAGCAACAGGAATCTTCAGCAGCATGCACAGTCCCTGCGGCCAGCCCGGACGAGCCGGAATCACCACAGGTGACAATGACGCATGTCAAGGCTCAACAACCAGAGCCCCAACTGAGGCGCTCCACGAGAGAGCGTCGACTGCCTGAAAGACTCAATCTTTGACCCAAAGACGTTGGGGGAAGGGGGGAGGTGATGTCATGTATGTAACCTTCATGTAACTGTAAACTTCATGTAACAACACTGTACACTGTATACACCTAAGAAATGCACACCTTGACCACAGGGGGTGAATTTGTGGGAGACACTCCTCACCTGGTCATCCAGGTATATAAAGGGAGGTCCCACGCAGAGTCATCACTTCTTGGTTCTGTGAATAAAGATATAGGTCACAAAGTTACCCTGCCTCCAATATGCGCCTCGTGTTGATTTACAGTAGAGTGTAAGGAGTGTGCACACTATTCCCCTTTATGACACACTGGGGCCTAAATTACTCCTTTCCTTAAGGCATCTTAACACCGGAAAGCGACGGCCACGCTGCGGAGTGCAGTCGACGCCGACGTTTCATGTAATGGCCGCCATTATCAAAATTCCTCTTCTGTGTTATCCCGGCGGTGATCTGCTCCCCCCTACCTCTCCACTGCTGCCAATCCATGCTGAATGCATCATCACAGTGCGCACCGCCAATCTACCCCCCCCCCCCCCGACTGCGAAATTCCACCGTGAAAATCTTCGGCCCTGCCCGACGGTGTTAAAACAAGCTTTTTCATTGCAGTCCAGTAAGGCTGAAGCCCTCTGTAATGGCAGCGTGGCCCCCTTAAAGGGGAGGACCTACTGCTGCTGCCACTATGTTTTTTTTTATCGGCCGACTCTCATGCCGTCTTGACCATTATGCCCCCAGGTTCGGCCGGACCGTCAATAGGCAGCCTGGCACCCCCTCTTGGGTGCCAGGCCGCTGGCCGAGCCAAAACCCTTCCTGGCGTCCCAGTGGACTGAAGATTCAAGATCGCACACGCTCTCCCCTTGATGACATCATTGCAGCGGACACTCTCCCCCCGCCCTCCAACTTCCGCCCTTCTAGTGTTGTCACTGCCGCTTTTCCGCCTCAATTAAGAGCAACTTCTGGATCCGAGTGAAATAAAAACAAAGAGCGGAATTTTGCTCAAGAGACAACCTCAACCACCGGGGTGGTAAAAACCATCAAAACGGGGTGCGTGCGCCCCGTTTTGGGCGGGGGACAATTTCGGCCCCATTTATTTAAGTTCAAGAGCTTAGCTGCAGGTTGGATCTATGCATCTATGTGTGCATGGCATTGATAGAAGTAAACCAACTGAAATTGCACAGCTTACCAGTCCGTACAACTGGTAAGCTTCCTTCTATTGGTCTACTCAGGACCATCCTTCCTGTACAGCATTGTCTTGCATGGTTACCTGGAGCCAAGTTAGAAGAATTCCAATCCCCAGTTACATGTCTACAATCCCAAATTCCATTAATGATCGAGTCTTGCTGGTTAATCATCAACATAGGAATACTGTGGACATTCCTGGCATGAAAGAGTGACTTAATTCTGCATTCCAAAGCCGGCCACCTCAACACCAAAGATAACACAGGAAGGGTTACTTCCTAGTTGCTCATTGGAAAACTTTAAGGCATTGGTTGATCTCTTGCTATGCACTGAATGCAGGTTTTGCCTTCATTGTGATTTGGTTGTTGAAGAAAGATGAGGAATCCAAACTGCCATTTGCCTCTTCTCAATGAATTAATGATTGAGACAATCAAAAATTTCAAAATTGCCTCTTCAGGCAAGATGGTATTGTTGGCCTTTTTTTCTGTCACGATATATCTAACAGAAGTGTTTTTGTTTGTATAGTTTTGATTGGTGGCTAGACCTTTAATTCTAGCCATAAAGCAAGGAACAGATATTCCTCCTACAACACCTTGCCTGGGATCTGCACACATCCATGCCTCAGAGTGCCTGAATTTGGTGGTTGAACTCATTTGCTTCATTGGTTGCACACCCACCCACTATAAGGGCTGTAAAATGGGTTCTGAACACAGATGCAGCTCCAGGCTGAAGAGGCACGCAGCTGTGAAACAGGCTGATGGCCTCAAGACTTTTGGTTAGTAAGCTTTCAGGCCTAAAGATCCACAAGAATGGTGCAAAAGAAGATAAGATTTAGGGGGCAAAATTCGGTAGCGCCCCGATTGGGGCGTTTCATTTCAAATTTGAAAAGTAAGCGGCATGCGCAAATGATTGCTAACTTCTAAATTGGGCTTTAGTGCCCCAGGAAGGAAGGGGCCGGTAAATGAGGTGCTAATGACCTCAGTGAATTAAAGTATGCAGACACTCGGAGGTCGAACTCCAAACCAGCATCAACACCTTTACCAAAGCATACGAGCATATGGGCCTTACATTACACATCCGTAAGACAAAGGTTCTCTACCAACCTGCCCCCGCCACACAGTACTGCCCCTCAATTATCAAGATCCATGACGAGGCTTTGGACAATGTGGACCTCTTTCCATACCTTGGGAGCCTACTGTCAACAAGGGCAGAAGTCGATGACGAAGCCCAACACTGCCTTCAGTGTGCCCATGCAACCTTTGGTCACCTGAGGAAGAGAGTGTTTGAAGACCAGGATCTCAAAGCCAGCACCAAGTTCATGGACTACAGAGCAGTACTGATAGTTGCCCTCCTATATGCTTCAGAGACATGGACTATGTACTGCAGGCACCACAAAACACTCGAGAAGTACCACCAACGCTGCCTCCACAAGATCCTGCAAATCCATTGGTAGGATAGGCCAACCAATGTCAGTGTTCTCGTTCAGGCCAACATCCCCAGCATCGAAGCATTGACCATGCTCGATGGACAGGCCACATCGTCCGCATGTCCGATACTAGACTCCCAAAACAAGTGCTCTATTCAGAGCTCCGACACGGCAAGTGAGTCGCAAGTGGGCAGAGGAAATGTTTCAAGGACACCCTCAAAGCCTCCTTAAAAAGTACAACATCCCCACCGATACCTAGGAATCCCTGGCCCAAGACCATGAGGGGAGGGGAAGCATCCGGGAAGGCGTTGAACATCTCGAGTCTCTTCGCCGGCTGTATGCGGAAGCCAAGTGCAAACAACAGAAAGAGAGCATGATAACCCAAGCACCCCACCCCTCCCTTCAACCACCATCTGCCTCACCTGTGACAGACTGTAGATCCCTCATTGGTCTCATGAGTCACCTGAGAACTCATATTAGTGGAAGCAAGTCATCCTCGACTCCGAGGGACTGCCAAAGAAGAAGAGAATAACAGAGCGCTACACAATTTCAGGTAACTTGTATTCAGCAATCATCCTGAAATCCTTGACACTGGCTCAATCCAGCTCTTAAAGGGGATGTCATATCAATCTTCACCTGCTCATTTTCAGCAGTGCTGCATTTAAGAACATAAGAAATAGAATCAGGAGTAGGTCATTTGGCCCTTCGAGCCTGCTCTGCCATTTAATAAGATCATGGCTGATCTGATCATGGACTCAGCTCCACTTCGCTGCCCTCTCCCCATAATCATTTATTCCCTTATCACTCAAAAATCTGTCTATCTCCACCTTAAATATATTCAATGACAAAGCCTGCACAGCTATCTGGGGCAGAGAATTTCACAGATTTACAATGCTCTGATAGAAGAAGAAATTCCTCCTCATCTCAATTTTAAATGGGCAGCCCCTTATTCTGAGACGACGCCCCCTAGTTTTAGTTTCCACTATGAGTGGGAATATCCTCTCTGCATCCACCTTGTTGAGCCCCCTCATTATCTTATATGTATCAATAAGATCACTTCTCATTGTTCTGAACTCCAATGAGTAATGGCCCAACCTACTCAACCTATCTTCATAAGTCAACACCCTCAAATCTGGAATCAACCTAGTGAACCTTCGCTGAACTGCCTCCAATGCAAGTATATCCTTCCTTAAATACAGAGACCAATACTATACACAGTACTCTAGGATTGGCCTCACCAGAACTCTGTACAGTTGTAGCAGGATTTCTCTGCTTTGAGACTCCATTCCCCTTGCAATAAAGACCAGCATTCCATTTGCCTTCCTGATTACTTGCTGTACCTGCATACTAACTTTTTGTGTTTCATGCACAGGGACCCACAGGTCCCTCTGTACTACATCACTTTAGAATTTTTCTTAATTTAAATGTACGTGTCAAGGATGATGTGGCAGCTTCCATTGCAGCACAGGTGGAAGCAATGCAGTGTTTTAGTGCTGTAATGCAGACAATGGTTCATGTCAAGAGGCTCAGACTGCTCTCATGCAGTCTCAGCTGGATGCCACGCATGCTTTGACTGTTGCCAACGCTGCTGGGTTCACCATAGCCACCGGGGATCTCATGTTGTTGCAGCCTGCCACCATTCTGTGCTCAGGCAGATTTTTGGGGTTGCTGAAGTGCTGTCCCAGGGGAGTGGCAGTGGGTCAGTGAAGCAGGAACCTGCTGTCCGCTCTCAGGATGACAACATTCCTGATCCCGCCACTGCCACTCCGCCATTGCACTTTTCGCTGCCTGTCACCCAGCCGGCCCAGACTGCCGCTGCCCAGCCTGAGGTGGTACAGTGCACAGCTGGGCCTTCCAGGCTCACAGCTGGTCGAGGGCACCCTGCAAGGCCATCAGTAATCTCTGGCCCTGACACACAGCAGCCGTCCACCAGCCCTGCTGCAGCCACAGGGGACAGAATAGGTAAACCAAGTGTTAAGTGGGGATATAAGGTTGTGCACAAAGGTGATTCTTAAATATAATGGTTGTTTATGATACTGATAAATATTATGGGGCCAAAATTGATGGCCTTACCGCCCACTGCTGCTGACATTCCTCTGGTTGAACCACCCAGTGCCACTTTCGTCATGGTCCGGAGCGAGTGGGAGGGGAGAGTCGCCGGGAAGCGCCTGCCGACATCAGCGGACGGCCGATGCCATATTCTTGCGGGTGTGGGCTGGCGGCAAGACGGCGGTGGACCGCAGAGTACAGGCAGCTCTATCCTCAACGGTAAGTGTGAAGATGCTGTAAAAAAGGTTAGTGAAGTTTATTTAAATTATTTCTTTACCTGGATTGGGTCCCTGACGGTCATCAAATGTGTTTTTTTTACTTTTGATGCTTTTTATTTTTAGTTCTTTGACCCTCCATGGGCCCGACTCCATCCTCGGTGGCACTTGGGTGGCAAATGTCTTTGCCACCGAGAATGAGAGCTCTTGCCGGCTGCCACCCAGATTGGCAGCATACATCGCAGATTTGCCGCCCGCCAACCTTCGAGGGACCTGGGTGATGAAAACCCCGCCCAAAGAACTATCGGGGACCTCGGCAGCCATCGGCAGTCTTTTGGGCGGCACTTGGGCGGGCGGAGGCCTTCATCAAATTCGGGCCCAAAGAGATACATTTTAATTGGAATGTTGCATATTTGGTGGTTTCTCTCATTTCAGTTTTGGGGCTGTGGTATGGAAGGGGGGAAATTGATGTGCTGATGTGGACATGCAGAGCAATCGGGAAGTGGGATGGAATTCACTGGAAACAAAGTCTGATGAGACGGTTGCAGACCTCCCTTGCAGAATTGCGATTTAGTGGCTGCCTGCTCGTCACTGCTGTTGCTGCTCCTGCTCCTCCTCCTCATCCTCCTCATCGTCCTCCTGCTCCTCTTGCTCCTCCTCCTCCTCATTCTTGTCCTCCTCCTCCTCCTTATCCTCCTCCTCCTCCTGATGTGGCTGAGTTATGCCTGGTGGCAATGGCTGTGCCCTAATGATGACCAATTTGTGCAGCATGAAGCAGATGACGATGAAAAGGGGCACCTGCTCAACCTAGTACTGGAGGATTCCTCCTCACCGGAAAAGGCAGTGGAACCATTACTTGAGCACTCCGATGGTCTGGTCATTTATGTTCCTGGTGGCAGCATGGGCGTCATTTTATGAGCACTGGGCATGAATGTTGGGGTTGCAGAGGGGAGTCATGACCCTCAAAGCCTCCTTGATAAAGTGCAACATCCCCACCGACACATGGGAGTCCCTGACCAAAGACCGCCCTAAGTGGAGAAAGAGCATCCGGGAGGGCACTGAGCACCTCGCGTCTCATCGCCGAGAGCACGCAGAAACCAAGCCCAGGCAGCGGAAGGAGCGTGTGGCAAACCAGGCTCCCCACCGACCCTTTCCTTCAACGACTGTCTATCCTACCTGTAACAGGGACTGTGGTTCTCGTATTGGACTGTTCAGTCACCTAAGAATTCATTTTGAGAGTGGGAGCAAGTCTTCCTCGATTCCAAGGGACTGCCTATGATGATGATGATGATGGACGGTGGATAACCCTTGTCTCCGACCAGCCTGCTGTGAGCTTGATATGGTGGTTGAAAGAGAGCTGGCACACTGGTCTGGTGCAAGATGAGTGCATCGTGGCTGCTACCAGGATAGCGGGCTTTGACGGTGAGGATTCAGCATGTGTGGTCGCACACCAACTGCACATTCAGTGAGTGGTAGCCTTTGCTGTAACGAATACCTCGGGATTGTGATGTGGTGCCCGCAAAACGACATGGGTGCAGTTAATGGCGGCCTGCACCATGGGGAAGCCCGCTACCTTGGCAAAGCCACATACATGCTACAGCTGCTTCTCTCTGGTCATGGGGAAGGAAATGTATTCCCTTCTCCTTTATACAGAGCATCTGTGACATCGCGGATGGAGCATTGGACGTCAAATTGGGAGATGTTGGAGATGTCTCCTGTTTCACACTGGAAGGATCCGTTGGTGTATAAATTGAAAGTGATGGTGACCTTGACTGCCATTGAGAGAGCCGCCTCACCCTGGTCTGAGGCTCGAGGTCTAGTTGCAGGAGATGGCAGAGCTCTGTGACCATGTCCTTGCTGAAGCGCAGAGTTCAAACACATTGCCTCTCAGTGAAAATGATGTAGCAGAACTGCTGCCAGAATACCCTGGGAGGACAAGGTCTCCTGTTGGGCCTCCACACTCTGGCCACATTTTGCTGTCTTTCTCTCTGCCTTTCTGTCTGCCTAAGTTGCCTCCAACAGTGAAGTTGGAGCAGGAGGTCGAGTGCCAACACAGTTCCCATGAAATGATGGGACCGAAATTGTCCCTTTGTATAAGCGGCAGCTACAGATCGGTGCAGAATGGATGCCGAGTCGCGGCGAACTGGCTGACGTTCGTAGCATTACCCTCATGAGTTTTCCCAGCGGTGAGGATATATGCCCCGCTACCCCAACTTCCATCCTGCTCCTCCCCCCACTTCCTTCCCGCTCCTGAAGATGCGTCGTTAACAATGTCATCAGATCGCGCACCACCTCGAACCCGTCCCGGAAGCTAAATTGAACTCAAATCATCTCTGGCAGCCTGTCGGTACCAACGACAGGTTTTCGGGTCAGTACACACTGCTTGCTCAAGACCACCATGGCATTTAAAGGCAAGTTGCGTCCAGCAGAATTATTGTTGGAGAGATTTTTCTGACTTTTTCAACCATTGCGAGTCGCCTTGTTGACAGCGGGATTGAATTATAGTGGTCCAGGCTCTTCATACTCTATACATGATTGAGGAGGCTGGGCTTGTGGAGAATAACTAAATGGGCACTGTGTTGGCTGTGGAACACCTCCTGCATATTGTGCATGACATGGAGGCTGCAGGAGAAGGCAGCACCGGCTCCAATGCTGGAGAGGCAGCGGGCAAGGGACGCAGCACACATGGCTAAGGAACATGCAGAAAGCCATGGAGATGGCGACAGAGCTGAAACGAAAGAGGTGCACCAGGAAAGGACCTCAGGAAGGACCTGCCGTCAGGAAGAGGGTCAGGTACGCAGAATCCTCGCACAACATAGTAGGCCAGATGGACAGAAGGCAGCAAGGATAGGAGGCAGATGCTTGCCAGCAGCAGCCTGCAGAGGGTGAGGACCAACAAGAGCAGGAGGGAGATGGCAATGAGGCAGCTGTCAGCGGAAAACGCCTACATAGACGCGGTGGCAGAAGGCCCTATCGTCAAAGGGTCTACAGAAAGCAGTTCTCATCCATGGACCTCACTGATGACCAGTGTTTCTAGAGACTTTGATTCCACAAGGACATCATCATGGAGCTGTGCAATCTAATGCAGCCAGACTTGCAGCCTCAAACAAGGTTGAGGAAAGCTCTGACCATCGCATCCAAGGTCACCATTGCCCTCAATTTCTATGCGACTGGATCTTTTCAAGCTGCAACAGCAGACATCTCGAACATTTCACTGTTTGCCGTCCGTCGGGTGACAGATGCTCTATATAAGAGGAGGAGGGGCTACATATCCTTCCCTATGAGCAGGGAGAAGCAATAGGAGCAGCATACCGGATTCGTGAGGATAGCGGGCTTCCCCAGGGTTCAGGCTGTCATAGACTGTACCCTTGTGGCATTGAGGGCACCACAGAACAATCCCGAGGTGTTCGGTAACCGCAAGGGATTCCACTCCCCCAGTGCCCAGATGGTGTGTGACCACAACCGCAAAACCATGGCAGTTGATGCCCCGTATCATCGTGGCAGCACCCACGATGTTTTCATCCTGTGGCAGACCGGTGTGCCAGGGGTCTTTGCTGGTCAAAACCAAGATTGTGGCTGGCTCCTTGGAGACAAGGGATACCCACTGTAAGCACTTGACTGCTGACTTCCCTTCGCCACCCCAGGACTGCTGAGCAGCAATCGTACAATGACTCTCATTCAGCCACCAGGTGCATCAATGAGCAGACCACCGGAATCCTTAAACAGAGGTTCCGTAGCCTGGATCGCTCTGGAGGAACTCACCTGAGTGGGTCTCCCTATCCGTGGCCATATGCTGCATGCTTCACAACCTGGCAATCATGAGGGCACAACCATTGGAGGATGTGGCAGCAGTACCACCTGAGGAGAAGGATCAGGAGGAGGAGGCGCAGGAGCACGACACGCAGCATGAGGAGGAGGAGGAGGCACAGGAGAAGGACCAGGATGTGGGTCGTTGGCCACGCAGGAGGCGGCGTCACCATCCAGACCCTGCAAGGGAAGTCCTAAACCGCCTCATTGCTGCTCATTTCCACTGAGTTCATGTGCACTTTATCCTTCATCTGTGCATCTCCATGGGCAAACCAAAGAGCCCTTTCGCACAGCATTCCCCACAGTGAAATGAGAGACCTGCACAGATATTCAAAACCAAAGTAAAGATTTATTACACCAGAAATAATGGATCCACAAAACATAAACATAATCAATTATCACTCTTGTGCATTTCCTTGCAACCCCTCTTAAACATACCTATTCCAGACTGTCTCCCTAATGGCTGCATCATGGCTCTGGGAAGGCTGCTGCGTTGTAGGTATAGAAGTTACAGATATCCTTCTGGGACGCCCTTGACCAGCTCTGGCTCTGGAAGGGCCGGCTGCAGACTAGGCCGTATACTCCTCGGCTCGTTCAGTCAGAATTGGCTGGGGCGAATCCAGGTTTGGCAGCAATGGCGGAGTGAGAGATCTCGGCTCAGGACTGTTGTGATCCTGAGAGACCACATCAGTATCCTGATTCACTGAGCGTGTGCCACTCCCTCGGGACAGCACCTCATCATCCCCACCAATCTGAGGGAGCACAGGTCGGTGTTGTGGCGTGACACCAGAAGGTCTCCTATGGACCATGGTGGACCCAGCCGCGATGGCAGCAGTCAGATCTCACGTGCCATCCAGCTGAGACTGCATGAGAACAGACACAGTTTCGATGCCTCCAGAGACGACAGCAGTAAGACACTCCATGCCATGTTGCTGAGAGTGCATGAGAACATTCTGAGCGGCAATCCTCTTCAAACCAGCACTCAGATGTTGGTTCCCCTGCGCCTGTGCTGTAATGGCAGCTGCCACATCGCCTACGACACGCGTTCATTCTGGGAGTCCACCATCGTCTGCACACTGGCAATGATGGTCTCCATGGTGTTCGTAAAGCTGTTCACAATGCGGGAGGCGGACTCCTCCACGCTTCTGACCACTTGCGACAGGCTCTCGGGCATCCTTGCCATTGCCCCCCAACTTTTGCGAATGCATGGCCTCTACCCTTGTTTCAAAAGTCGCCACATTGAGGAGCTCGTCTGAGTCCTCTGCAGCAGAAGTCACGTGCGACCTCGCCCCCCCGGAGAGCTGGCACCCGAGGTTCCCTTTGCCCTTCACCATGCTGCAGCCTGCTAGGCCCCGGTGCATCATTCAGTGCGGACCCCTCTGCTAAATCTAACTGACCCGACCACGAACTCCCAGTATCTGAGCTGGTGCGTGGGAGTGTAGGAAGCAGTGACACGGTGCTCGCAGCAATGGCCTCATCTTCATCGCCCTCATCGGATACGTTGCCAATGTCTGCACTCGGCTCAAGGGTCTTGTCCAGATACTGGCTCACACTCGGGTCAAGGGTCTCGTCCTAACTCTGGCTCACACTTGCCTCAAGGGTCTCGTTCTCACTCTGGCTCACACTCGGGGTACCATCTGAAATCATAAATGGCACAATTGGTTCCATCAGGGTGAGGCACAGCATTGCACCGTGCAGAAAGCAACTTGCACACAATCATAAGCAATTGACTGGTAGGCACTTGGACTTTCAGGGAGAAATGGCATTAAAGGAAGGCCTTCATTTACCGATGCTTCCCCCAGCGGGATCCACACAACCGGCGGCCACAGGGAAGGCAACATGTGGGCCCACTAGCCACTGCACCCTCTTTTCTATGTCACTGAGCTGCTGGATAACGGCCTCGCCCCCCACCAGTTCTCTGTTGCTGCAAACGGTTGTGGGAGAATTTGGCCTGCAAAGCAAAGAAGGGTTGCAGTGTAACAGTGTCATGAGACCTTGGCAATTAGTGCAAGTGTGGGTCCATTACATGCAGATGTAACTCTGAAATGAAAGGGAGCTTTTGTTGCGAGTATGCACACATAGAAATATATACCTCAGCAATCAAAAGGTGCTTCATTCATCATCTTCATAGGCAATCCTTCGGAACCGAGCAAGACTTGCTTCCACTCTTAAAATGACTCCTTAGGTGGCTGAACAGTCCAATACGAGAACCACAGCCCCTGTCACAGGTGGGACAGATAGTCGTTGAGGGTAAGGGAGGGTGGGACTGGTTTGCCGCATGCTCTTTCCGCTACCTGTAGAGCGTGTGCTTTGAGAGTCTCGTATCTGGCATGCAGACAATGTGGACTGCGCAGTGGAGCTGATCAAGTGTGGTCAGTGCTTCAATACTGGGGATGTTGGCCTGGTCGAGGACGCTAATGTTGGTGCGTCTGTCCTCCCAGGGGATTTGTAGGATCTTGCAGAGACATCGTTGGTGGTATTTCTCCAGCGACTTGAGGTGTCTATTGTACATGGTCCATGTCTCTGAGCCATACAGGAGGGCGGGTATTACTACAGCCCTGTAGACCATGAGCTTGGTAGCAGATTTGAGGGCCTGGTCTTCGAACACTCTTTTCCTCAGTCAGCTGAAGTCTGCACTGGCGCACTGGAGGCGGCGTTGAATCTCGTCATCAATGTCTGCTTCACTGACTATATAGTGACGGTGCGAAATGAGTGAAGGTGGAGTTGAGTCCATGATCAGATCAGGCATGATCTAAATAAATGGTGGAGTAGGCTCGAATGGGCCAGGTGGCCTACTCCCGCTTCTTTTTCTTATATTCGTGTGTTCTAAGAGAAGGTGAAAGAGAGGCTCACAGATGGAAGGTGAGGAGTTGGGGGAATATGAACTCACTTTCATCAGTCGAATGATGGCGTTCAGCCTTTTGCAGCATCGGGTGGCGGTGCGGTCATGAATGGAGGTCCCCGACACCTGCACAGCTATCTCTCTCCACGCATTGACAAAGACACGCGTGACTGAGTCTTCCTGTGTCTGGATAGAGAATGTGCCTCCTTCCCTCCACAGCTTGGACCAAGGTCTCAAGGTCTACATCCGAGAAGCAGCTGGCCCTCTTTAAACCTCTTGCATTAACCATTCCTTCACAAGCAGGAGAGACAAACTCAATGCTCAGAGCTGTGCTGCAAAAGCTGCCCTTTAAAAAGGCCAGGGGGCAGCTGCATCGTTATCAGTAAATGGGCACAGCTGAATTTTTCGGATGAATCGGCCACTCCGACCGCACACTGCTGCAAAGAGCCCATTCCCAACACCAATACGTTTTTTCAGCAAAATTGCTGAATTTCCCTTTAATGGCCGCCGTTTCCATTGCAGTGTTAATGCATGGCAAAAAGCAATAGGTGTGCCTCGTTTCAGGCGATGGGTAACTTTGGCCCCAATATGAATGTTCTTGTTTCAAATCTGCCCTCAATGAAAATCAGGAATGTTTAACAGCCTGAACACTCCTTCAAATGAAAACGTCTGAAATCTGTCAAAAAGCCTGTGTGGAAATAAGCTGCAAACAGTAAGGACCGACTAAAATTTTTCCCAAAGACGACACCTTTAAATAACGCTTCTCCAGCTGACCCCCGACTGAAACTCGACAGCTGAAGCTGTTGTTGTCAGTGCCAGGCGGGAACATGGGGCGCGACCAAATTTAGCTTTTGTGGCGGTAATGGGGTGCTGCGCATGGCGTGATGTCATCATCGCCGGGTACAGCAGAGCGGGGCACTACCTGTTAGCACTGCTGCAAAACCCATGCCTAATTTAGCGGGAGGCGCTAACAGGAGGCATAAAGTACCCGAATTTCGCCCCCTCCACTCTGGATCTTTTGCCAATTATCTTAAATCCTCTGTATATCGACCCACCCGCCATTGGAAACAGTTAATAATTTCCTTATTTCTTCCTTATTTACTCTATCAAAACCCCTCATAATTTTGAACACCTCTATTAAATCTTCCTTTAACCTTCTAGGCTCGAAAGAAACAATCCTAGCTTCTCTAGTCTCTCCACATAACTGAAATCCCTCACCCCAATACTATAAAATGTTGTTTGATATGTCCTTACTATACAGTATAAATGCACACGAGGCCCATACTTGAGAGAAGGTCACTCTGTGGCCAGTTACCTTTATTACCAAGACCTCAAGTGATGAAGGTGGCTGGAGCTTCCCCTTTTATACCTGAAAGTCCAGGTTAGGAGTGTCTCCCACAAGTTCACCCAATTGTAGTCAATGTTCTCAAGGTGTACAACTTAGGTCAGCTTATACATGGGTTACAATGATAGTTGAATACATGACATCACCTGCCCCCCCAAAGTCTTATTGGGGGGCAGGTGATGTTAAGTCTCTCTGGTGGTTTACACTCCGTTGTAGAGCACCTAAGTTGGGGCTCCGGTTGTTGGGCGCTGACCTGAGTGTCTGCTGTTTGCGGTGCCTCAGGTCTGTCTGGACTGCCCACAGTGACTGGGCTCTCCTCCACTTGGTTCCGGTGTTCAGTCACCTGTGGTGGAGTAAACTCTACATCGTGTTCTTCCTCGGCTTCTTCTATGGGGTTGCTGAACCTCCTTTTAGTTTGATCCACATGTTTGCAGCAGATTTGTCCATTGGTAAGTTTAATGACCAAAACCCTATTCCCCTCTTAGGCAATCACAATGCCTGCAAGCCATTTAGGTCCTGCAGCGTAATTAAGAACAAAAACAGGGTCATTGACATCAATACATCCCGCCCTCGCATTCCTGTCATGGTAGTCACATTGTGACTGACGCCTGCTGTCAACAATTTATTTCATAGTAGGGTGTATAAGGGATAACCTGGTTTTGAGCGTCCTTTTCATTAGCTGCTCTGCGGGTGGAACCCCCGTGAGTGAGTGTGGTCGGGATCTATTGGCCAACAGGAGGCGTGATAAGCAGCTTTGTAGGGAACCCCCTTGGATTGTGAGCATCCCCTGTTTGATTATCTGCATTGCTTGTTCCACCTGGCCGTTTGAGGCCGGCTTGAACAGTGCCGTTCTGACATGGTTGATTCCATTGCCTGCCATGAAGTCCTGGAATTCAGTGCTTGTGAAGCACGGGCCATTGTCGCTGACCAAGACATCCGGTAGACTCTGGGCGGCGAACATTGCCCGTAGACTTTCTACCGTGGCAGAGGATGTGCTTGAATTGAGAATGTCACACTCGATCCATTTGGAGTAGGCGTCTACTACAACCAAAAACATTTTCTCCATGAAAGGACCTGCGTAGTCCACATGAATGCGTGACCATGGCTTGGTGGGCCAGGACCAGGGGCTAAGGAAGGCTTCCTTGGGTGCATTACCCAGCTGCGCACACGTGTTGCACCTGCGAACACAAAGTTCCAGGTCTGCATCTATCCCTGGCCACCAAACGTGTGACCTGGCAATTGCCTTCATCATTACAATGCCCGGGTGCTCATTGTGGAGTTCTTGGATGAACACCTCTCTGTCCCTCTGGGGCATGACTACTCGGTTTTCCCACAGTAGGCAATCAGCCTGAATCGAGAGTTCCTCCTTGTGCCTGTGAAATGGTTTAAATTCCTCAGGGCATGCCCTGTACGTGGCTGCCCAGTGCCCATTCAGGATACATTTCTTAACTAAAGACAGTAGCGGGTCTTTATTTGTCCAGGCTTTAATCTGACGGGCTGTCACAGGTGAGCCTTCGCTTTCGAAAGCCATGACCATCTCAGCATCATGCTTAGTTGCCCCCTCAGTGGTGGCTAGTGGGAGCCTGCTGAGTGCATCAGCGCAGTTTTCAGTGCCCGGTCTGTGCCGAATTGTGTAGTCATAGGCAATTAACGTGAGTGCCCACCTCTGTATGTGGGCCGATGCGTTTGCATTTATGGCCTTGTTGTTGGCCAAAAGGGACATTAGGGGTTTGTGATCTGTCTCCAGCTCAAATTTCCTGCCAAACAGGTACTGGTGCATTTTTTTTACTGCATATACACATGCTAGCGCTTCCTTTTCTACCATCCTGTAGCCCCTTTCTGCCTTGGACAGACTTCTGGAGGCATAAGCTACCGGCTGTAACTGACCCTTGGCATTCACATGCTGCAACACACACCCGACCCCAAAGGATAACGCATCGCACATTAGAACAAGTTTCTTACACGGGTCATATAACGTTAACAGTTTGTTTGAGCATTACAAGTTGCGTGCTCTATCAAAAGCCCTTTCCTGGCTGTCACCCCAGACCTAATTGTGACTTTTGCGTAGGAGCACGTGTAGCGGCTCTAACAGCGTGCTCAATTTGGGAAGAAAGTTACCAAAATAGTTCAGGAGCCCCAGGAACGAACGCAGCTCCGTCGTGTTATGGGGTCTGGGTGCTCTCTGGATCGCTTCCGTTTTCGACACAGTGGGTCTGATCCCGTCTGCTCAGGAATTCTACCTCTGGAGCTAAGAAGACGCACTTCACCTTTTTCAGTCGCAGCCCTACCTGGTCCAGTCTGCGTAGCACCTCCTCCAGGTTGGGGAGGTGTTCTTCAGTATCGCGACCCATGACGAGATGTCGACTTGAAAAACCACCATCCTTGGAATCGACTTGAGGAGGCTTTCCATATTTCGCTGAAAGATCACGGCGGCCGAACGAATCCCGAACGGACGTCTGTTATACTCAAAGAACCCCTTGTGTGTCGTGAGGGTGGTCAGCTTCTTCGACTCACTCGCCAGATCCTGGGTCATGTAAGCTGAGGTCAGGTCCAATTTTGAAAAAGGTTTGCCACCCGATAGCGTCGCAAAGAGGTCCTCCACTCTCGGTAGCGGGTACTGGTCTTGGAGTGACAGCCGATTGATGGTGGCCTTGTAATCGCCACATATCCTAACTGACCCATCCGCCTTGAGCATCGGCATGATCGGGGTCGCCCAGTCAATGAATTCGACTGGCGAGATGATGCTTTCCCTCAGCAGGCGGTCCAATTGGCATTCTATCTTTTCCTGCATTACGTACGGCACCGCTATGGTCTTGTGATGTACTGGCCTGGCATTCGGGTTTATGTGAATCACCACCTTGGCCCCCATGAAAGTGCCGATGCCCGGTTGAAATAATGAGTCAAATTTGCCCAGGACCTGTGAGCATGAAACTCGCTCCACAGAAGAAATTACATTGACATTGCCCCATTTCCAGTTCATGATAGCAACCCAACTCCTCCCCAGTAGTGCGGGACCGTCCCCCGGGACAATCCAGAGTGACAACCTGTTCTCCGAATCTTTGTGGGTCACGACTACCGTGGCGCTGCCTAGCACCGGAATGATCTCCTTTGTATATGTCTGTAGCTGTGCATCAATCGGCAATAATTTTGGCATCCTGGCCTTGGACACCCATAACCTTTCGAACTGTTTGATACTCATCAGGGACTGGCTGGCCCCCGTGTCTAGCTCCATTAATGCTGGGATGCCATTGAGGAGCATTTTCATCATTATCGGTGGCGCCCTGGTATATGAACTGTATATGTGCTCCACATGAACTCGCTGAACTTCAGCTTCCAGCGATTTCCCCCAGTATTCATTTGGCCTCGTAGGGCTTACATCGGGCCCGTCCTCCTCGTACATCAACCTGGCTGCAGGCTTCCTGCACATACACGCCAAGTGACCGCTGACATTGCAGTTTCTGCAGGTATATTGTTGATACCTGCAAGCTCTGGCTGGGTGTTTGCCTCCACACCTCCAGCATGAGCTGGAGGCCCTGTTGTTGGAAACAAAAGGTCCATTACCAGTCAATCGTCTCTGACTGTCTCTGTAACTGTCCTTAAGCACTCCATTAACAGGTGTTGATGGCCCCATTACTGGCCGCATTGTCCATTGCGATGGCATGAATCACCATTCAGCTAGCCATTGTCTCTGTTGAATTCCCCCTTTGGGTTCGACTACATGCTGGGGCATGTCCGATTGCCCTTGTCTGCCTAGAGAACTGTGTGTCGCATTAACAATGTTGACTCCCTGGTCGTTTGCTGCATTTGAGCCAAGATTTTTGTCATATCATTCTGGTCTCTTCCTCCCCTGAGATAAATGTCTGGGCTATCAGAGTCGCCGCTTCCAAAGTGAAGTCTTTGGTCTCAATCAGTTTCCTGAAAACCTCAGTGTGCCCGATGCCCTCAATAAAAATGTCTCGCAGCATCACTGGTCTGCCTGCATCTGGAAACTTACATAGGCTCGCCAGTCGCCGGAGATCTGCCACGAAGTCTGGAACACTTTACCTTTCTCGCCGCCGGTGCGTGTAAAACCGGTGTCTCGCCATGTGCATGCTGATCGCCGGTTTAAGGTGTTCCCCAATCAACTTACTGAGCTCTTCGAACGCCTTGTCCGCCGGCTTCTCTGGCGCTAGAAGGTCCTTCATCAGGGAGTATGTTCTGGATCCACAAACCGTCAGGAGATGAGCCCTGCGTTTGTCGGCCGAATCCTGTCCCAACCATTTCTTAGTGACAAAACTTTACTGTAGTCTCTCAATAAAATCGTTCCAATCATCACCAACACAGTACCTCTCTTCTGTGCTGCAAGTGGCCATGCTTGCGTGGTTTGAATTCCAGTTTCTCGTCACCAATGATATGCTGACTATGCAGTATAAATGCACACAAGGCCCATACTTGAGAGAAAGTCACTCTGTGACCAGTTACCTTTATTACCAAGACCTCAAGTGATGAAGGTGGGTGGAGCTTCCCCTTTTATACCTGGAAGTCCAGGTTAGGAGTGTCTCCCACAAGTTCACCTCCTTGTGGTCAATGTTCTCAAGGTGCACAACTTAGGTCAGTTTATATATGGATTACAATGATAGTTGAATACATGACACTGTTCACTATAAATGTTTATATGTGTATCATTGTTACTTAGCACTTGTTCATCTATTATAAGATAAATGTTGTTAAGAATTCAATCTATTATCATTCACCATAGAGCGGATAGGGATCTAATGTGGACTTTGGAGAATTCCAGTCGTTAATAGAAAGGTCAATCTGTTCATTCTCCAGGGTGCATTACCTACCAAAATATTAAGACAAATGAAGATACTCTTGAAGGTACAAGGAGTTGGAACTCACCTGAGAGAATTATCTAAGATATGAGAGCTGAAAAGTCTCAAGTAAGAAGGGTGGAAAAAACCCTTATGGGGTTAAAAATCAAGTTCACTCACAAAAAATGACCCAGCTGCTTGTGATAGGGGAGCTCCAGAATAACCATCCACAAGATTAATCTGTATCTCTTCAGTCTATTATTCCCCTCCATGGGTATCAATTCCAAAATATCTGTCTAGGAAAGTCAACAAAGCTAAGGTAAAATGATGACTAGAAAATCCAAGTCAACACAGAATTACAGCAAGACAAACTTTACACAGCTCTTCTTTTTCCCCAGTAGTAGATCTGAACCTGAAGGATTATTGGTGAATTTTATAAAAATTTCAGGAGTGACTCTGCCCATAATTTCTTCTGAATGATTCACTGTGGTGAGCAGATTCTGGTCATAAGAATCCAAGGGCTAAAATTTGGGGGCTTTTTGCCACACGTTACTGCCAAAAAATGGCAAAAAAAAGGGCAGGCCGCTGCTCTTTCGCCAGCTGGTAGGGGGACACACGGAGTCCTCCATTTTCAAAGGCCCAGCAGTGCTGCCAGTAAGATCCATCTCCTGCAAAGTAAAATGAGAGAGTGGTAACATCAGTCAGCGTACAATGCCGACTGAACATCACCACGGCGAACTTGGACCTTTGCGCCGAGTTCAGCGGTGGGTCCTAAACATGCCAGGTAAACCCTGACTGACAGAGGTGCTGTCAGCACCTCTTAAAGGGACACATTCATCTTTCAGGTATGTTTACATTTAAGCTATTGGATTGGGTGTATTTGATTTAACTGAAGTAGAGGCTTGCTGCAATTGATGTTAAAACTCTTTTATATTTGTAGGGAGTGCTGCTGGGCATTTGTAGGACCTCGGATGGTAAAGGAACGCTTGTGAGAAGACTGAAAAAGCTGCTAATACTCAGCAGGTCAGACAACATCTGTGGAAAGAGGAACTGAGTTCACAGGTTGGATTTTCTGTGGGGTCAGCGGGCTTGATCGGTGGCAGGTTGGGTGGGAATGTGTTTTTTCTCCAGTGGGAAAGGACCCCGCTGTGAACCTTCTTGTCATCTCTATTTCAGCTGCCATCTGTTTCATCAACATGGGTGCCCTTTATACTCTCTCACCTTGGTCCTCAGAAACCCACCACGATCAGCCCCAAAACCAGCAGCAGCAGGCACACCAGCAGCAGCAACAACAACACCAGCAATCTTCTCCGCAATCACTTGATGCTGCACTCACCAAAGGGCATCAGCAGCCGACCACTTTGCTGCCCGGGAGGCTAGGGATGGCTTCACCGTGGCCAGATTTATTTCATTTGATGCTATACACCTTGGTTGCCATATGATGCACCAGGTTCGCACCACTGCACAACACACAATAAAGCATCCCTACAATGCTCAAGCCATTCCTTTCACACTCACCACCATTGTGGGGGTACCATTATGCCTCACCATTCACTGCAACTCACGAAGCCATTTCCAAAGGTGTACACAAATCTGTCCAAAAATGCAAACTGTTCAAAATAAAGGTTTTAATGTTTGACAACACATTAATAGAAACTTTACATGAACATTGATAAAACACCTTTGTGTGTTGCACTAGGATGAGGGTGAGTGTGAGGGGTGGCTAGTGAGATGGAGAACTGATAATGTTGATAGCGAGGGATGGGTGGAGGTGCAAGGTAAGTTGGTGCGATTAAGGATGTGCAGGAGTAGGGTAGGGAAGGCAGAGTGATGGGAAAGTGATTACATAGAATTTCATAGGATATACAGCACAGAAACAGACCATTCGGCCCAACCAATCCATTTCACATTGTCACCACTCTCCAGGTAAGGAAGTTTCTTCTGAATTTCTTATTTGATTTCTTGGTGATGATCTAATATAGGAGTACATAGGACTACTTAGGATATACGGCACAGAAACAGGCCATTCGGCTCAAGCAGTCCACGTCAGCGTTTATGCTCCTCTCAAGCATCCTCCCGTCTTTCCTCATCTGAATCTATCAGCATAACCCTCTATTCACTTCTCCGTCATATACTTGACTAGACTCCCCTTAAATGCATCTATACTATTCACTTCAACCACTCCCTGTGGTAACAAGTTCCACATTCTCATCACTCTTTGGGTAAAGAAGTTTCTTCTGAAATCCCTATTTGATTCCTCGGTGACTATCTTATAATGATGGCCTTTAGTTATGCTTTTCCCCACAAGTAGAAACACTCTTTCTGTGTCAACTCTTTCATAATATTAAAGACCTCAATTAGGTCACCCCTCAGCTGTTGTATATGGAGAAAGAGTCAGACTGAACACTGTAAGCGCAAAGTAAAGTGTGACCTTAGTCTTTTATTGCAGGTCTCCAGAATGCCTCTCCAACCTGTGAAGCCTCCTTAAATACCTGCGCTCCCAAGGGATTATGGGATCCCTTGTGACTCCAGGGGATGAGCCCTCTGATGGCTGTACAGAGTAAATACAACTCCACATATAAAATTACACTCCCCCCAAAGTCCATAGTGTAACTATTTACAATGTGAGTTGATCTGGGGCACTTCTTGCTCTGGTTGATCGTCTTGGTGTGAAAGCTGGTGTTGTTGAATCATTTGTTGGGCCCTCGCTGGGCTGCTGTGCAGCTGGCCTTGCTGGGCTGCCTGGTGTGTTGGGCCCTGTGGGGCTGCTGTGGATGATAGGTTCTGTTTCTTGGTCAACCGTGGTGCCGGTTGCCACTGATGTGTATGTTGGTGGATCAAAAAAGGTAGGGTGCAAAATGGGTTGCTCAGGATAGTCCGTGAATCTGAGTTTGATTTGTTCCAAGTGTTTCCGGTGAATGAGTCCATTTGAAAGTTTGATCCGAAACACCCTGCTCCCCTCTTTGGCCAAGACAGTGCCGGGAAGCCACTTGGGGCCTTGTCCATAATTTAATACGAATACAGGATCATTGATTTCAATCTCGCGTGACAAATTTGCGCTATCATGGTATGCACTTTGTTGAAGCCGTCTGCTTTCTACCTGTTCATGTAGATCAGGGTGAACTAACGAGAGCCTTGTCTTAAATGCTCTTTTCATGAGTAGTTCAGCAGGTGGGATCCCAGTGAGTGAGTGAGGTCTTGTGCAGTAGCTAAGCAGGACTCGGGATAGGCGAGTCTGCAGTGAGCCTTCAGTTACCATCTTCAAGCCTTGCTTGATAGTTTGCACTGCTCTCTCTGCCTGACCATTGGACGCCGGTTTGAACGGGGCAGTTGTGACATGTTTGATCCTGTTATGGGTCATGAATTCTTTGAACTCAGCACTGGTAAAACATGGTCCGTTGTCGCTCACCAGGACATCGGATAAGCCATAAGTGGCAAACATGGTCCGCAGGCTTTCAGTCATGGCAGCGGTCGTGCTAGCCGACATTATCTCACATTCAATCCACCTGGAGTACACGTCTACAACCACAAGGAACATTTTACCCAAGAACGGGCCTGCATAGTCAACGTGTACCTTAGATAACGGTTTGGAGGGCCAAGATTGTAAACTTAGCAGCGCCTCCTTGGGTACATTGCCTAACTGCGAACATGTATTACATCTGTGAACTCAGGACTCTAAGTCCACATCGATACCGGGCCACTACACGTGGGATCTGGCTATCGCTTTCATCATTATGATGCCTGGGTGGGTACTGTGGAGGTCATTGATGAAGGTGTCTCTGCCCTTCTTGGGGACCACTACTCGATTGCCCCACAGAAGGCAGGCTGCCTGTGTAGACAATTCAGCTTTGCGCCGCTGGAACAGCTTTGTCTCTTCCTGCATTTCCACTGGGACACTGGACCAGCTCCCGTGAAGTACACAGCTTTTGACTAGAGATAATAAGGGGTCCTGGCTTGTCCAGGTTTTGATCTGTCGGGCAGTGACGGGTGATTGCTCACTCTCAAATGCTTCCATAACCATGGCTAGGTCTGCGGGCTGTGCCATTTCCATTCATGTCGTGGGCAATGCCAGCCTACTGAGAGAATCGGCGCAGTTTTCTGTGCCTGGCCTGTGGCGGATGGCGTAGTTGTATGCAGACAACGTGAACGCCCATCTCTGGATGCGGGCCGATGCGTTGGTACTAATCCCCTTACTCTCGGAAAACAGGGATGTCAGTGGCTTATGGTCAGTTTCCAATTCGAATTTTAGCCCAAACAGGTATTGATGTATTTTCTTTACCCCATAGACACACGCTAACGCTTCTTTCTCAATCATGCTGTAGGCTCTCTCAGCCTTAGACAGACTCCTGGATACATAAGCAACCGGTTTCAGTTTCCCGAAATCATTAGCTTGTTGCAATAAACCCCGACGACGCATCACATGCTTGTACCAAACACTTACATGGATCATACAACACAAGCAATTTGTTTGAGCATAACAATTTTCTCGCTTTTACAAAGACATTTTCTTGGCTTTTGCCCCAAACCCATTCGCCTCCTTTTCGTTGCAAGACATGTAGTGGTTCTAGCAGTGTGCTGAGTCCCGGTATGAAGTTACCAAAGTAGTTCAAGAGTCCCAGAAACGACCGCAGCTCCGTCACGTTCTGTGGCCTTGGTGCATTCTCAATTGCCTCCGTCTTCACGTTGGTGGGTCTGTTGCCATCCGCTGCAATTCCCTTTTCCAAGAACTTCACTTCAGGTGCCAGGAAAACGCACTTCGAGCGTTTTAACCTGAGCCCCACGCGGTTGAGTCGACTAAGAACCTCCTCCAGGTTCTGCAGGTGCTCGACTGTATCCCGACCTGTGACCAAGATATCGTCATGGAAGACCGCGGGTGTGTGGGACCGACTTCAGTAAGCTTTCCATGTTTCTCTGGAATATCGCCGCCGCTGATCGAATTACAAATCGGCATCTGTTATAAACAAAAACACCGTTGTGTGTGTTGATGCAGGTGAGGGCCTTCGATGATTCCTCCAGTTCCTGTGTCATGTAGGCTGAAGTCAGATCCAGCTTCGTGAACGTCTTTCCTCGCGCCAGCATTGCAAAGAGGTCGTCTTTGGTAGTAGGTATTGGTCCTGCAGGGAGAAATAATTGAAAGTTAATTTGTAATTGCCACAGATTCTGACGGTGCCGTCTCCCTTGAGGACTGGGACAATAGAACTGGCCCACTCGCTGAACTCGATCGGTGAAATGATCTTTGCAGCCAGTCTAGCTCAATCTGTACCCTTACTCTCTCATCATGTAAGGTACTGCTCTCGCCTTGTGATGGATGGGTCGTGCCCCCGGAATTAGGTGGATCTACACTTTTGCTCCTTGGAATTTCCGATGCCTCGTTCGAACAGCGAAGGAAGTTTGTTTAAGACCTGGGCACACGAAGTGTCGTCAGCGGGCGATAGCGCTCGGATGTCGTCCCAGTTCCAGCATAACTTTCCCAGCCAGCTCCTGCCAAGCAGCATGAGACCATCACTCGGTACCACGCAGAGGGGTAGCTTGTGCACCTCTCCATCGTAGTAGACCTTTACGGTAGCACTGCCAATTACAGGAATCAGTTCTTTCGTGTAAGTTCTTAGTTTCGTGCAAACTGGAGTTAAGACTGGCCTTGAGGCCTTGTTGCATCACAATCTTTCAAAAGTCTTTTTGCCCATGATGGACTGGCTCGCGCCCGTGTCCAGCTCTATTGACAACGGGAGTCCATTTAGTTCAACATTCAGCATTTTCGGGGGCCAATTCATGGTGACTGTGTGCACCCCATGTACCTCTGCCTCCTCTATCCTGAGTCTCTGGTTTGTCGTGATCCTCGTGGATCTGTCCTCCTCTGCAATATGGTGGTTTGCAGGTTTAACAGGCTCAGCAGCTCGCCTGCACACTCGTTGGAGGTGTCCCATTGTTCCACAGCCCTTGCAAATGTTTTCTTTGAATCAGCATGAATGGAAACGATGATCACCCCCGCAGCGCCAACAAGGTGTTAATGGCCTTGCATTCATCACCCTTGATGGTGGACTCTGAGACATCTGCGGACGTGCAGCTGCAGGCATGTGTGACCTGCCCTGTACCTTACGATTCGAAAACAACATCACTTTGTTCACAGTACTTGTGGCAGCACTTGTGTGCTGAGAGATTGCGTCATATTGTCACTGGTGGCAATGAACGCCTGGGCTATCACAATGGCCTTACTCAGGGTCGGGGCATCTATAGTCAAAAGTTTGCGAAGTATGGTTTCGTGGCCAATGCCAAGTACGAAAAAGTCTCTGAGCACGTGCTCCAAATGTCCTTCAAATTTGCAATATACCTGCAAGGCGTCTTAGCTCGGCGACATAACTCGCCACTTCCTGGCCTTCAGACCTTTTGTAGGTCCAGGACCGGTACTTTGCCATCAGAACGCTTTCCTTCGGGTTCAAATGCTCTCGGACCAGTTTGCACAAATCGTCATACGATTTCTCCGTGTGTTTCGCTGGAGTGAGCAGATTCTTCATGAAGCCATACGTTGGTGCCCCACAGACGATGAGGAGGATCGCCCTTAATTTGGCAGCGCTCTCTTCCCCATCTTGCTCGTTGGCCACAATGTATTTTTTGAGTCACTCCACAAAAGTTTCCCAATCATCTCCCTCCGAAAATTTCTCCAGGATGCCCAATGTTCTCTGCATCTTGGGTTCGTTATCTGTATCTCATCGGCAGTTGTTGTGTGTGGAGAAAGAGTCAGACTGAACACTGTGAGTTCAAAGTAAAGTGTGACCATAGTCTTTTATTGCGGGTCTCTCGACTGCCTCTCCAACCTGTGAAGCCTCCTTAAATACCTGTGCTCCCAAGGGATTATGGGATCCCTTGGGACTCCAGGGGATGAGCCCTCTGGTGGCTGTACAGAGTAAATACAATTCCACATATATAACATCAGCCTTCTCTATTCAAGAGAAAGGAGACCTAGCCTATTTATCCTTTCCTGATGGGTGTATCCTTGCATTTCTGATATCATCCTTGTAAATCTTCTCTGCACCCTCTTCTGTGCCTTTATATCCTTTTTATAATATGACAACCAGAATTACATGCAGTATTCCAAATGTGGTCTAACCAAGGTTCGATACAAGTTTAGCATAACTTCACTACCTCTCAATTCTATTCCTCTTGAAATAAACCTTATAGCTTGGTTTCCTTTTTTATGGCCTTGTTAACCTGTGTCGATACTTTTAGTGATTTGTGTATTTATACTCCTAGATCCCTTTGCATCCCCCATGAGAGAGATCCAAGCTTGCACTGGAGGTGATTCAGAGCAGACTGGTCCAATGAATACTTCCTGTATGTCATTCATTTAGCACTTTTGGACATTTTATACATAACATACTATATAAAAGCATTCCGTTGCCTTGTTTTAGTCTTGTAAGATCTTATTCCTTTGAATTGAAGTGCCCAGTTTCCAGTCGTGCCTAGAGTAATGCAAGGCAACTGAAATCAAAGTTAAGACCTCCAATAAAATTGCTGTCATAGAATATTTTTTTAATTAATTCATCGGATTTGAACATCGCTGTCTAGGCCAGCATTTAGTGCCCATCCCTAATTGCCATTGAGGTAGTGAGTCGCCTTCTTCAACCGCTAAATTTCTTACAAGCATATTAACATGTTTTTATTCTTATATTGTATTTCAGAATTTCAACTCCAAAGACAACCTAGCCAAATATCTCACTGATTCTCAAAAGACAGATAGACCAAAAAAATCATGAGTTACTTCAGTTTTCAAAGGGCTAACTCACAGTCTGAGCTTGAATTATATCCAGCACATTCGTTATGTGCCATTTTACCAGAATAAGTAGACAGATTAAATAAACAAAATTTTGGCAAACTTCAAAGGATCACTCCCAAGATGTTAACCCATCTTTAGTTGCTTTATTACTGTTCTTAGAATTTAGATTCTGGGAGCCTGGCATCGGTGAACTGGCTCTTGAATTAAGAGAGTAGGTACGAACCAGACACGAGATTCCCAAAGCAAGCGCTCTACTCGGAACTCCTTCACTGCAAACGAGCCAAAGGTGCGCAGAGGAAACGTTACAAGGACACCCTCAAAGCCTCCCTGAAAAAGTGCTACAACCCCACTGACACCTGGGAGTCCCTGGCCAAAGATCGCCCTAAGTGGAGGAAGTTCATCTGGGAGGGAGCTGAGCACCTCGAGTCTTATCGCCGAGAGCAGGCATAAATCAAGCGCAGGCAGCGGAAAGAGTGTGCGGCAAACCTGTCCTACCCACACTTTCCCTCAATGACTATCTGCCCCACCTGTGACAGGGACTGTGGCTCTCGTGTTGGACTGTTCAGCCACTTAAGGACTCATTTTAAGAGCGGAAGCAACAAAAGTAAAAGTGGAGGGCAGAAAAACCAAGGCAAAAATGAAAAAGGGCCACATTACAGCAAAATTGTGTTAAAAAGACAAGCCTGAAGGCTCTATGCCTCAATGCGAGGAGTATTCATAATAAGGTGGACGAATTAATTGTGCAGGCAGCAATTAATGAATATAATACAATTGGCATCACGGAGTCATGGCTCCAGGGTGACCAAGGCTAGGAACTCAACATCCAGGGGTACTCAACATTAAGGAAGGATAGACAGAAAGGAAAAGAAGGTGAGGTAGCGTTGCTGGTTAAAGAGGAAATTAATGTAATAGTAAGGAAGGACATTAGCTTGGATGATGTGGAATTTGTATGGGTGGAGCTGTGGATTACCAAAGGGCAGAAAATGCTAGTGGGAGTTGAGTACAGACCACCAAACAGTAGTAGCGAGGTTGGGGACAGCATCAAGCAAGAAATTAGGAAAGTGTGCAATAAAGGGCGACTTTAATCTACATATAGATTGGGCTAACCAAACTGGTAGCAATACGGTGGTGGATGATTTCCTGGAGTGTATTAGGGATGGTTTTCTGGACCACTCTGTCGAGGAACCAACTCGAGGGCTGGCCATCCTAGACTGGGTGATGTGTAATGAGAAAGGACTAATTTGCAATCTTGAAGCGCGAGGCCCCTTGGGGAAGAGTGACCATAATATGGTAGAATTCTTTATTAAGATGGAGAGTGACACAGTTAATTCAGAGACTAGGGTCCTGAACTTAAGGAAAGTTAACTTCGATGGTATGAGATGTGAATTGGCTAGAATAGACTGGCGAGTGATACTTAAAGGGTTGATGGTCGCTAGGCAATGGCAAACATTTAAAGATCACATGGATGAACTTCAACAATTGTAGATCCCTGTCTGGAGTAAAAATAAAACGGGGAAGGTGGCTCAACCATGGCTAACAAGTGAAATTAAGGATAGTGTTAAATCCAAGGAAGAGGCATATAAATTGGCCAGAAAAAGCAGCAAACCTGAGTACTGGGAGAAATTTAGAATTCGGCAGAGGAGGGCAAAGGGTGTAATTAGGATGGGAAAAATAGAGTATGAGAGGAAGCTTGCTGGGAACATAAAAACTGACTGCAAAAGCTTCTATAGATACGTGAAGAAAAAAAGATAAGTGAAGACAACGTAGGTCCCTTGCAGTCAGAATCAGGTGAATTTATATTGGGGAACAAAGAAATGGCAGACCAACTGAACAAACACTTTGGTTCTATCTTCACGAAGGAAGACACAAATAACCTTCCGGAAATACGAGGGGACCGAGGGTCTAGTGAGAAGGAGGAACTGAAGGAAATCCTTAATAGGCAGGAAATTGTGTTAGGGTAATTGATAGGATTGTAGGCAGATAAATCCCTGGGGCCAGAGATCATTTTCCAACAGTCTATTGACTCTGGATCAGTTCCTATGGACTGGAGGGTAGCTAATGTAACACCACTTTTTAAAAAAGGAGGGAGAGAGAAAATGGCTAATTATAGACTGGTTAGCCTGACATCAGTAGTGGGGAAAATGTTGGAATCAATTATTAAAGATGAAATCGCAATGCACTTGGAAAGCAGTGACAGGATCGGTCCAAGTCCGCATGGATTTATGAAAGGGAAATCATGCTTGACAAATCTTCTAGAATTTTTTGAGAATGTAACTAGTAGAGTGGACAAGGGAGAACCAGTGGATGTGGTGTATTTGGACTTTCAAAAGGCTTTTGACAAGGTCCAACACAAGAGATTGGTGTGCAAAATTAAAGCACATGGTATTGTGGGTAATGTACTGACGTGTTTAGAGAACTGGTTGGCAGACAGGAAGCAGAAAGTCGGGATAAACAGGTCCTTTTCAGAATGGCAGGCAGTGACTAGTGAGGTGCCGCAGGGCTCAGTGCTGGGTCCCCAAGTATTTACAATATATATTAATGATTTAGATGAAGGAATTGAGTGTAATATCTCCAAGTTTGTAGATGACACTAAGGTGCGTGGCAGTGTGAGCTGTGAGGAGGATGCGAAGAGGCTGCAGGCTGACTTGGACTGGTTAGGTGAGTGGGCAAATGCATGGCAGATGCAGTATAATGTGGATAAATGTGAGGTTATCCATTTTGGTGGCAAAAACAGGACGGCAGAATATTATCTGAATGGCGGTGTTATATATGTGGACTTTTATTTACTCTGTACAGCCACCAGAGGGCTCATCCCCTGGAGTCCCAAGGGATCCCATAATCCCTTGGGAGCACAGGTATTTAAGGAGGCTTCACACTTTGGAGAGGCACTCTGGAGACCTGCTATAAAAGACTAAGGCCACACTTTACTTTGAGCTCACAGTGTTCAGTCTGACTCTTTCTCCATAAAAAATAACTGGTGACGATACAGATAGTGAACCCAAAGATGCAGAGAACATTGGGCATCCTGGAGAAATTTTTGGAGGGGGATGATTGGGAAACTTTTGTGGAGTGACTCGACCAATACTTCGTGGCCAACAAGCTTGATGGGGAAGAGAGCGCTGCCAAATGAAGGGCGATCCTCCTCACCGTCTGTGGGACACTAATGTATGGCCTCATGTAGAATCTGCTCACTCCAGCGAAACACACGGAGAAATCATATGATGATTTATGCACACTGGTCCAAGAGCATTTGAACCCAAAAGAATGCGTTCTGATGGCGAGGTACCGGTTCTACACCTACAAAAGGTCTGAAGGCCAAGAAGTGGCGATTTATATCGCCGAGCTAAGAAGGACATTGCAAATTTGAAGGACATTTGGAGCACATGCTCAGAGACTTTTTCGTACTTGGCATTGGCCACAAAACCATACTTCGCAAACCTTTTACTGTAGAGACACCAACCTTGAGTACGGCCATAGTGATAGCCTAGGCGTTCATTGCCACCAGTGACAATACGAAGTAAATCTCTCAGCACACAAGTGCTGCTACAAGTAATGTGAACAAAGTGATGTTGTTTTCGAATCACAACGTAAGGGCAGATCACACATACCTGCAGCTGCACGTCCACAGATGACGCAGATGATGCAGAAGCTTCACTTGGAATATTGTGTTAAGTTTTGGTCTCCTAATCTGAGGAAGGATGTTCTTGCTTTTGAGGGAGTGCAGCGAAGGTTCACCAGACTGATTCCCGGGATGGCGGGACTGACATATGAGGAGAGACTGGATCAACTGGGCCTTTATACACTGGAGTTTAGAAGGATGAGAGGGGATCTCATAGAAACTTATAAGATTCTGACGGGACTGGACAGGTTAGATGCAGGAAGAATGTTCCCGATGATGGGGAAGTCCAGAACCAGGGGACACCGTCTTAGGATAAGGGGTAAGCCATTAGGACTGAGATGAGGAGAAATTTCTTCACTCAGAGAGTTGTTAACCTGTGGAATTCCCTACCGCAAAGAGTTGTTGATGCTAGTTCATTGGATACATTCAAGAGGGAGTTAGATCTGGCCCTTACGGCTAAAGGGATCAAGGGGTATGGAGAGAAAGCAGGAAAGAGGTACTGAGGGAATGATCAGCCATGATATTGAATGGTGGTGCAGGCTCGAGGGGCCGAATGTCCTACTCCTGCACCTATTTTCTATGTTTCTATGGTTCAGAGTCCACCATCAAGGGTAATGAATGCTGTTGGCGCTGCGGAGGTGAACATCGTTTCCATTCATGCTGATTCAAAGGGTACGTTTGCAAAGGTTGTGGAACAATGGGACACCTCCAACGAGTGTGCAGGCGAGCTGCTAAGCCTGTTTAACCTGCAAACCACCATGTTGCAGAGGAGGATAGATCCATGGTGGATCACGACAACGGAGACTCAGATAGAGCAGGCAGAGGTACATGGGGTGCACACATTCACCACGAATTGTCCCCCGATAATGCTGAATGTTGAACTAAATGGACTCCCGGTGTTAATGGAGCTGGACACGGGCGCGAGCCAGTCCATCATGGGCAAAAAGACTTTCGAAAGGTTGTGGTGCAACAAGGCCTCAAGGCCAGTCTTAACTCCAGTTCGCACGAAACTAAGAACTTGCACGAAAGAATTGATTCCTGTAATCGGCAGTGCTACCGTAAAGGTCTCTTATGAGTGGTGCACAAACTTCCACTCTGGATGGTACCGGGCGATACTTCCACACTGCTCAGCAGGAGCTGGCTGGGAAAGATACGCTGGAACTGGGACGACATCCGAGCGCTATCGCCCGCTGATGACACTTCGTGTACCCAGGTCTTAAACAAACTTCCTTCACTGTTCGAACCAGGCATCGGAAATTCCAAGGAGCAAAAGTGTAGATCCACCTAATTTCGGGGGCACGACCCATCCATCAAAAGGCGAGAACAGTACCGTACATGATAAGACAAAGGGTAGAGATTGAGTTAGACCGGTTGCGAAGAGAGGGCATCATTTCACCGATCGAGTTCAGCGAGTGGGCCCGTCCTAGCGTCCCAGTCCTCAAGGGAGACGGCACCGTCAGAATCTGTGGCGATTACAAAGTAACTATCAATCGTTTCTCCCTGCAGGACCAATACCCAGTACTAAAAGCCGACAACCTCTTTGCAACGCTGGCAGGAGGAAAGACGTTCACGAAGCTGGATCTGGCTTCAGCCTACATGATGCAAGAACTGGAGGAATCATCAAAGGCCCTCACCTGCATCAACACGCACAAGGGTCTTTTCATTTATAAGAGATGCCCGTTTGGAATCCGATCAGCGGCGGCGATATTCCAGAGAAACATGGAAAGTTTACTGATGTCGGTCCCGTGGTCTTCCAGGACGAGATCTTGATCACAGGTCGGAACACAGTCAAGCATCTGCAGAACCTGGAGGAGGTTCTTAGTCGATTCAACCGCGTGGAGCTCAGGTGAAAATGTTCGAAATGCATTTTCCTGGCACCTGAAGTGGAATTCTTGGGAAGGAGGATTGCAATGGACGGTATCAGGCCCACAAACGCGAAGACGGAGGCAATCGAGAACGCACCGAGACCACAGAATGTGACGGAGCTGTGGTCGTTTCTGGGACTCCTGAACTACTTTGGTAACTTCTTACCGTATCTCAGCACATTGCTAGAACGACTACATGTCTTACTACGAAAAGGGGGCGAATGGGTTTGGGGCAAAAGCCAAGAAAATGCCTTTGTAAAAGATAGAAAATTGTTATGCTCAAACAAATTGCTTTTGTTGTATGATCCATTTAAGCGTTTGGTACTAGCATGTGATGCGTCGTCATATGCCGTCGGCTGTGTATTGCAACATGCTAATGATTTCGGGAAAATGCAATCGGTTGCTTATGCATCCAGGAGTCTGTCTAAGGCTGAGAGAGCCTACAACATGATTGAGAAAGAAGCGTTAGCGTGTGTCTATGGGGTAAAGAAAATGCATCAATACCTGTTTGGGCCAAAATTCGAATTGAAAACTGACCATAAGCCACTTATATCCCTGTTTCATGAGAGTAAAGGGATAAATACCAATGCATCGGCCCGCATCCAGAGATGGGCGCTCACGTTGTCCACATACAACTACGCCATCCGCCACAGGCCAGGCACAGAACACTGCGCCGATTCTCTCAGTCGACTGCCATTGCCCACCACGGGGGTGAAAATGGCGCAGCCCGCATATATAGCCATGGTTATGGAAGCATTTGAGAGTGAACAATCACCCGTCACTGCTCGGCAGATCAAAACCTGGACAAGCCAGGACCCCTTATTATCTCTAGTCAAAAGCTGTGTGCTTCACGGGAGCTGGTCCAGTGTCCCTGTGGAAATGCAGGAAGAGATAAAGCCGTTCCAGTGGCGCAAAGATGAAATGTCTATACAGGCAGCCTGCCTTCTGTGGGGCAATCGAGTAGTGGTCCCCAAGAAGGGCAGAGACACCTTCATCAATGACCTCCACAGTACCCACCCAGGCATCGTAATGATGAAAGCGATAGCCAGATCCCACGTATGGTGGCCCGGTATCGATGTGGACTTAGATTCCTGCATTCACAGATGTAATACATGCTCGCAGTTAAGCAATGTACCCAGGGAGGCACTGCTAAGTTTATGGTCTTGCCCTCCAAACTGTGGTCTAGGGTACACGTCGACTATGCAGGCCCGTTCCTGGATAAAATGTTCCTTGTGATTGTAGACGCAATGTGAGATTCAAGTGGACTGAATGTGAGATAATGTCGGCTAGCACGTCCGCTGCCACTACTGAAAGCCTGCGCGCCATGTATGCCACACATGGCTTACCCGATGTCCTGGTGAGCGACAACGGGCCATGTTTTACCAGTGCTGAGTTCAAAGAATTCATGACCCGTAATGAGATCAAACATGTCACATCTGCCCCGTTTATACCAGCGTCCAAATGTCAGGCAGAGAGAGCAGTGCAGACCATCAAGCAAGGCTTGAAGAGGGTAACTGAAGGCTCACTGCAGACTCGCCTATCCCGAGTCCTGCTTAGCTACTGCACGAGACCCCACTCACTCACTGGGATCCCACCTGTTGAACTGCTCATGAAAAGAGCACTTAAGACAAGGCTCTCGTTAGTTCACCCTGATCTACATGAACAGGTAGAGAGCAGGCGGCTTCAACAAAGTGCTTACCATGATAGCGCAAATGTGTCATGCGAGATTGAAATCAATGATCCTGTATTTGTATTGAATTATGGACAAGGCCCCAAGTGGCTTCCCGGCACTGTCGTGGCCAAAGAGGGGAGCAAAGTGTTTCGGGTCAAACTTTCAAATGGACTCATTCACCGGAAACACTTGAACCAAATCAAAATCAGATTTACGGACTATCCTGAGCAATGCAGTTTGGACCCGACCTTTTTTGATCCCCCAACATACATACCAGTGACAACCGGCACCACGGTTGACCATGAAGCAGAACCCATCATCCACAGCAGCCTTGCAGGGCCCAACACACCAGGCAGCCCAGCAAGGCCAGCTGCACAGCAGCCCAGCGAGGGCCGAACAAATGATTCAACAACACCAGCTTTCACACCGAGATGATCAACCAGGGCAAGAAGGGCCGCAGATCGACTCACATTGTAAATAGTTACACTTTTGTCTTTGCAGGGGGAGTGTTATTATATATGTGGACTTGTATTTACTCTGTACAGCCACCAAAGGGCTCATCCCCTGGAGTCCCAAGGGATCCCACAATCCCTTGGGAGCACAGGTATTTAAGGAGGCTTCACAGGTTGGAGAGGCACTCTGGAGACCTGCAATAAAAGACTAAGGTCACACTTTACTTTGAGCTCACAGTGTTCAGTCTGACTCTTTCTCCATACACAACACGTGGCATATTCAGAAAAGGGGAGGTGTAACGAGACCTGTGTGTCATAGCACATCAGCCATTGAAAGTTGGCATGCAGGTATAGCAGGCAGTGAAGAAGGCAAATGGTATGTTGGCCTTCATAGCTAGGGTATTTGAGTATAGGAACAGGGAGGTCTTACTGCAGTTGTACAGGGCCTTAGTGAGGCCTCACCTGGAATAATGTGTTCAGTTTTGCTCTCCTAACCTGAGGACGGACGTTCTTGCTATTGTGGGAGTGCAGCGAAGGTTCACCAGACTGATTCCCGGGATGGCAGGACTGACATATGAGGAGAGACTGGAACGACTGGGCCTGTATTCACTGAAGTTTAGAAGGATGAGGGGGGTCTCATAGAAACATATAAAATTCTGACGGGACTGGACAGGTTAGATGCAGGAAGATTGTTCCCGATGTTGGGCAAGTCCAGGATCAGGGGACACAGTCTAAGGATAAGGTGTAAGCCATTTAGGACTGAGATGAGGAGAAACTTCTTCACTCAGAGAGTTGTTAACCTGTGGAATTTTCTGCCGCAGAGAGTTGTTAATGGCATTTCATCGGATATATTCAAGAGGGAGTTAGATATGCCCCTTACGGCTAAAGGGATCAAGGGGTATGGAGAGAAAGCAGAAAAGGGGTACGAAGGTGAGTGATCAGCCATGATCTTCTTGAATGGTGGTGCAGGCTTGAAGGGCCGAATGGCCTACCCCTGCACCTATTTTCTATGTTTCTATGTTTCTATATTTCCTCGATTCCGAGGGACTGCCTATGATGATGATAATACCAGCAGCTTTTAACTTCAGCTGCACATTTTCTGATTTAATTTTAGATTTCCATGATTTGCAGTTTTTCTGCACGTAGATTATTTTAGGTTTTGAAACAGGACCTAGTTCACAGAATCTGCTGAGTGGTTGATTTGATTTTCCTTATCTCTATGGGGCCAAAATTCAGCCTTGCAAAAATGCCTCTTACCGCCAGAAAGCAGTGGCCACGCGGCGGTGTTGAATGGCAGCCTGTGATATATTCACAGAGCACAGCACACACAGCTCCTAACATGGCAGGCAGTTCTGTCGGAAGCCTCCAGAACAGCCTGGTTCTGTTTATTATTAACTCTGCAGTTGCAGTACACAATACCTCCACATCCACAGTGTGGAGCTACAAACATTACACTTCTCCCCACTTAATGAAGAAGTTATTATGACAAATATCATACATAACTTTCATTTTTATACATAACACAGGATACAGACTTATTTTTTTTTTCCATATTTACAAATTTAACTTTACCACTTGTTTTCTGTTTCAAAGAAGATACCTTCGCTCTCGAACAGAACCTTCCAAACATGGTGTCGATTTCACGCTCATTCGAGGCTCATCCTGAGGAACGTTTTCCTCCACGGAATTGCCTTGATTTTCATTTGCACTCATTCTAACTGCAGGCTCTTTGTTTCCCTGACTCGGACTCAGACTTTCATTCTGATTCTCTCCTGGGTTTGTTTCCAGTACATTGGATTTAGGATTTGCTACTGGTGTATCAAAACTATCTGATGAGTCAGAAGTAATTTATCATTCCCACCTTCAACTCCTTCCATGTCTGCAGATAAAATATGATCAATATGAACAAACCTAACCTGTCCATTATCAAACATCTTGACCAAATATGTGTGAGGACCACCTATCTTCACCACTCTTCCAAGTAACCACTTTAGCCATTTATGGTGATGGTCCTTCACTCTCACCTTCTGGTTTAATTTCACACTTCTCTCTTTTACTCTACCTCTCTCATGATTCTCTTTCTGTCTTAATTGTGTCTCTTCTACAGACTGTGCCAAATTTGGTTTTAACAATGAGAATCTGGTTTGTGGCTGTTGTTTGAGAAACAACTCTGCTGGTGTTCCACCAGTAGTGGTATGAAGAGTATTTCGATATGTAATCAAAAAATTAGCCAATTTGTGATCCAATGACAACTGTCGTTTCCTTGGATTTGGAACTAACATTTGTTTCATGAGGGCATGTTTTACAATTTGTACAGTTCGAAGCAAGATGGTATGGTGGAACCTTGGTATGTTTCACACCATTTTTGCTCATGAATTGTGCAAATTCTTCTGAACGAAATTCTGGTCCATTATCCAAAACAATCTCTTCAGGGAGGCCAAATGAAGAAAATAATCTTTGTAAAATGTCCAATGTTTTACTTGTTATTTTCCACATTGGGAACATCTCAACCCACTTTGAATGGCTATCAATCACAATGAACAATTGTTGTCCTTCTAACTCAGCAAAATCAATATGTAGCCTTTGCCACACCCTGGGAGGCCATTTCCATGGCTGTAATGGTACTGATGGTGGCTGCTTGCTTACCGATTGACATGCCGTACACTGACTGACGATGTACTATATATCTTTATCAAGACCTGGACACCATAAATAACTGGGTGCAAAATTCTTGGTCAAGCACATTCCCAGGTGCTGGTCATGGAGGTCTCCTAATAATTTGGACCTGAATTTATTTGGTATAACCACTCTTGCACCCCACATGATACAATCTTTATCGACTGATAATTAATTCCTACGAATGAAGAATGGATGTGTATCTTTGTCTGTTACCTGGTTTGGCCATCCATTTGCAATATAATCATACACCTTTGACATCACTGGGTCATGTTTGGTTACTCTACCAATCTCTTCAGCTGTGACTGGCAGTTCATCAATGTATGAAAAATAAAACACTTCTTCCCTATCGGGTATAACTTGTGATGGGGAAGGCAATCTAGACATTGCATCAGCATTACTGTGATCAACTGATTGTCTATATTCAATATCATATGTATATGCTGACAAAATCAAAGCCCATCTCTGCATTTGGGCTGCAACTAATGTTGGAACTGAGGACTTTGGATGGAGGATTGCTGTTAGGGGCTTATAGTCCATAACGATGGTAAACGTACGACCATACAAGTATTTGTGAAACTTCTTGACCCCAAAAATGAATGCAAAAGCTTCCCTTTCAATTTGTGCATAATTACTCTCACTGGCACTGAGAGTGCGTGAAGTAAAAGCAATTGGTCTCTCCTCCCCACTACGTGATACATGAGAGATCACTGCCCCAACTCCAAATGGAGAAGCATCACATGATTGCTTAATCTCCTTAGATATGTCATAGTGAACTAACATGGTGCTCTCTACAATTTGCTTTTACACTCCTTGAATGCTGTATCGCATTCTTTTGACCACTTCCAATGGACCTGTTTTTTCAAAAGTTCATTCAGTGGATGTAATACTGTAACCAAATTTGGTAGGAACTTCCCATAATAGTTCAAAAGACCCAAGAATGAATGAAGTTCAGTGACATTCCTGGGAGTGGGTGCATTTCTGAATGCATCCAGTTTTTCCTTGGTCAGATGTAAACCATCTTTGTCTACTCTGTTCCCTTCGTACTCCACTGAGTTTTTAAATAACTCACACTTACGAGCAGACACTCGTACTCTGTGCTTCTCTAGCCGTTTGAGGACTTCATTCAATATGTTATTATGAATTTGCCAATTTAGTGCTGAAATTAGTATGTCATCCAAATAACATACTATCCCTTCAATACCTTGCAAAATCTGATTCATCACCTCTTGGAATATGGCAGGGGCAGAAGACACTCCAAACGATAGCCTATTAAATTGATATAGGCCTAGATGAGTATTTATAGTCAAACATAACTTGGACTCCTCTTCTAGTTTAAGCTGTAAGTAGGCATTCATAAGATCCAGTTTTGAGAAGATCTGACCACCTATCAGTGTTGTGAACAACTCTTCTATATTCGGCAATGTATTGGGGACATTACCCTCTAGAACTTGGTTTACGGTTACTTTATAATCACCACACAATCTTACCTTACCATCGGACTTAGGTACAACAACAATGAGCGTAGCCCAATTAGATCGATCTGTCTTTCAAATAATGTTCTCAGTCTCTAGTCTTTTGAGTTCTTGCTCAACTTTCTCCTTGAGTGCATATGGTACGGAAAGTGGCTTGTAGTAAACCGATCTAGCGTCCTTCTGTACGCTGACACTCGCCTTGAAGCCTTGGATTGGACTGCCCGTTTCGCAGAACACCTTCAGATACTTCTTGATAACCTCATCCGTTGATGAAAATCTCGCTACCACACAGAAAATCTCACTCCAATCCAGCTTCAGTGAGCTCAACCAATTTCTTCTTAGTAAGGCATCCTTGTCTCCTTTCACTACTATTAGAGGCAAGTTCTGAAGTTGATACTTGTAATTCACTGGTACGGTGATACGATCTACCACAGGAATTTTCTCTCCCGAGTAGCCTCGCAACTCTACCTTGGATTTCTCCTGTTGGAAATCACACAATTTGTCGAGGGACAGCGACTCCGATATTACACTGACGGAGGCACACGTTTCGATTTCCATTGGTATCTTGAATCCCGTAACAGCTATTTGGATTTTGATACTTTCCGAATCGCTGTCCATTAACCTCGTGCTCCTGATGACGTGTAACTCTAACATCTCCTTGTTCTGTTGTTGTTCTTCCATGCTATGTAGTCTCTTGGGATTTCTACTCATAGCTTTGAACGCTGGCCTCATAGCTTTGAACGCTGATTTATCCTTCAGTCGGCATGCCTTTGCAAGATGCCCAGTCTTTCTGCAGAACAAACAGTCTGCCTTCACGTATGGACAACTTTGTGCAATGTGTTGTCCCAGGCACCTATAGCACGACTTCGACGCTCTATTTGAATTTCCAGTTTCTGAGACTTTGGGCCCCCACCGTCTTTTACTTTGAACCTGCAGGTGATTTACCTCAGTTGACTGACGACCGTAATTATTATTTAATTCTCGGGAGTATTTTCCGGCTATGCTCATCGAATTTGCTGTCTGACAAGCAATCTCAAAAGTCAAGTCATCCATCATCAATAACTTCCTTCTGATTACATCATTTTTCATCCCACAAACAAAATGATCCCGTAATGCTCTGTTTTGAAAGTTTCCAAAATTACAGTGCAATGATAGCTTTTTTAATGCTACGATGTAATCACTGATACTTAAATCAGTCTTTGGATTCCAAATCCCGAAATGATAGCTTTCAGCAATTTCTAATGGTTTGGGGTTATAGTGCTGCTCCAGCTTCATTAAAATTTCTTTAAGCGTTGTGTCCTTTGGCTCGTCAGGCACAAGCAGATTTACCAGTGTTTCATACAATGCCGGACCGACCTCCGATATTGCTCTCTTACGTTCCAACACAGCCCGGTTCTGGACTGCATTGTCTGGAACTTCAATTATGTTATTTGCAGTGAAATACATTACTAGCCGACCCACATATGCTTTAAAACGGTCCCGGTCATGTCGATATTCACCCAAATGTCCCATTACACCTGCCATTTTAATCTCTAGCTGTTCACACCGTGTGCTTTATTTTACCTCAGATTTTTGTAGTTTTTTCCAAAAACAGAAACTTCCAAAGTATCTCTGTCGGCTGGCTGAATCCTTCACCAACAAAATTTAAGCTTTAAATCACCCGAAAAATCCCATCTCATCGCCAAATGTGATATATTCACAGAGCACAAGCACACACAGCTCCTAACATGGCAGGCAGCTCTCTCGGAAGCCTCCGGAACAGCCTGGTTCTGTTTATTATTGACTCTGCATTTGCAGTACGCAATATGTCCACATCCACAATGTGGAGCTACAAACATTACACTGCCGAATTGTAGTCAAATGGCTGCCGCTAGCAAAATTCTCCTCGGTGCTTTTTCCGGAAGTCCACACTACTGCCCCGCTGCTGCGACCTCTCCTAAGTGCATCATCAAAGCACGCACCGCCGATCTCCCGCATCTCAAGCTAAATTCAGAGGATACAATCTTCGGGCTGCCGAGAGCTGCCCCCGATAGCTTTTTCTGTCGGTGCACTGTGTTTTCAGTGTGGGGCGACATGGCTGTGCAGCAACCATTCAAGGGGAGGGCGCACATGCCACGGCCGCCATATTATTTTTTTGGCTGGACAATTATGCCCCTGGGTTTGGCCCGGCCACCAATAGGCAGCCTGGCACCCCCTCTTGAGTGTCAGGCCGCTGGCTCGGCTATGCTGATGACTAACAGCGGCGGAGACTCTGTCCCGCCTTCACTTTCGCCCCTCTTGTGATCAATCTTCTGCTCTCCACCCCACTTCCACCCACATTATGACTGACTTACGGTCTGCTCGAAAAAATATGAAAAAGAGCTGAATTTTGCGCAAGAGGCCACCTCATCCACCGCGGCAGTGAAAACACAACAAAAGCGGTAGGTGGAACCCGTTTCGGGCAGCGGTGAATTTCGGCCTCTCTGTCTTCATGCTTTTCATTTCTCTCCCAAAATAGCTCATAAGTGCAGCCATAAAGGACCAGGCCTTCGATCAACTGGCTGTCCAGTTGCACTGTAGCATTGAGAACAAAAAGGGTCTTTTTTTTACTATTCTATCTGTAAATACAGTGTATAACAAGGTTTATTATGAATAAGAATCAAACAAACTTTTATGAAGTTATTAAGACATCTAGATAAACATTGAAACTTCAGAGACAATTGGTGGTCAATTATAGGCTGATTTTAAAATTCTTGCTAATGTGCAAATAGAATAAAATACAGAGATCTGGCAAAGAGCAATCAGATTATCTCAGAAATAGATATAATAGTTCTTGATGTACTCAATCATAGTCATTTAACACTAATGGTTTCAAGTTATTTTTAGATTTCTAATGAACTTGTGATCAAACTGAACATCACTTTACATTTAAGACTAGAGGAATATCTGGTTTTAGTAATGACTTCTTAAATGTAATCAAACCCCTTTACAATAGAAATAATTGCTGTTTTTCTTTCAGTTCTGGCACGACACCAAGAATTACAATAGAGATAGACATTAGACAAGAATACACAATCTCTATATTATTTTATAATTGCCAGAATGGAAGTGTAAAAGGTCTTGGTGATGTGAAAAAAATAAATAGTGCTTCATTAATTAATAGATCACTTCATGCTTTCTTTGGGAGGGAGAGGAGAGAATGCACGTTTCTGCAAAACTCTTAAAATGATCTGAATTTTGTTCAAAGTCTCTAGATTGACTACACAAATGAATATCCACAATATTTATATTTTATATTTATATGAATAGCCACAATATTTATATTTTTAGAAGTCAAATATTAAGCAATAACTGTGATTAAAGATCAACCACAAATACAAAAAAGGTAATTTTACCACTAAAATGAAAATGTGTAGAATTTTCATTGACATTTTGGGCTTCCCTGACGACTATATGTTATGAATCATTTATTATTTAATATTCTTGTAACTTTTTAATAACTATTGAAAAATTAAATAAAAAGCTTAATAATTTTATTTTTTGAACTGCATCTGTCATTTAGAAACCACATTTGCATGATTACAAACCCTAACTTTGTACTCATGCTGACTTTTTCACTTAAAGTATTGACAGCAGGAAATTCATCTCCAAGTTTTGCTGTGCCCGCATAAAATAGCAAGTTGAATGTCTTAGTCTCAATTTAATGTATTGTAGCAGGGTGATTGTGAGCCACATGCTGATGAGGGGCCTGATCCCCAAGTAATGGCATGGTCCTTTAAGAAACCTCACCTTTAAGAGGAAGGTTATGGTCCTTTAGAAACGTCACCTTTAAAAGGTATTTGAAACTGGAGTATCTGTGTGTGTGTGTGTGTGTTTGGGGGGGCGGTGCGGTGGAGAAAGGCTTTCTCCAGCCAGCTGAGCATAAAAAGGTGAGGTTCAAGTGAAGTAAGGGAAGGCTGAAAGAGGCAGGGTGTTTTCTAGGACTACTGTTTATAGGAGAAAGGAGGCTAGGAGATGGTAGGACTGTGTAGCAGTATATAGATTGGTATTGGTGTCAGCCGTGGTTCAATAGGTAGCACCCTCACGTCTGAGTCAGAAGGTTGTGGGTTTAAGTCCCACTCTAGAGACTTGAGCACAAAAATCTAGGCTGACTCGCCAGTGTAGTGCTGAGGGAGTGCTGCTCTGTTGTAGATGTCGTCTTTCGGGTGAGACATTAAACCAAGGCCAAGGTCCACTATCTCAAGTGGATGTAAAAGATCCCATGACACTATTTCAAAGATAAGCAGGGGAGTTATCCCCGATGTCCTGACTGATATTTATCCCTCAACCGACATCACTAAAATAGATTATCTGGTCATTATCACATTGCTGTTTGTGGGAGCTTGCTGTGTGCAAATTGGCTGCTATGTTTCCTACATTACAACAGTGACTACACTTCAAAAAATACTTAATTGGCTGTACAGCGCTTTGGGCTATCTGGTGGTCATGAAAGGCGCTGTATAAAGGCAAGTCTTTCTTTTTAAAAAAGTGTCAGCTCTGAGTCAGAAGATCGTAAGGTTGCCCCACTCCAAGATTTGACTTTGTAATCTAAGATCACACTCCAGTGCAGTACTGAGGGAGTGCTGCATTTTCAGAGGTACCGACTTTTGAATGGGACATTAGATGGAGGCACATCTGGCTGTTCAGGTGGAAGCAAAAGTTTCTTGAAGAAAAGCAGGTGGAATCCCCTCTATCCTGGCCAACACGTATCCCTCAACCAACACCATCAAAACAGACTAACTCATGATTATCTCATTGCTGTTTGTGGGACCTTCCTAAGTGCAAATTGGCTACTGCTTAAGCCTTTATAAAAATGACTGTGCTTCAAAATTAATTCATTGGCTGTGAAGTACTTTGAGATTTTGAAAGGAGCTATATAAATGCAAATTATTTTTTTCTATTTTATTGCTTTGGCTCCTCTTCCTAAATTCTTATGTTGCAGGCTTCTCTGTATCTAACCTAAAGGAAGTATAATCTCATAATTTGCTTTTGAATTCTCACAAATAAACAATGCAATGTAAAGTTAAAAAAACATTTTTAAATTGATGTCAAGTATTGCTGCCACTCACAGTGTAATGGTAGACTAGTGGAATTAATGACTGAATGATACAAGGAAAGTTAGCATTGTTTGCTTTTAATATCAAGCAGAATGCCCACCCAATTGGGTAGCACGGAGCCATACCGACCACCAAGATCCTAGATTTTGTCCTTTATCTGTAATGAATTGTCTGACCTCAACTTAATTAAGGTAGGGGCACTACATTTGGCCTCAAAATCTTGTGGCTTGTGAGGGGGGAAATAATTGGAGATCCTGCTCCTGACTACTATCCTATGACCGATGTTAGAATGTCCATTTGTGTGCAGGTTGGGTGAGGACAAATATGAACTTGGCTATGAAGCTGTATGGGCATGTTGAGCTGACTGACATTGGATGATCTCCTGATCTCCCTGACTCCTCCCAAGCAGTAACACGTGATGGGATCAGGATTACGTCCTGGAGTGATATCCCTGCATGCTCTGCTTCTCTGAAAGCCACCTGCTCTCTGCATGTAATAAAAACTGCCGTTCTCCATGTTTATGAGGGATCTCCTCCATTTGTCTGGGTTTTTAAAATATTTGTTCTTGGGTTGTGGGTAGCACTGGCAAGGCAGTCTTTATTGCCCAGCCCCATAAGCATTAATTGCCATCCCCGTAATGTGAGAATGTAGTAAAATGCAGGCCAGATGGGAGGTTCCCTTCATTAGAATGAGTGATTTTCCTTTCTTCCCTGCTCTGTGGCTTGCACTGGCCTGACTTTGGCCCAAAAACCAAGGCTTGCCCTATGTTTGCATCAAACTGGCTTTATTTACAGCACATCCCTGCTGAACACAGAAAAGCACAAAGATCTGATGTCATTTGTTGTACTCTCCAGACATGTCAAAAAAATTGAGTTTGGTAACCTGAGGGGGGCAGTAATTTATAGTCTTGGATGGCCATCATGCTCCTTTTCCTTGGATATTTGGGTCATTCCCCTGGCTTCCTCCAGGATCGCATGATGCAGAAAAGTTTTAATTTCATTTTTTACTGGCTCTTTCTGTCTCTTGCATTTCTGTTTCTGTTCCTGTTACTCTTTCTAGGAAAGGTCAGATGTATTCCTAGCAGAGGCTTTCCATTGTAGCATAAGGTCCGTGCTTTTGTACACCTCAGTAAATATGTATGGCTCAGAAACATGGACCATGTACAGTAGACATCTCAAGTCACTGGAGAAATACCACCAATGATGTCTCTGCAAGATACTACAAATCCTCTGGGAGGACAGACGCACCAATGTTAGCGTCCTCGTCCAGGCCAACATCCCCAGCATTGAAGCACTGACCACACTTCATCAGCTCTGCTGGGTAGGCCACATAGTTCGCATGCCAGACTCAAGACTCCCAAAGCAAGCGCTCTACTTGGAACTCCTTCACGGCAAACGAGCTAAAGGTGGGCAGTGGAAACATTACAAGAATACTCTGAAAGCCTCCCTGATAAAGTGCAACATCCCCAATGACACCTGAGAGTCACTGGCCAAAGACCACCCTAAGTGCAGGAAGTGCATCTGGGAGGGCACTGAGCACCTCGAGTCTCGTCGCCGAGAGCATGCAGAAATCAAGCGCAGGCAGCGGAAAGAGCGTGCGGCAAACCAGTCCCACCCACCCCTTACCTCAATGACTATTTGTCCCACCTATGACAGAGACTGTGGTTCTCGTATTGGACTGTACAGCCACCTAAGAACTCATGTTAAGAGTGGAAGCAAGTCTTCCTCAATTCCGAGGGACTGCCTATGAAGATGATGATAATTTTCATTGTAATGCTAATGTATGGTTCTGGCAGTGGTATAGCAAACTATAGGGCCAGATGTTCGAGAAGTTTGTGACTGGGTTTTCACTGCGATTTGACCCTCCGCAGCGAAAACCCGGTCGCAAAGCCCAGGCAGGATCCTTGGATACCTTTTTGCGGTGGTGCTTCCAAGTACCACTGGGTAGAGTGTGCCGACATGCAACGATAAAGATTGTGTTTGCGTGGGACTTTCAGCTTTCTCCCGATCCATAGGCCACGCCCAGAATAGCGACAAATCAAACCTATCGGTGCAGCCCTGCAAGTAGTGGTAATATGAAAACCTGCAAAAAAGGTAAGTTAAAGTTTTTATTTTTTACTCTTTTTTTCAGCGATTCATTAGACAAGGGTCTTGTAAATGTTTTTGGAATGTTTTTTAGAATTTTTTCTTTCCCCTTCCAAGGCCTCTTTCGTTGTTGCTCCCTGCCCCGGACTAAATTTGGTGAAACTTACGTATTTGCGCCAGGAATGCTTGTGCAATGCCCCCCTTACCAATGCAGCCCTGGTGCAGACTTAAGGCTGAAAGTTCAGGCTAAAAATGGATGCACAGCGCAAATGGTCAGTTTCAAGTATCACTACCGTTTTCGCCAAAAAACCTTGAAAGCCGAAAATCCGGCCCATAACGTTTTAGCTAGGAGTTGGTTTATCTACCAAGCATCTTTTACATTCCTGCTCGCTTTCTGATGTTGCAGGAATTTAGCACCAATCCCATATGTTATCCATTGAGTGAAATCAATGAAACGTGTTTGAAAATTAGGTTATCCCAACCTCGGCAGGATAGCTACCGGGCAAAACTAGATAGACGGTCACCAAAACTGCATATGAAGCAACATCAGATTAGACAACTGGATGGCTGGCTGCAGGATGAGATGATTGCCAGGAGGTTGGCACAAGTCTTCCCAATGAAGTACTGAATGTGTTACCTGTTTCTGGGACATTGGAACCGGTTCTGGGGGAGATGGGACAAGTACAAACCGGACGGTCTGCACCTGGTCAGGACTGGAACCAATGTCCGAGGGGGAGAGTTTGCTAGTGCTGTTGGGGAGAGTTTAAACGAATAGGGCAGGGTGATGGGAATCTATGCAGGGAGACAGAGGGAAGAAAAATGAGGTCAGAAGCAAAAGGTATAAAGGAGAAAAGTAAAAGTAGACAGCAGAAAAATCAAAGGCAAAAATCAAAAAGGGCCACATTACAACATCATTCTAAAAGGACAAAGAGTGTTAAAAAAACAAGCCTGAAGGCTCTGTGTCTCAATGTGAGGAGCATTCGTAATAACGTTGATGAATTAACTGCGCAGATAGCTGTTAACGGATATGATGTAATTGATATTACGGAGACATGGCTCCAGGGTGACCAAGGCTGGGAACTCAACATTCAAGGGTATTCAATATTCAGGAAAAATAGACTGAAAGAAAAAGGAGATGGGGCAGCATTGCTGGTTAAAGAGGAGATTAATGCAATAGTAAGGAAGGACATTAGCGTGGATGAGGTGGAATCTGTATAGGTAGAGCTGCGGAACACCAAAGGGCAGAAAACGCTAGTGGGAGTTGTGTACAGACCACCAAACAGTAGTAGTGAGGTTGGGGATGGCATCAAACAGGAAATTAGGGATGCATGCAATAAAAGTACAGCAGTTATCATGGGTGACTTTAATCTACATATAGATTGGGCTTACCAAACTGGCAGCAATACGGTGCAAGAGGATTTCCTGGAGTGTATAAGGGATGGTTTTCGAGAACAAAATGTCAAGGAACCAACTAGAGAGCTGGCCATCCTAGACTGGGTGTTGTGTAATGAGAGAGGATTAATTACCAATCTTGTTGTGCGAGGCCCCTTGGGGAAGAGTGCCCATAATATGGTAGAATTCTTCATTAAGATGGAGAGTGATACAGTTAATTAAGAGAACAGGGTTCTGAACTTAAAGAAAGGTAACTTCGATGGCATAAGACGTGAATTGGCTAGGGTAGACTGGCGAATGATACTTTAAGGGTTGACGGTGGATAGGCAATGGCAGACATTTAAAGATCACATGGATGAACTTCACCAATTGTATATCCATGTCTGATGTAAAAATAAAACGGGGAAGGTGGCTCAACTGTGGCTAACAAGGGAAATTAAGGATAGTGTTAAATCCAAGGAAGAGGCATATAAATTGACCAAAAAAAGCAGCAAACCTGAGGACTGGGAGAAATTTAGAATTCAGCAGAGGAGGATGAAGGGTTTAATTAGGAGGAGGAAAATAGAGTATGAGGGTAAGCCTGCAGGAAACATAAACACTGACTTCAAACACTTCGACAAATATGTGAAGAGAAAAAGATTAGTGAAGACAAATGTAGGTCCCTTACAGTCAGAATCAGGTGAATTTATAATGGGGAACAAAGAAATGGCAGACCAATTGAACAAATACTTTGGTTCTGTCTTCACTAAGGAAGACACAAATAATCTTCCGGAAATACTAGGGTCTAGCGAGAAGGAGGAACTAAAGGAAATCCTTATTAGTCAGCAAATTGTGTTTGGAAAATTGATGGAATTGAAGGCCTATAAATCCCTAGGGCCTGATAGTCTGCATCCCAGAGTAGTTAAGGAAGTGGCTGCAGAAATAGTGGATGCATTGGTGGTCATTTTCCAACATTCTAAAGACTCTGGATCAGTTCCTATGGACTGGAAGGTAGATAATGTAACCCCACTTTTTAAAAAAAAGGAGGCAGAGGGAAAACAGGGAATTATAGACCGGTCAGCCTGACATCAGTGGTGGGAAAATGTTGGAATCAATTATTAAAGATGAAATAGCAGCGCATTTGGAAAGCAGTGACAGGATCGGTCCAAGTCAGCATGGATTTATGAAAGGGAAATCATGCTTGACAAATCTTCTCGAATTTTTTGAGGATGTAACGAGTAGAGTGGACAGGGGGAGTGGTGGATGTGGTGTATTTAGACTTTCAAAAGGCTTTTGACAAGGTCCCATACAAGAGATTGGTGTGCAAAATTAAAGCACATGGTATTGGGGGTAATGTATTGATGTGGATCGTGAACTGGTTGGCAGACAGGAAGCAAAGAGTAGGAATAAACGGGTCCTTTTCAGAATGGCAGGCAGTGACTAATGGGGTATCGCAACGTTCAGTGCTGGGACCCAGCTATTTACAATGTACATTAATGATTTAGACAAAGGACTTGAATGTAATATCTACAAGTTTGCAGATGACACCAAGCTGGGTGGCAGTGTGAGGTGTGAGGAGGATGCTAAGAGGCTGCAGGGTGACTTGGACAGGTTAGGTGTGTGGGAAAATACATGGCAGATGTGGTATAATGTAGATAAATGTGAGGTTATCCAGTTTGGTGGTAAAAACAGGAAGGCTGATTATTATCTGAATGGTGACAGATTAGTAAAAGGGGAGGTCAACGACACCTGGGTGTCATGGTACATCAGTCATTGAAAGTTGGCATGCAGGTACAGCAGGCAGTGAAGAAGCCAAATGGCATGTTGGCCTTCATAACGAGAGGATTTGAGTATAGAAGCAGGGAGGTCTTACTGCAGTTGTACAGGGCCTTGGTGAGGCCACACCTTGAATATTGTGTACAGTTTTGGTCTCCTAATCTGAGGAAGGACATTCTTGCTATTGAGGGAGTGCAGCGAAGGTTCACCAGGCTGATGCCCGGGTTGACATGACTGACATAAGAAGAAAGACTATCGACTAGGCTTATATTCAATGGAATTTGGAAGAATTAGAATGGATCTCATAGAAACATATAAAGTTCTGATGGGATTGGACAGGTTAGATGCAGAAAGAATGTTCCCGAGGTTGGGGAAGTCCAGAACCAGGGGTCACAGGCTAAGGATAAGGGGTAGGCCATATAGGACTGAGATGAGGAGAAACTTCTTCACTCAGAGAGTTGTGAGCATGTGGAATTCTCTACCACAGAGAGTTGTTGAGGCCAGTTTGTTAGATATATCCAAAAGGGAGTTAGATGTGGCCCTTACGGCTAATGGGATCAAGGGGTATGGAGAGAAAGCTGGAATGGAGTACTGAAGTGCGTGATCAGCCATGATCATATCGAATGGTGGTGCAGGCTCGAAGGGCCGAATGGCCTACTCCTGCACCTATTTTCTATGTTTCTATATGTTTCTATGTTTCTATGTTTTTCTCGAATAGCTGGTGATTTTTATAACATATATAGCTCCATAAAATGTGTAAAGGAGGAAATCCTCCACGGTCTACCGAATACATATAATCAGATTGCAGGGGCTGAAACTCAGGCCCACCAGAATCCCGGCGCACCTACTGTCGTTTTGGCACCATTACTGCTGCTATATTTGCGCCAGACACACGATCCATTTTCGCCGATTGTTTTTTAAAAAAGTCTTCCAGCGATAATGACCGACAGGAATTGGGAGTTCACAGAGGTGTGGGTGAGTTGATTGGAGCAGGATAACCATGGGGAAATTCAGCCTTCTGATCATGTGCAGCTAACGAGCCAGCTACTCCCTGGCCTTCTTAAAGGCCAGGGTTTGTATAGAGGCCCTGAGGAAGGAAGGAGGGCAAGTAGATTTTCAGACGCCGAGTTGGACAACCTGATGCAGGCTGTGGAGGGAAGGAGGCGAGTCCTTTACACAGACGCAGGGAGACCCACTCGTGAAGTCTTTACAAATGCATGGAGGGAGATTGCTGTGGAGGTCTCTGGGCCCTCCATTCATAACCACACCGCCACGCAGTGCAGAAAACGGCTGAACAACATTATCTACCTGGTGTCTCCCTGTTTTTACCACCAAAGTGGATAACCTCACATTTATCCACATTATACTTCATCTGACATGCATTTTCCCACTCACCTAACCTATCCAAGTCACTCTGCAGCCTCATAGCATCCTCCTCGCAGCTCACACTGCCACCCAACTTAGTGTCATCCGCACATTTGGAGATACTACATTTAATCCCCTTGTCCAAATCATTAATGTACAATGTAAACAGCTGGGGCCCCAGCACAGAACCTTGTGGTACCCCATTAGTCACTGCCTGCCATTCTGAAAAGTACCCATTTACTCCTACTCTTTGCTTCCTGTCTGCCAACCAGTTCTCAATCCACGTCAAACTGCTGCCATGTCTGCTGACTTTGAGACTCTGGCTGCTCTCATGCCGTCTCGGCTCAATGCCACCCGACATCTCAGTGTTGCCTTCGCGACTGGGTCCACCACGGGCCATGGGGGACCTTCCGGTCTTGCGCCACAGCACAGACCTGACCTCCCTCTGGTTAGTGTAGGTGGTAATGTGCCGCCTCCAGTGAGTGACTCAGGCTCCTTGGGCCAGGATACGGATGATGTACTCCCTCAGGACCGCAGCATTCCTGGCCCCAGACCTGTCACTCCATCAGTGCCTCCACGTATAGCCTCGCCCAAGCCAAGCCAAACTGAACCCTCCCAGTAGGGTGTTGACCAATCTGCAGCCGGTCCTTCAAGGCCCAAAGCTGGTTGAGGGCGCTCTAGAAGGACATCTGCAGCTTCTACACAGGAAACACAGCAGCCTTCCGAGACCCTTGAGGCAGCCACAAGAGAGACACTGAGGAGTAGTAGCTGATTAGGAATGCGTAAGAAGGGTTATAAGGAGATGCATAAGGGTGAGGAAAGATGGTTTTGTGTAATTTTTTTGGCTGTTCTTTGTTCTTAGTTTTTTGCACTGATTTGGATGATATCATAAATCTTTATTTTTTTGTACCTATATGAAGGCAGGTGTATCATTTGAGAGTGTCCAATTATGTATGAAGGCACTCATTGGGATGACCATTGAAAGTAGAAGCTGAAGTATCATGTGGGGATGAAATTATTTGAAATGAGCAGCAATGAGACATGCCTGTACCTCCCTTGCAGAGTTGATATGGCGACTGTTATATATGTAAGCACTCTAGTAATTACTCCACGAGGTAAGGTATTGTACTTGAACGGTTAGTCCATTTATTATAGCTCACTGAGTGAGGATGCAGTGAGATGAGATCCTTTTTATACTTGGTTACCTGCAGTGTGCAGGTGAACCTTAGGTCTCTACCAGTAGTACCCTCTGGTGGTACAGGCATGGTGTATGCAATGTGAAGATACATTCAGTGGTCTAGTGTTACAGTAAATATATTATGCATACACAACATCATTCCCCCCTAAGTCTTGTGCTACTGGCTTTTGCACTGTGTGCTCTGGCCCTCGACTTGTGTGCCCCAAGCCCTTGCACTTTGTCTGTGCTTGGAAATGGCTTTCTCCCTGTAGACCCCCAAGTCCTTATTGCCACGACATTTGGAAATGGTCAGCAGTGGGCAGTTGCAGGTTGTGGTGAGGGGTGGAGTGGGTTCTGGGTGTGCTCCATGTGTGACCATAGCTACATACATCCTAATTCCCCCCCCCAACAATGCATAGACCATGTGGGGCTCGACATCTGCATTGGCGTACATGTACAGAGAATGACTGGTAGGATTAGTTATATCACTGTTTTGTGTTCAGCAGTGGTGGAGCAACTACATATTACAGGTAAGGTACATACGTGGTATTACAGTCTTGCTCATGGGGTGTGGATGCAGGTGGGTGAAGACGCTTGTTCCGGAGCAACCGGACTGTGCCCCCTGCCAGCTGGGTGGGCTCGGATTGCTCACCTGACAATGTCTCAGGGCCATAGCCGTTGCTTAGTGGTGGGCAGAGCCACCGGAATGTGTGGTCCACCTGTCCTCCTTTGAGGGCTGCATGATCTCCCTGTTGCCCTTCAGCGGTGGTGGGAGTCTGGTCATCCCAGGTCCAGTTGGGAGGGCCGGAGGGTGCTGGCCTCCTGCTCCCGGTGCTGGCCCTGGTGGTCAGAGGGGTAGGGTCGATCTGGGGCAGGGTGCCAGTGGTGGTGCCTGTGCCGTCCGTTGATCGCTGGCCCTGCAGTAGGTATGCGCCCACTGTGTGTGTGGCCACACTCCCTGGGGCATCACGTTGGTCCCAGACGCGCAGACTACATGATCGGGTAGCTCGTTGGACCTGGGTGCTTCCCACGGGAGGTTGCCCTTAGCTTTGTTGGCGTGCATGTAGAACCCGGCATCACATCTCATTTCATCATTAGCATTCATGATACATTGGCTCTGACTGCAATCAGCCGATTCGACATTGTTAGTTGTCTTTACAAATTCGCATTTGTCAATTACATCACTTTCCTATGTACTCTCAGCATCTCTGTGCAAGGTTACATTTATATACCTGCATTTGTCAATTACATCACTTTCCTGTGTACTATCAGCATCACTGTGCAAGGTTACATTTAGATACCTGCATTTGTTAATTACATCTTTTTCATTAGTACCACCAGCATCGCTGTTCAACAGTACATTTAGATACTTGCATTTGTTGATTACATCTTTTACATTAGTGTCAGCAGCATCACTATTCAATGGTACATTTAGATACTTGCATTTGTTAGTTACATCTTTTTCATTAGTGTCACTGGCATCGCTGTGCAAAGAGTGGAACTATCCCTTTAATTGTGCTGGGTTGCCGGTCTCCTTTAAAAGGGCCTTGCAATCTTTACCCCAATCCGGTTCACTGCTCGGCATCACGTGTTGCTCCCTCAACGCTGCCCCTCGTGGTCTGGTCGTGGCCATCTTGATTTCAGGTGCTTCACCTCGTGGTGCGGGCACCATCTTCTTTCTCTCCACGAGTTAGGCTGCGTTGACCCTTTTCTCCCCAGGTTCTGCCACGGAAGCCGGAAATCTACCTTCTGCATCGATCTTCTTCCTTCGGAGTCCTGCCACTTGAGCCTGGAAGGTGAGCTCTGGTCATTTGGGTTGGATCATCTCGCTGTTGAATTGTATGATCTGTGCTGTCGCCACGCAGTCAAGTTGGACGTAGGATCTTCAGGTGCTGTAATAGCTCCAAATTTGGGGCCACATAGGACGTCGATCACCAGGGCCTGGAGGCTTTCCCAGCTCCTTCAGATTTGGATTTGTTTCAGCCATCTTCTTCCCAGCAGCGTTGGACCATCACCGGCAATGATCCACAAAGGAAGCTTGTGCATCGCGCCGCCATGGAACACCTGGACATCCACACTGCCAATGACTCGGATGGTGTCTTTTGTGTAAGTGAGCAGCTTCACCTGAATTGGGAGCATTTTAGCTCATTCGGCGGGATTGTCCCAGAGTTTCTCGAAGGCCGTCTAATTCCGCAGCGATTGGCTCGCCCCTGTGTCAACCTCCATCGAGACTGGAACACTGTTGATTTCTACTTCCATTTTCAATGGGGAACTCTCGGTGGAGCAGGTATACACTCCGTACACCTCTTCCAGGGACTGAGCTGCCTCATAGACTCTCTCTTCGTCTTCATCAGCGCTGGAGCCCGGGTGATTGGCCAGCTCTTCAGTGACTCCGTGAGTAAAATTTCTTCTACACATTCGCTGGAGATAACCTTTAGTGTTACAGCCTTTGCAAATATAGTCTCTGTATCAGCACTGGTGAGCCCTGTGATTTCCTCCACAGCGCCAGCATGGGGCTAGCCGGTTGACTCCATGTGGCGGACTCAGGGTTGAGGGACTCAGGGTAGCAGCTTTACCTCTGAAAGGCACCATTCGGTTCACTGTATTTATCGGGTTAGAGTCCTGGGGGTGAGTCATCATCCTCTTGGAATCGCAAGCCAAAATCATGAATGCCTGGCTCACTTTAATTGCCTTCTGCAGGATGACCGTAGTGTCTGCAGAGACCAGCTTGTGGAGGAGGCCCTCGTGGCCAATTCCAATAACAAAGATGTCCCTCAGTGCTTCGGTGAGCTGGTCGCCAAAATCACACGGTGCAGCCAATCGTCTAAGATCTGCAGCATATTTTGCGATTTCTTGGCCTTCGGGCCGCCGGTGGCTGTAGAACCGGTGTCTGGCTGTGAGGGATGCTCTCTTTAGGTTTGAGCTGTTCCTGTATTATTGTTACGAGCTCCGCATATGTTTTGGTTGTTGCCTTCGCTGGGGCTAGCAGGTCCCTGATGAGGTCGTGGCCCACAACTGCTGAGCAGGATAGCTCTGCGCTTATCAGCCAACGAGGTCGGTGTGTCTCCAGCCAGGTTGTTCGCGATGAAAAAGTGTTCGAGCCTTTCCACAAAGGCATCCAAATCTTCTCCATCAGCGAATTGTTGAAAGTTGCTTAGGTTAGCCATTTTTAACGTGGAATTTGTATTCTCATCACCAATTGTAGTGTTTGCAGGCACTCTAGTAATGACTCCATGAGGTAAGGTATTATACTTGAACTGTTGCGACCTTAGTCCATTTATTGTAGCTCCCTAGTGAAGATGCAGTGAGGTGAGCTCCCTTTTATACTAGGTTACCTGCAGTGTGCAGGTGACCCTTAGGTTTCCACCAGTAGCACCCTCTGGTGGTTTAGAATGTGAAGATACATTCAGTGGTCTAATGTTACAGTACATACATTATGCATACACAATTGCAATGACGCCTCCTGGCTGTGTGGCGACGGGAATCCTCCTCCTCCTCCTGCTGCACCTCCTTCTCATCAGGTGGTACTGCTGGCTCGACCTCCAGCGGCTGGCCCCTCATGAGAGCCAGGTTGTGCAACATGCAGCAGACTACCACGAATATGGAGACCCATTCAGGAGAGTACTGCAAAGCGCCACCAGAGCGGTCCAGGCAATGGATCCTCTGTTTGAGGATACCGATGCAGTGCTCGATGATGCACCTGGTGGAAGAATAAGCGTCATTATATGCAGGCTCGGCTGCAATCCCGAGGTTCCAAAGTGGAGTCAGCAGCCAATTGGACAGGGGATATTCCTTGTCCCCAAGCAGCTATCCACAATCGTGGTTTGGCCCAGTGAAGACGGTGGGCATACTGCTCTGGCGCAGGATGAAGGAATGATGGCTGCTGCCTGGATACTTGGCATCTACTGGCAGGATTCTACACTGGTGATCGCACAACAGCGGCACATTCAGGGAGTGGAATCCCTTTCTATTCATGAAGAGTTCGGGATGGTTCAGTGGCGCCCTCAGGCCAACATGTGTGCAGTTGATGGCACCCTGCATGTTGGGGAACCCTACAATCCTGACAAATCCGGCCTGTCATTCCACCTGTTCTCCCTGGTCATCGGGAAGGAAATATATTGGACTCTTCTCTTATACAGAGCATCGGTAATCTGCCAGATGGAGTGATGGGCGGTGAATTGGAATATTTTGGAGATGTCTGCAGTTGCAGATTAGAAAGAGCCCGTCATGTAAAAGTTGAGAGCTTTGGTGACTTTGGTCTCAATGATGAGATCCGCCCTGAGATCTGGCCGCATGAGATAGCACAGCGCCCTCAGTAAGTCCTTTGTAAATCGCAGCTTTTGAAAACATTGCTCATCGCTGAGCTCCAAGAAGGAAAATTGCCGTCGGTAGACCCTTTGACGGTAGGACTTCCTTCCCCCAGGTCTGTGCTGCGTCCCTCCGATGGCACCTGGCTGATTGCCTTCTCCCTATTCCTGGTGATGTTCCGAAGCCCGTGCAGGCTGCTGCTGGCAAGGCTCCTGGCTCAGTATATGGGACAGGGGGTTAGCGTACCTGACCCTCCTCCTCATGCCATCTCCCACCTGGCCACCACGTGGAGAGCTGTGGCCTTCTGCAGGCCCTTCTCCCTGTTGGGCAGGCATGGCTGCTGCCTCCCTTGCCCACTGCCTCTGTACCCATTGCTGATGGTGCCGCCTTCTCCTGCATACCGCCTGCCTCTCGCAATGTGAACAAGGCATTTCCCTGCCAACACTAAGTCCATTCTGTCTGCAGGCTCGATCCTCACAAGCAGGCTTGTGTTTAGCGGAAAATGAGGCTCACAGGCCATGGCTATTCAATGAGAGTGAAAGAGTGTTCTAAATTCTCAAAAAGTTCTCTAAAGTCCACAGCAGGTTTACAAAATCCCCAAAGAGAAATACGGATTTAACAAAGGTATGAAGGCAGAATTAGCTAAAGTGGACTGGGAAAATAGATTAAAGTGTGGGACAGATGATGAGCAGTGGCAGACATTTAAGGAGATATTTCATAACTCGCAACAAAAAAATATCCCAATGAGAAGGAAAGACTGTAAGAGAAAGGAAATAACGGATGGTATCAAATTGAAAACAAGGGTACACAATGTGGTCAAGACTACTGGGAGGCCAGAGGATTGGGAAACTTTTAAAAGACAGCAAAGAACGACTAAAAGAAAATAAAGAGAGTGATGATAGATTATGAAAGTAAACCAGCACGAAATATAAAAACAGACAGTATGGGGCCGAAATTGGTGAAGGCCAAGGACCGCCCAAGTGCCGCCCAATGGACCACCGATGGCCGTCGAGGTACCTGAGGTACTTTGGTCGGGAGTTTTTGTTATGTATTTAAACCTTTGTAACCTGCATGACACCTGACCAGCAAAGGGCCCATCTGTTGGAGTCCCAAGGGATCCCAGCATCCCTAGGGAACACAGTATATAAGCAAGCCACATTGAGGTACCTGCACTCTGGAATCTTATTAAGGTCACACTTGTTCATTACACACAGTACTCAGTTTTACCCTTTATTATGAGTTACCAATTGGCGACGAGGTAACGAACAACCATGCGAAAATGCAAAGAACAGTCGGCATCCTGGAGAAGTTCTCAGAAGGGGATGATTGGGATGCCTTCGTGGAGAGACTCGACCAATACTTCGTAGCCAACGAGCTGGAAGGGGTCGAGAATGCTACCAAATGAAGGGCGATCCTCCTAACTGTCTGTGGGGCAACAACATATGGCCTCATGAAGAATCTCCTGGCCCCGGCAAAATCAACAGAGAATTCCTGCAAAGAATTGTGTACGCTGGTCCGGGAGCACCTAAATCCTAAGGAAAGCGTTTTGATGGCAAGATATTAGTTCTACACGTGTAAACGATCGGAAGGCCAGGAAGTGACGAGCTACGTTGCCGAACTAAGGCACCTCGCAGGACATTGTGAGTTTGAGGGATTCCTAGAACAAATGCTCAGAGACTTTTTTGTACTGGGCATTGGACATGAGATAATCCTTCGCAAACTGTTGACTGTAGAAACTCCGAATCTAAGTAAAGCCATATCGATAGCCCAGGCATTTATGTTCACCAGCGACAACACCAAGCAGATTTCGCAGAGTAAAGAAGTTTCGGCCAGTACTGTGCATAAAGTAACATCGGTCTCGAGCAGAAATGTACATGGCAGATCATACACGCCGGCTGCTGTGTCCCGACCTCAGATAACCTAGAGTCCACCATCAATCGTTAATGTGAGGCAGTTAACACCCTGTTGGCGCTGCGGAGGTGATCATCGGTCCCATCAATGCCGCTTTAAGCACTATGCGTGCAATGGTTGCAGAACACTGGGGCACCTCCAACGAATGTGCAGGCCAACTGCAAACCCTGCAAACCACCACGTTGCAGAGGAAGATTGATCTACAGTGGATCAAGCTGAATTGGAGACTCGTACTGAGGAGGTAGAAGTGTACGGGATACACATGTTCATTACGAAAAGTTCACCAATAATGTTGAAAGTTGAACTGAACGGCTTTCCAATATCTCTGGAGCTGGACACGGGGGCAAGTCAGTCCATAATGAATAAAAATACCTTCGATAGGCTGTGGGGCAAAAAGGCACACAGGCCCAAGCTCAGCCCCATTCACACCAAATTAAGGACTTACACCAAAGAACTAATCTCAGTAATTGGCAGTGCAGAAGTCAAAGTCTCCGATGATGGAGCAGTACATGAACTCCCGCTGTGGATTGTACCAGAAACTGGCTGGGAAAAATCCACTGGAACTGGGATGACATCCGAGCACTTTCGTCCATTGACGACGCCTCATGTAGTCAGGTTCTGAGCAAGTTCCCATCGTTGTTCGAGCCAGGCATCGGAAGCTTCTTGAGGGCAAAAGTGCAGATCCATTTGGTTCCCAGTACGCGACCCATCCACCACAAGGCTCGGGTAATACCGTACATGGTGCGTGAAAAAATGGAAATTGAGCTGGACAGGCTGCAACGTGAAGGCATCATCGCGCCGGTGGAATTCAATGACTGGGCCAATCCAATTGTCCCAGTGCTTAAGGAGGACAGCACAGTTAGAATTTGTGGGGACTATAAAATAACGATCAACTGTTTTTCGCTGCAGGACCAATACCCGCTACATAAGAACATAAGAACATAAGAATTAGGAAAAGGAGTAGGCCATCTAGCCCCTCGAGCCTGCTCCGCCATTCAACAAGATCATGGCTGATCTGGCCGTGGACTCAGCTCCACTTACCCGCCTGCTCCCCATAACCCTTAATTCCCTTATTGGTTAAAAATCTATCTATCTGTGATTTGAATAGATTCAATGAGCTAGCCTCAACTACTTCCCTGGGCAGAGAATTCCACAGATTCACAACCCTCTGGGAGAAGCAATTCCTTCTCAACTTGGTTTTAAATTGGCTCCCTCATATTTTGAGGCTGTGCCCCCTAGTTCTAGTCTCCCCGACCAGTGGAAACAACCTCTCTGCCTCAATCTTGTCTATCCCTTTCATTATTTTAAATGTTTCTGTAAGATCACCCCTCATCCTTCTGAACTCCAACGAGTAAAGACCCAGTCTACTCAATCTATCATCATAAGGTAACCCCCTCATCTCCGGAATCAGCCCAGTGAATCGTCTCTGTACCCCCTCCAAAGCTAGTATATCCTTCCTTAAGTAAGGTGACCAAAACTGCACGCAGTACTCCAGGTGCGGCCTCACCAATACCCTCCCTGCTTTTGTACTCCATCCCTACCCAAGGCAGATGATCTATTTGCGATCCTGGCTGGAGGGAAGACGTTCACTAAGCTGGACCTTACTTCGGCCTACATGACACAGGAGCTGGAGGAGTCTTCGAAAGGCCTCACCTGCATCAACACGCACAAAGGTCTGTTTATCTACAACCGGTGCCCGTTCGGGATTCGGTCGGCCGCGACAATCTTCCACCAGAACATGGAGAGCTTGCTAAAGTCAGTTCCTTGCACAATGGTCTTCCAGGACGACATACTGGTCACAGGTCGGGACACCATGGAGCACCTGAAGAATCTGGAGGAGGTTCTTAGTCGGTTGGATCGTGTGGGGCTCAGGTTAAAATGCTCGAAATGTGTTTTCCTGGCACAAAACGTCGAATTCTTGGGAAGGAGAATCGCAGCAGGCGGCATCAGGCCCACCGACGCCAAGACGGATGCCATCAAGAAAGCACCATGACCACAGAAAGTGATGGAGCTGCGGTCGTTCCTGGGACTCCTTAACTATTTCGATAATTTCCTTCCTGGGTTAAGCACCCTGCTAGAACCCCTACATGCGCTACTGCGCAAGGGAGATGACTGGGTATGGGGAAATTCACAAGAAGCTGCCTTTAAGAAATCCAGAAATCTGTTGTGTTCAAACAAACTGCTTGTCCTGTATAACCTTTGTAAACGATTAGTGTTAGCTTGCGATGCGTTGTCAGACGGGGTCGGGTGTGTACTACAACAGGCTAACGAATCGGGGATTTTGCAACCGGTCGCTTATGCATTCAGGAGTTTGTCCAAGGCCGAAAGGGCCTACAGCATGGTTGAAAAAGGGGCTCTGGCCTGCGTTTACGGGGCAAAAAAATGCACCAGTAATTATTTGGCCTCAAGTTTGAGCTTGAAACTGACCACAAGCCGCTCATATCTCTGTTCTCTGAGAGCAAAGGGGTTAATACCAGTGCCTCTGCCCGCATCCAAAGATGGGCGCTCATGCTGGCGGCATACAACTATGTAATCCACCACAGACTAGGCACAGAGAACTGCGCCGATGCTCTCAGTCGGCTGCCATTACCCACCACTGGGGTGGGAATGGCACAGCCAGTGGACTTGCTCATGTTCATGGAGGCATTTGAGAACGAGAAGTCCCCCGTTACAGCCCGCCAGATCAGGACCTGGACCAGCCAGGATCCTTTACTGTCCTTGGTGAAAAACTGTGTCCTCCATTTGAGCTGGTCCGGTGTCCCAGTGGAGATGCAGGAGGCGATTTAGCCATTCCACAGATGCAAAGATAAGTTGTCCCTACAGGCGGACTATCTATTGTGGGGAAATCACGTGGTCTTGCCCAAGACAGGCAGAGACACATTCATATGTGGACTGCACAGCAACCACCCAGGCATCATAATGATGAAAGCCATAGCCAGATCCCATGTGTGGTGGCCCGGCATTGACTCAGATTTAGAGTCATGCGTGCGCCAGTGCAACACTTGCTCTCAGCTGAGCAATGCACCCAGAGAGGCACTGCTAAGTTTGTGGTCGTGGCTCTCCAAACCGTGGTCGAGGATCCACGTAGACTATGCGGGCCCATTCCTAGGCAAAATGTTTTTGGTTGTCGTGCACGCTTACTCAAAATGGATTGAATGTGCAATAATGTCTGTAAGCACGTCCACGGCCACAATTACAATTGAAAGCCTACAAGCCATGTTAGCCACACACGGCTTGCCTGATGTCCTAGTCAGTGACAATGGGCCGTGTTTCACCAGTGCTGAATTCAAGGAATTCATGACCCGCAATGGGATCAAACACATTACATCTGCCCCGTTCAAGCCCACATCCAACAGCCAGTAAGGACGGGCAGTTCAGACCATCAAGCAAAGCTTGAAACTTGTGTCGGAAGGTTCCCTGCAGACCCGGCTGTCCCGAATGCTGCTCAGCTACCGCACCAGACCCCACTCATTCACCGGGGTTCACCCAGCTGAGCTGCTCATGTAAAGGGCACTTAAAACAAGGCTCTCTCTTATCCACCCTGATCTCCATGGTCACGTGGAGGGCAAGCGGCATCAACAAAGTGTGTACCATGACCGTGCAAATTTGTCACGCGATATTGAAATCAATGATCCTGTGTTTGTGCTCAATTATGGACATGGTCCCAAATGGTTCACTGGCACGGTCACAGCCAAAGAGGGGAGTAAGGTGTCTCAGGTCAAATTGGCCAATGGAAAAACACACAGAAAACATTTGGACCAAATCAAATTGCTGTTCACCAACAGCTACGAACAAATCGAAGAGGACACCACCAACTTTGACCTTCCAACACACACACAAGCGGCAACTGACATCATAGTTGACCACGAAACCGAACTCATCATCCCCAGCAGCCCAGCAAGGCCGGCTGCCCAACAGCCCAGTGAAGAGCTGACCAACCCACCCACACCTGCATTTGTACTGCGACGATCGACAAGGGAACATAAAGTCCCAGATCGTCTCACCTTGTAAATAAGTGTACTTTTGACTTCACGGAGGAGTGATGTTATGTATGTAACCCTTTGTAACCTGCATGACACCTGATCACCAAAGGGCCCACCTGATGGACTCCCAAGCAATCCCAGCATCCCTTGGGAGCACAGTATATAAGCAGGCCACCCATGAGATACCTGCACTCTGGAATCTTATTAAAAGAGCTAAGGTCACACTTGCTCATTACACACAGTACTCAGTTTCACCCTTTATTATGAGTGTATCAGTTTCAGCAAAAAGTCCTTTGAAAGGGCGCCCGGTGGCAAAAGAGGGACTTACGCCATCAATCTGTGTGGCAGCGGGCGGATGATCTCTTTCTCGGCGGCAAATGCGCTTGCCGCCCAAGTGCCGCCAAGGATGGAGTTGGGCCCAGAGAGGTTCGAACAGCTGGAAAAAAAAATCGTCAAAATAAAAACATCAGAATACGTTCAGGGGACCACATCCAGGTAAGTTGCTGTAAACAAAACATTTAAAAAATGTTTCTTAAAATTTTAATGCAGGTCTCCATACTTACCGTCAGGGATAGATGAGCCGCCTCGCAACAGTCCTTCCCCGTTCTGGTGCTGACTCCCGCCGACACCAATCTGGCATTTCAGCGGGTGGGAGGTCACTTGCGCCACTTGGCCGTCTGCTGACGTGAGCGGGCGGTTCCCGGCGGTTCTCCCCTCCTGCCCACTCCATACCAAATGGAAACTTGCACAGGGCGGAACCCGAGGAGGAATGTCGGCGGATCTCAGCGGCAGTGGGCTGTAAGGCCATCAATTTCGGCCTTGAAGAGCTTCTACAGGTACATAAAAGGAAAAGAGTGGCTAAAGTGAATGTTGGTCCGTTAGAGATGAGACTGCTGAATTAATAATGGGGAACAGGGAAATGGCAGAGACATTGAGCAAATATTTAGTATCGGTCTTCACGGTAGAAGACACTAAAAATATTTCCAATAGTGGATAATATACGTAGGGAGGAACTTAACAGGATCACTATCACTGAAGAAGTAGTACTCGGTAAAATAATGGAACTAAAGGCGGACAAGTCCCCTGGAGCTGATGGCTTGCATGCTAGGGCCTTAAAAGAAGTGGCTGCAGAGATAGTTGATGCATTGGTTATAATCTACCCAAATTCCCTGGATTCTGGGGAGGTCCCAGCAGATTGGAAAACCGCAAATGTAACGCCCCTATTTAAAAAAGGAGACAAACCGAAAGCAGGAAACTATAGATCAGTTAGCCTAACATCTGTCGTTGGGAAAATGCTGAAGTTCATTTTTAAGGAAGCAATAGCAGGACATTTAGAAAAGCATCATTCAATCAAGCATTGTCAACATGGTTTTATGAATGGGAAATGCTATTTGACAAATTTGCTGGAGTTCTTTGAGGATGTAATAAGCAGGGTGGATAAGGGGGAACCAATGGATGTGGTGTATTTGGATTTCCAGAAGGCATTCGATAAGGTGCCACATAAAAGGTTACTGCACAAGATAAAAGTTCACGGGGATGGGGATAATATACTAGCATGGATAGAGAGTTGACTAACTAACAGAAAACACAGAGTCGGGATAAATGGGTCATTGTCCGGTTGGCAAACAGTAACTAGTGGGGTGCCACAGGGATTGGTGCTGGGGCCTCAACTATTTACAATCTATATTAATGATTGGATGAAGGGACCGAGTGTAATGTAACCAAGTTTGCTGATGATACAAAGATAAGTAGGAAAGCAAGTTGTGAAGAGGCCACAAAGAATCTGCAAACGGATTACAGATAGGTTAAGTGCGTGGGCAAAAATTTGGCAGATGGAATATAATGTCAGAAACTGTGAGGTTATCCATTTTGGTAGGAAAAATAAAAAAACAAATTATTATTTAAATGGAGAGAGACTATAAAATGCTGTGGTGCAGAGGGATCTGGGGGTCCTTGTACACGAAACATAAAAAGTTAGCATGCAGGTACAGCAAGTAATTAGGAAGGCAAATGGAATGTTGGCCTTTATTGCAAGGGGGATGGAATATAAAAGCAGAGAAATCCTACTACAACTGTACAGGTTATTGGTGAGGCCACACCTAGAGTACTGCGTACAGTTTTGGTCTCCGTATTTAAGGAAGGATATACTTGCATTGGAAGTTGTTCAGAGAAGGTTTACTAGGTCGATTCCACAGATGAGGGGGTTGACATGAAGATAGGTTGAGTCCATTTCTTATGTTCTTATGTCACAAAAAAAGCAGGCGTTTTTATAGTGAAAATGGTGGCATGGCTGCGCAGCAGCAGTGTACACTTTAATGATGTCATTATAGCCGCAGGACCCACACCGCAGCGGAAGTCTGGGGTTTGGGGCAGATATGGACACTGCCCTAAAAACTCCTGCATTTAATATGGGTCGCGTTGGCCACTTGATTCCGTCGCATGGCCGCCGCAAAACTGCGGTAACGACCCTTATCTGGACCCTGAATTTCAGCTCCTAGATATTTTGCACTGAATTGTTTCCTTAAACTTGAATCTTATCAGTGAGGAGGTGTATGAAAATAATGAAAATTAAGTTTACAGGTATTTTGGTATAAGTACTGCATGTGCACCATGGTGAATAGGTACAGGTGTAAATTACAATGGGCATAATCTTCTATTTGCAGTCGTACTACAATAACTCACATTACATGTGGTTTTTCAACATAACAGTTCACTGTATGCGAGGCACTTTAAAACGTTCTGACAGACCTGTTGAGATGCTCGAGAAGCATTAGTTCTCCTTTTCTTTTATGATTTAAAATAACGAGTGCTACATTGCTAAAAGGGGCCAAGTACTCACCATTGGCAGGAAGCCCTATCCGTTGGAGGGATGTACCTTTCAATTATGAGCAGTGGGGTAGGGGGGGAGGGTGGAGGGCAGGGTATGAAATCGTGTCTGTGCCTTAGGTACATGTAATTACTCGACATATTTTACTGTCTGCAGAATTAATTGCACGTAGATTAGCTAAACTGTAACTACTTCAGCACTTGCAGGAAGCAAAATCAGATTATATCTGAATTATGGCAGCGAAATTAGAAAAAATAAAACTGTATTGCTTGAGATTAGTTTAATTGATGATTCCTCCATCATACTTTTAATCAAAGTGGAGATCTCAATTTTGCATTCATTTATGATTCTTTGTTTACTGCTGGTAATAACCCGCTGAAATAATTTTGATGGTCATAATCATTTAGCACTGAAGGGTGAAAAAATGAAATGGTATTAAACTAGCGGAATTATTGACTGGATGATATCAGTAAATATACCATTGTCTGCTTTTAAAATAAATGAGTAGTGCCCCCTCTGCGCCCCCGCCTCCCCGCCACCACAGCTGAATTGTTAATACAATGGATTGGGTAGCAAAGAGCCATATGGCCAACATGATCCTAGATTTTGTCCTTTATCTGTAATGAGTTATTATCAATTTAGTTAAAGTAGGAGCACTATATTCTGCTTCAATATCCTGGGGCTAGTGAGGGGAGTAAACCGAAAGGTCCTGCTGCTGACTGCAATACTGTGACCAATGTTGGAATGTGTGTAGTTCAGGTGAGGACAACCATGAGTTCGGCTATTCCAACATAGCCTTCTAGCATTAACATGCATTTTTGTTTCCCCTTTTCTTCTTGCCAGAAGATTCTGACTCGTGCTGGCTTACCGTTTCACAGATGTTCGGAAACTTCTAATACCCAAGTTCACAATCTTCTTGTGTGAATCCCGAGCCCAGGGATTCTGAGGCTAACCAGCACTACAACTGAAATCAGGTAAACCTAGGCCTGCAATGTATGTTTTGGTGTAATCTCTGCCCTTTCTCTAGTGTCAATAATGGCTAAGGATCACCAGGTAGGCATCTATTTTTGTTAGGTAGGTTTCCAAGGGATATGGAGCAAAGGTGAGAAAATGGAGTTGAGGTACAGATCAGCCACGATCTAATTGAACAGCAGAGCAGAGTCAAGGTGCTCCTTTTCAAAATGTTTCTATGGGCCCAATTTTGGCCATGCTTGCTCCAATTTTTTTGGAGTAAGTTGGTTTTTCTGGCGTAAGTTAAAAAACGCCATTTTCCACAATAACCTTGCTCCAGAGTGACTCAGATACGATTTTTTTTAGTTGAGTTTTTTTTTCAAAAGTGGGTGTTCCCAGCCACTTACGCCAGTTTTGGCCATTTATGCACGTTGGCCAGCTAAAACTTACTCCAAATTGACTTAGGTCAGCGTATGTGGCCAGCTCTGAAAAACATTGTGGGCAGTTAAGAAATCGGTGCAGGTTAGTACATTTAAAGCACCACAGTTCCGAGCTTCACACCATTTATTCTGATCTATCTTTCTTGGGTCCAAAGTGGATAATCTCAGCCAGGGGAAACAACCTTTCAACATCTATTTAATTAACTTAGCTTATAGTTTTTTTAACTCATTGCTTGATCTAGTTTAAGTTATAGGTAGATTATATGAAATATTTAAATATGTAACATGAATCACTACAAGTATTGAAGCCAAAAAACAGAACCTCTTTTCTCTCTCTGCACCAAATTCCCACTTCCCAAATTCCCAACTTTTGCACTCCGTTTCTGACAACTCTGAATAAATGAGTGACCCTAAATAAATACTGCAGGATATTCCCCACTCACCAGGCGAACATCAGGGCATCCCTCCGGCCAGGAATAGGGTGCGGCGAACATCGGGGCATCCCTTCAGCCAGGGATAGGGGCTGCGAGCATCGGGTCTTGCTCACAGCCTGCAAGCCACGCTGGGAGGGCGAGAAGCATGTGCACAGATTCCACAGCTGCCGGCAGTGTTTTCTGCGCTGGGCTGTTGCTCCACCGCCCCACTGCACTATCGACGCCGCTCTGGGACACCGGAGACTCGGCAGAGCGGGCAGGATGGGACCACTTTTTTTCGCCGCCGTTTCCAGCGTGCAAAGTCGTCGCATTTAGGGAGGGATTCAAATTCCTGGGGCATTGGAACCGGTTCTGGGGGAGGTGGGACCAGTACAAACCAGACGGTCTGCACCTGGGCAGGACCGGAACCAATGTCCTAGGGGGAGTGTTTGCTAGTGCTGTTGGGGAGGAGTTAAACTAATATGGCAGGGGGATGGGAACCAATGCAGGGAGACAGAGGGAAACAAAAAGGAGGCAAAAGCAAAAGACAGAAAGGAGATGAGGAAAATTGGAGGGCAGAGAAATCCAAGGCAAAGAACAAAAAGGGCCATTGTACAGCAAAATTCTAAAAGGACAAAAGGTGTTAAAAAAACAAGCCTGAAGGCTGTGTGTCTTAATGCAAGGAGTATCCGCAATAAGGTGGATGAATTAACTGTGCAAATAGATGTTAACAAATATGATGTGATTGGGATTACGGAGACGTGGCTCCAGGATGATCAGGGCTGGGAACTCAACATCCAGAGGTATTCAACATTCAGGAAAGATAGAATAAAAGGAAAAGGAGGTGGGGTAGCATTGCTGGCTAAGGAGGAAATTAAGGCAATAGTTCGGAAGGACATTAGCTTGGATGATGTGGAATCTATATGGGTAGAGCTGCAGAACACCAAAGGGCAAAAAACGTTAGTGGGAATTGTGTACAGACTCCAAACAGTAGTAGTGATGTTGGGGAGGGCATCAAACATGAAATTAGGGGTGCGTGCAATAAAGGTGCAGCAGTTATAATGGGTAACTTTAATATGCACATAGATTGGGCTAACCAAACTGGAAGCAATACGGTGGAGGAGGATTTCCTGGAGTGCATAAGGGATGGTTTTTTAGACCAATATGTCGAGGAACCAACTAGGGGGGAGGCCATCTTAGACTAGGTGTTGTGTAATGAGAGAGGATTAATTAGCAATCTCGTTGTGCGAGGCCCCTTGGGTAAGAATGACCATAATATGGTGGAATTCTGCATTAAAATGGAGAATGAAACAGTTAATTCAGAGACCATGGTCCAGAACTTAAAGAAGGGTAACTTTGAAGGTATGAGGCGTGAATTGGCTAGGATAGATTGGCGAATGATACTGAAGGGGTTGACTGTGGATGGGCAATGGCAGACATTTAGAGACCGCATGGATGAACTACAACAATTGTACATTCCTGTCTGGCATAAAAATAAAAAAGGGAAGGTGGCTCAACCGTGGCTATCAAGGGAAATCAGGGATAGTATTAAAGCCAAGAAAGTGGCATACAAATTGGCCAGAAATAGCAGCGAACCCGGGGACTGGGAGAAATTTAGAACTCAGCAGAGGAGGACAAAGGGTTTGATTAGGGCAGGGAAAATGGAGTACGAGAAGAAGCTTGCAGGGAACATTAAGACGGATTGCAAAAGTTTCTATAGATATGGAAAAAGAAAAAGGTTAGTAAAGACAAACGTAGATCCCCTGCAGTCAGAATCAGGGGAAGTCATAACGGGGAACAAAGAAATGGCGGACCAATTGAACAAGTACTTTGGTTCGGTATTCACTGAGGAGGACACAAACAACCTTCTGGATATAAAAGGGGTCGGAGGGTCTAGTAAGGAGGAGGAACTGAGGGAAATCCTTATTAGTCGGGAAATTGTGTTGGGGAAATTGATGGGATTGAAGGCCGATAAATCCCCAGGGCCTGATGGACTGCATCCCAGAGTACTTAAGGAGGTGGCCTTGGAAATAGTGGATGCATTGACAGTCATTTTCCAACATTCCATTGACTCTGGTTCAGTTCCTATGGAGTGGAGGGTAGCCAATGTAACCCCACTTTTTAAAAAAGGAGGGAGAGAGATAACAGGGAATTATAGACCGGTCAGCCTGACATCGGTAGTGGGTAAAATGAAGGAATCAATTATTAAGGATGTCATAGCAGTGCATTTGGAAAGAGGTGATATGATAGGTCCAAGTCAGCATGGATTTGTGAAAGGGAAATCATGCTTGACAAACCTTCTGGAATTTTTTGAGGATGTTTCCAGTAGAGTGGACAAGGGAGAACCAGTTGATGTGGTATATTTGGACTTTCAGAAGGCTTTCGACAAGGTCCCACACAAGAGATTAATGTGAAAAGTTAAAGCACATGGGATTGGGGGTAGTGTGCTGACGTGGATTGAGAACTGGTTGTCAGACAGGAAGCAAAGAGTAGGAGTAAATGGGGACTTTTCAGAGTGGCAGGCAGTGACTAGTGGGGTACCGCAAGGTTCTGTGCTGGGGCCCCAGCTGTTTACATTGTACATTAATGATTTAGACGAGGGAATTAAATGTAGTACCTCCAAATTTGCGGATGACACTAAGTTGGGTGGCAGTGTGAGCTGCGAGGAGGATGCTATGAGGCTGCAGAGTGACTTGGATAGGTTAGGTGAGTGGGCAAATGCATGGCAGATGAAGTATAATGTGGACAAATGTGAGGTTATCCACTTTGGTGGTAAAAACAGAGAGACAAACTATTATCTGAATGGTGACAGATTAGGAAAAGAGGAGGTGCAAAGAGACCTGGGTGTCATGGTACATCAGTCATTGAAGGTTGGCATGCAGGTACAGCAGGTGGTTAAGAAAGCAAATGGCATGTTAGCCTTCATAGCGAGGGGATTTGAGTACAGGGGCAGGGAGGTGTTGCTACAGTTGTACAGGGCCTTGGTGAGGCCACACCTGGAGTATTGTGTACAGTTTTGGTCTCCTAACCTGAGGAAGGACATTCTTGCTATTGAGGGAGTGCAGCGAAGGTTCACCAGACTGATTCCCGGGATGGCGGGACTGACCTATCAAGAAAGACTGGATCAACTGGGCTTGTATTCACTGGAGTTCAGAAGAATGAGAGGGGACCTCATAGAAACGTTTAAAATTCTGACGGGGTTAGACAGGTTAGATGCAGGAAAAATGTTCCCAATGTTGGGGAAGTCAAGAACCAGGGGACACAGTCTAAGGATAAGGGGTAAGCCATTTAGGACCGAGATGAGGAGGAATTTCTTCACCCAGAGAGTGGTGAACCTGTGGAATTCTCCACCACAGAAAGTTGAAAGTTGTTGAGGCCAATTCACTAAATATATTCAAAAAGGAGTTAGATGAAGTCCTTACTACTAGGGGGATCAAGGGGTATGGTGAGAAAGCAGGAATGGGGTACTGAAGTTGCATGTTCAGCCATGAACTCATTGAATGGCGGTGCAGGCTAGAAGGGCCGAATGGCCTACTCCTGCACCTATTTTCTATGTTTCTATGTTTCTATATAAGTGCATCGAAAAAAGGGGTTGGGGAAAATTGTGCCCGATGTTCCTAACATGTTCAGAAATAACAGTTGCTAGTAAATATTGGAAAGTGAAAACAGGAGTGGAAATACAATCGCTGCTGCAAGAATCCAGCAACCACCTGCTCAAGAGAGACTCCAAACCTCAGACTGTTTAAACATTCACTGCACAATATCCATTAATAGTTGGGAGATTTTATGTTCCTTTTCCAGCCCCCAGCAGACTAATTCTCTTTTCCTTGCTTTGCCATAATTTTTTTTCTGATTTTAACAAAGGTTGATATTCTTAGACCTCTGGTCATAGGTCAGGAGGAAAGTGCTTCAACAAATGTTTCAGAAAACCAGGATAGTTACTGACAGTATTAGGTACCGAAAAGAGTTTTCTCCCAGCTATTGTTCAGTTCCGAAGATGAATTGCATAAAACTAGGTCAATTTGTCCAGCTTCCCGTTTTAGAAGCTGTTTGCGAAGGCAAATTGTTTAATTCAGCATTGTGTATCTTTGTTGCAAGCAAATTTACTCTCCTCTTCTGAGTGCTAATTCAAAAGACTTTCATTATTTTACATGGTATATTAATTAAGTTTATCAGGGAGCACATCTCAGGAACCAATCAATCCAGAAAAAATGGGGAAAAAGAACATTGAATTTTGATTAAACTTAAGCAACCACCATAACAGAAATTAATATCATGAGACAACATTAATGTACAATTTAAATAAATTTGCTACATATTATTGTTCTTAGTCTCATCATTTTTATTAAAAGGTTTTTAATTTAAATATTGGAGCTTGCTGCATTGAAAATACCCCCGAGGTTTTTCTGAGTCCAGAGTTGACGGTCATAGAAGGTGAAGTTTTCTTTTCCAGCGCTCATCAGGTGAAAAAGAATATAAGAATATAAGAAATAGGAGCAAGAGTAGGCTATTTGGCCCCTCGAGCCTGCTCCACCATTTAATAAGATCATGGCTGATCTGATTATGGACTCAGCTCCACTTCCCTGCCCGCTCCCCATAACCCTTTATTCCCTTATCGCTCAAAAATCTGTCTATATCCGCCTTAAATATAATCAATGACCCAGCCTCCACAGAATTCCACAGATTTACAACCCTCTGAGAGAAAAAATTACTACTCATCTTCGTTTTAAAAGGACAGCCCCTTATTCTGAGACTATGCCCCCTAGTTCTCTGCATCCACCTTCTCGAACCCCCTCATTATCTTATATGTTTCGATAAGATTACCTCTCATTCTTCTGAACTCCAATGACTATAGGCCCAACCTGCTCAACCTTTCTTCATAAGTCAACCTCCTCATCTTCGGAATCAACCTAATGAACCTTCTCTGAACAGCCTTCAAGCTGTAACAAGCAGTCTGTAATGTTCACTGAATTTAAGCCTTATTCTGCAAGAGGAAATTGTCAGCACTCGTTGGATCTTCTCCATTTTTCTGAGCTCCCACTCAGTGCCAGAATCTACCTTTTCCACAAGGTTTCACATTAATGTATAGTGTGATGTTATAGACACTGCGTCACATTTTGATAGACAAGGGGCTGGATTTTCGGTCGTCTATAGCCTCAGTTAGCAGCCAGTCAATGCGAGCATTACAGCTTAGCGACCGGGCGCGCAGCTTTTAGTGCAAAGCATTAGTGCCTGGCTGCTGATGATCACTCTGATCATGACATAATCCTGGTGCAACGCGCAAGCTTGCATCCTGGTTGCTAAATTCGGTAGGTGCATCTCATTGAGCGCCCGCCAATAACAACATCTGAATAAACAGTTGGTACAGGCTTGTAGCAAGGTTAGCTGGTGGCTACTTAAAGGGACGAAGAAGCGCCTCCTTCGAAGGTCACAGTCAGTGCAACGTTTACACGCAGCATGGTGCATGCACCTCCGAGTTTGCAGCAATGGACATAACAGTACAGGTTGAAAACAAGTAATTTTGAAAAGTTTAATGGGTGCATTACTATATCGAGCCTTTGAGACTCGGCTTTTACTGGGATCTGATTGCGCATGCATGGAACTCAATCGGTCTACAAAATGTACCGACCAAACTTTTGCTATGGCCTCCCCTCCCCCCAGCTCTGGTGTGTAATGGCTGATTTATCGCCTCTGTCAGCTCTTCAACCAATTCTGATGAATTTCTGGGCAGCAGGCGCAAACTTTATCAAGGTGCTAAAAGTACCGCTCCGCCTGGATTAACGCTTCAGCTGAGGCGTGAACAATTTTCTCCCCTGAGTGCTTTGTGCCTGTGCTCCATTTTGAATCTGTTCTATTGCTCATCTCTGAAACTCGAACCACTTGATGGGGGAAAATTTTGGCTACTTATTGCCATGAGTTACTGCCAGTTTGCTGAAAAAAAATGGCTGCAGCCACTCTCGCGCCCGGCTCTGGCACAGGACTCGCCGGCTGTCATTTTGGTGAGGGCCATAGCACTACCAGTAACAGCGCAGGCCCTGGACATGCAAGTATGGAGAGCATGATGTTTATTCTGTGAACTTGGACCTTTGCGCTGAGTTTAGTGCTGGGTTCAAAGCTTGCTCTGAAAAGTGAGCGTGCAGCAGACTGACAGAGACACTGTCAGCACCTGTTAAAGGGACACACACTTCTTTTAGGTAAGTTTTCATTTAAGCTTTTAGCCTGGAATTCAAATACTTTATTGAAGTACTGGCTTGGTGCAATAGATGTTAAAAGTTTTTTTTTAAGTGTATAAGGAGTGCTGCTGGATGCTTTTAACGCCTTAGATGGTAAAGAAAGGCATCTGAGAAGACAGAAAATGCTGTAAGTACTCAGCAGGTCAGACAGCATCCATGGAGAGAGAAACAAAGTTCACCTCTCAGGTCGAGATGCTATCTGACTGCTGAGTATTTCCAGCATTTACAGTTTTTATTTCAGATTTCCACCATCCACTCGCAGAGGGAAGAGGAAGACACAGAAGGAAAGATACAATCCAGACAGTCCCTTTCTTGCCAGGATATCCGAGATGGAATCATCTGCCTGCAGTACCAGTAAACACAACCCCAATTCCCCTTTCAACATTTGTCCCACACCTTACCTTCCCTCTGTTACTGACCATCACAGTGTCCTGTTGGCCACAATGCTGAAATAAGAGCGACCACAAAGCAAACTCTCCAATCCATCTTTATACATCTACCCATCAAATATGACATCAAGAAATCAACTCATCATCATTATGCATTCTTTTAGTGATTATCTTGTGTCTGCCTTTGCCTATCCTACTGATGTCATGCAGTACTATCCCAGTGGCTGCAGCGTGGCTGGTGGAAGGCTGCTGACTTAAGATGACCTTGAAGAGTTGGTGACTGGGTCTAATCGAGTGACAGTGTTTCTTCTTTGGCTTCTTCTTCTTCACTCTCCTCTCTCTCTTTTTGGTCATCCACTGGTTAGGCAAGCTGCATTTCTTGGGTGTGTGAAATGAGGAAGACACAAGAGTGGAGTTGTGGTGAGGGGAGGGCAGGAAAGCATGAGGTATGTGCGAGAAGGAGGATAATGTATGCGGAAACCAGCAGCTTGTATCCTTTCAGCCCTGCCGCTGACGAAGGGCTCAGCTATGCCGCTGCCAAGAATGGCCTGAACCATCTCCTCCAAAGGGGTGAGGTGAAGCTAGGAATGGGAGATGTGCCTTGTGTTTGGTCGAAATTGTTGGTAGGTGTGTGATGGTGGTGGGGGCAGGGGAAGAGGTCATGCAATAAGCAGTGTGTGAGGTTAGTGGTACAGTTGTTAGGAGATGGCTTTTGAAGATGCATACACTGTCCTGGACCAGTGGTCTGAGGTCATGAAGCTTCTTTGGGCTCTGGAGCCAGGTGATGGGGGTGACACTACTGGCAGCGATGGCCTCAGTGATCTGGTCCCACATCCTTCCTTCTGGGGGCCTCCTGGCCAGTGTGGGTAGAGGACCTCTCTTGCAGAGTTGACCCCACTGCACAAAGCTGGAGTGCTGCATGCGAGACCCTGAGTGCCCCTTCCTCAGCTTGTTAAGGCATTTGTGTTAGTGCTGATGCACATTTCCCTTTTTGTTGTGGCAGAAGGCAATTCAGCTTTAAGAGTTGAAGACTGCCATTTGGGAATTATTTTTAATGTTTATTTTTTTCACAAGGCAGTTGCGCTCTAAGGGCTAAAAACTGTTTACTTTTAAATAATTTTGTTTTCATTTAAAAGGCAATTCTCCTTTAAGGGATCGATACTGCTTTCTAAAATGCCAGGCTAACTTTCAGACAGTGCTGTTCTTGCTCCTGGGATACTACGGCCATGCTACATTGGGCTTCCTGCTGAGAGTAACGCCCGAAAACCAACCTTACACATTAAGTTTAGTTCTGTGCTAATGTTAAACAGCTGGCAGCATCACGATACCTGTTATGTTCAGAATAACTCCTCAAGACTGTGTGCTGTAAGTTCAAATTGATATGACCTTAGTCTCTTTAATCAAACTCCAGAGTGAAGAATCAGCATGGCAGACAACCTTTTATACTTGATTGCACAGGGTGTGCAGGTGACTCTTTGGTCTCCAACAGGTGCTTCCCCTGGTGGCAAGTCTTACATTATTATAAAGATTACTTACATAACATCACTCCCAGACCCCAAAGTCTTAGGTACAAGTTATTTACAAGTTGAGACGATCAGGGGCTCTTCGTTCCTGGGTTGATCGCCTGAGTTGAAGTCCTGGCATTGGTCGGATCTTTGCTGCACTGCAGCCCGACTGGTCTGATCGGAATGTCAGGCATGGTGGGTTCACCCTCATGATTGACAGTGAGCTCGATTACTGATTGGGTGTGTGTTGGTGCATTAACGATGGCAATGTCCTCTTCAAACTGTTCTTGGTTGTCAGTGAATCGCAGTTTGGTCTGATTCAAATGCTTTCTGCTCGTTTGTCCATTCAGAAGTTTGACAACAAACACTCTATTCCCCTTCTTGGCTAAAACAGTGCCGGCAACCCATTTAGGACCATGACTGTAATTAAGAACAAATACAGGGTCATTAACCTCAATGTCACGCGATACAGATGCGTGATCATAAAAACATAAAAACATAGAAAATAGGTGCAGGAGTAGGCCATTCGGCCTTTCGAGCCTGCACCACCATTCAATAAGATCATAACTGATCATTCACCTCAGTACCCCTTTCCTGCTTTCTCTCCATACCCCTTGATCCCTTTAGCCGTAAGGGCCATATCTAACTCACTCTTGAATATATTAATGACCTGGCATCAACAATTCTCTGCGATAGGGAATTCCACAGGTTAACAACTCTCTGAGTGAAGAAGTTTCTCCTCATCTCAGTCCTAAATGGCTTACCCCTTATCCTTAGAATGTGACCCCTGGTTCTGGACTTCCCCAACATCAAGAACATTCTTCCTGCATCTAACCTGTCCAGTCCTGTCAGAATTTTACATGTTTCTATGAGATCCCCTCTCATTCTTCTAACCTTCAGTGAACAAAGGCCCAGTTGATCCAGTCACTCCTCATATGTCAGTTCTGCCATCCCGGGAATCAGTCTGGTGAACCTTCGCTGCACTCCCTCAATAGCAAGAACGTCCTTCCTCAGATTAGGAGACCAAAACTGAACACAATATTCCAGGTGAGGCCTCACCAAGGCCCTGTACAACTGCATTAAGACCTCCCTGCTCCTATACTCAAATCCCCTAGCTATGAAGGCCAACATACCATTTTCCTTCTTCACCGCCTGCTGTACCTGCATGCCAACTTTCAATGACTGATGTACCATGACACCCAGGTCTCGTTGCACCTCCCCTTTTCCTAATATGTCACCATTCAGATAATATTCTGCCTTCATGTTTTTGCCATCAAAATGGATAACCTCACATTTATCCACATTATACTGCATCTGCCATGCATTTGCCCACTCACCTAACCTGTCCAAGTCACCCTGTAGCCTCACAGCTCACACTGTACCACACAAAAAGAAACGCAACTGTAATCCATCCAACAAATGTACCAAGATATAAATATAAAACCCATGTGATGAACTTGAATGCAACTTGCATATAACGGGCCATTAGCCTGATCTCTGTGTGGGGGGGAGAATGGAGTAGTCATGGACTCACAACCAGAAACCACTGGGACCTCCACTGGCAACAAATCGCACTACCAACCCACCCAAGCTAGAAGCAACCCTCCAATGGTCAACCAGGAAGAGCAAAGCCCAGGTCACCTTCAATGAACGAGTCAATGTGCATTAAAGACTTGGGCAGAAGTGATGTCATGTATTTAGACCATGTATACTAACTGTATAGTCACATAAGGTGTGCCACCAGAGGGCAGTGCGGTGGGAGACCTGAGGGTCACCTGCATAGGTGTGCAGGGCCCATTATAAAAGGCTACCCACCATGCTTGTGCCTCACTCTGGAGTTACAATAAATGGGATTAAGGTCACCACAGCTCCAAGTACAATGCTAGACCTCATGGAGTCATTCATAAGAGTATTAAAGACAAAATAGGATTCGTCACCTTTCTTGAAGATGGTCATGATTACAGCATCTCTCAGATCTCCTGGCATGTTCTCCTCCTTCCAGATAAGAGAAACTCGGTCATGAATCTACGCCAATAGTGCTTCTCCTCCATGTTTTAGCACTTTGGCAGGGATTCCATCTGCTCCTGATGCCTTGTTGTTCTTCAGTTGTCGGATGGTCTTTTCAACCTCGTACCGGGCTGGGGTTGTGCTGAGATGGTGGCATGCTGCAGGATGGAGTCGAGGACACTCACGTCGGAGACAGAGTCTCGGTTAAGGGGATCTTCGAAGTACTCCTTCCAGTGGGTACTGACTACCTCTCTGTCCTTGATGAGTACCTCTCCGTTCTTGGCCAGCAGTGGGGTAGGGCCTTGGGTGCTTGGGTCATAGGTGGTCTTAACTGCACTAAAGAATCCTCGTAGGTCATGGTTGTCGGCTAGCTGCTGGATTCCTTGTGTTTTTTCCACCCACCATCTGTTCTTTAGGTTGCAGGTTTTCAGTTGGAAATCAGCCTTCAGACATCTGTAGAGTTGCTTTTTTGCTCTCAAATTATGTTGCTGTTTCCAGTCCAAAAATGTCTTGTGCTCGCGGCATATTAGCTCCTGGATCTCCTGATCATTCTTGTCGAACCAGTCTTGGTGTTTCCTGGTCGGGTGACCGAGCGTCTCTTTGCAGGTGCTGATTATAGAAGCCTTGAGAGCAGACCAGGCACTGTGGACACTCTGCGTCTTTGGGTCACTGGGAGTCGTCAGATAGGTAACTGGCGCTTGCTGAATAGGGCTTTCTTAGCAGGATCTTTGAGTGCTCCAGTGTTGATTTTCCTGTGGCATTGTTTCTGTTGCTGTCGCTGTTTTGGGGCAATGTTGATGGTGATGACAGAGCGAATTAGGTGGTGGCCCGTCCAGCAGTCATCAGCTCCTATCATGGCACATGTGATGCGCACGTCTTTGTGATTCCTGGTTGGACGATGACCTCCGATGGAGTTCAGAAGAATGAGAGGTGATCTTATCGAAACATATAAGATAATGAGGGGGCTCAACAAGGTGGATGCAGAGATGATATTTCCACTCATAGGGAAAACTAAAACTAGAGGACATAGTCTCAGAATAAAGGGCTGGCGATTTAAAACTGAGATGAGGAGGAATTTCTTCTCTGAGGGTTGTAAATCTGTGGAATTCTCTGCCCCAAAGGAATATATTTAAGGTGGAGATAGACAGATTTTTGAGTGATAAGGGAATAAAAGGTTATGGAGAGCGGGCAGGGAAGTGGAGCTGAGTCCATGATAGATCAGCCATGATATTAAATGGTGGAGCAGGCTCCAGGGGCAAGGTGGCCTACTCCTGTTCCTATTTCTTAAGATCTTATGTTCTTAAGCTTTACCTTTCCAGAAGAAGGTGTAGCCACCACCTTGTTCTTTGAGCTGGCCTTCGGGTAATGATTTCTATGTCGAAACGTCTGAGTTCCCGGGTGCAGCATTCCGGACTGTCCCTGTTGTGGTTGTCCATGAGGGTCCTGATGCTTCAGGTCCTGAACTTCATCTTAAAGTGTGGAAGATACCTATGTGAATTCTTTTAACGTGGGGTGGGCCATTGCACACCAGCTACCACATGGGCTTGACAGAGCAATGAAAAGGAGATCCAAGACGACTAAAGACCAGGCTCTGCTGTATGGGCCTAGTTCATACACACATGCATACTCTCACTGTCCTCCTTCCTCCATTCCACAGGAAATCTCACCTTGGGATTCATAGGGCGCAGTGTAGTCCTCGCGACACCTCGCTGTTGGCCCATGCTGTTACTTCCCTAAGCCACTCCTTGGACTTGACCTCGCCAGTCCTGGGCTACCGACCTCTGCTCTGGGCCCTGACCTCCTCTCCTTCCGCTCTGGGCCCCAGCCTCCAACTCCTCCTGGGCCCCAACCTCCAAACTCTGACATCCTGGGCCCTGACATACGACTCCTCCTGGGCCCCGAACTCCAACTCCTGCTGCGCTCCGATCTCTGACTCCTTCTGGGCCACGATCTCCGACCTCCGACTCCTCCTGGTTGACGACGTCTCGTGGGTGGGTGGCGACGGGGATCCTTGTCCTCATCCTTCTGCTGCTGCTCCTCCTCTTCAGATGGTAAAGCTGGCTCTATCTTCAGCCGCTGGCCCCTCATTCACAGCAGACCACCACGTGTATGGAGACCCATTCAGGAGAGTACTGCAAAGTGCCACCAGAGTGGTCCAGGCAACGGAACTTCTGTTTGAGGATACCGATGCAGTGCTCGATGATGCACCTGGTGGCAGAATGAGCGTCGTTTTATGCAGGCTCGGCTGCAATTCTGGGGTTCCGAAGTGGAGTCAGCAGCCAAGTGGACAGGGGACATCCCTTGTCCCCAAGCAGCTATCCACAATTCTGGTTTAGCCTGGTGAAGACGGCGGGCACACTGCTCTGGCGCAGGATGAAGGAATCGTGGCTGCTGCCTGGATACTTGGCATCTACTGCCAGGATTCGGCACTGGTGGTTGCACAACAGCTGCATATTCAGGGAGTGGAATCCCTTTCTGTTCATGAAGAGTTAGGGATGGTTCAGTAGGGCCCTCAGGCCAACATGTGTGCAGTCGATGGCACCTGCACCTTGGGGAACCCTGCAATCTTGACAAATCCAGCCTGCCACTCCACCTGCTTCTTCCTGAAATTGGGAAGGAGATATATTGGATTCTTCTCTTATACAGAGCATTGGTCACCTGCCGGATGGAGCAATGGGCGGAGAATTGGGAAATGTTGGATATGTCTGCAGTGGCAGAATGAAACGAGTCCATTGCATAAAAGTTGAGAGCTATGGTGACCTTGGTCTCAATGGTGAGAGCTGTCCTCAGCCTTGTGTGAGGCTGCAGATCTGGCCGCAGGATACTGCACATTGAAAATATTGCTCATCACTGAGCTCCAGGATGGAAAACTGTAGTCTCAAGACACTTTGAAGGTAGGGCCTCCTTCCCCCAGGTCTGTGCTGGTCCCCTGCGATGGCACCTGGCTGATCGCCTTCTCCATGTTCCTGGTGATATTCCAGAGCCTATGCAGGCTCCTGCTGACAAGGCTCCTGGCCCAGTAACTGGTGCAAGGGGTCAGCGTACATGACCCTCCTCCTCACACCATCTCCCTCCTGGCCACCCACTATATGTGGAGGTCTGTGGCCTTCTGCGGGCCCTTCTCCCTGTTGGGCAGCCATGGCTGCTGCTTCCCTTGCCCACTGCCTCTGTACCCATTGGCTTCTCCTGTGTGCTGCCCTGCCTCTTGCAATTTGCAGAAGGCGTTGCCTTCCCATTCTGTCTGCAGCCTCGATCCTCACAAGCAGGCCTGTGTGCAGCAGAAAATGAAGCCCACAGGCCATGGCTATTCAATGAGTGTGAAAATAAATGTTGTCAACTCTTAAGAAGTTCTCAAAAGCTTTTCCAAATACCCACAGAAATATCCGATAAAGTTTGCACACAAAATACCCGATCGCACCAAACATCCTTTCTCCTCCTCTGGTGGTCTTGAGCAGCCTGGCAAAATGCACCAACCCAAAAAGCTTTGGCGGGGGCACTGTCACAAAAAAAGCTGTTTTTTTAATGCTGAAAATGATGGTGTAGCCATGCTGCAGCGGTGCGCACTTTAATTACGTAATCATGGCCGCAGGACCCATACCGCAGCGGAAGTCGGGGGTTTGGGGCGGAAGTGGACACATGGCCGCATGGCCGCCGCAAAACCACGGTATCGGCCCTTATCCGGACCCTGAATTTTAGCCCCTATGTGTTCAAAACTAGTAACCAAAATGAATAAACTTATGAATCTAGAAATATCTGTAAAAAACATTGCACTGGCTCTGATAGTTATGTACTGAAATATCAGTAGATTCACTGTATATTTAACTTTTTCTCTCGCTATAATTTTTTTCTAAAAGTTAAATCCGTATGGACGCATTATTTCATGCATTGATTGAGTCCAGCAGGCTGCTCGGATATGTATGTTGGTGAGCTCCTAGCAGACATGAGATGCTGTAACACAACAGTTACAAAGTGGCATTCATTGCAGAATCAATTTGCATTCTACGACGGAACAGCTCAAGGATCACCAACTGGCATCTCACAAACTTGAACATGAATTATTTCTTGAATAAGGATGATTCCTAAAGTAAAATAAGTCAGGTTATCTATTCATGTCTTTGTGGAATTAGTTTGATTCAGCTGATTTTACCTAGAAGGCATCGTATCCTCACACAGCTATTCAAACAAATCAAAGGAGCAAAATTGCCCGGCATCCCGATTGGCGGCGGTAATCATCTGGGGCCGCGCCTTTCTGTGCCAGCACAGATGTCCCGTCCCCGAAGGAGAATTGCCCATACTGCCCCTGAAAGGAAGCGGCATGGGTTCATCGCCAGGATCCTCTTCCTCATCTTCCTCGTCCTCCTCCTCCTCCCCTCCTCTCGCCCGAGGTGGTCCTGAAATCCCCATCGGCAATTCCTGTCCCTTCATGATGGCTAAGTTGTGTAGCATGCAGCACACCACAATGAACTCAGAGACCCACTGAGGAGAGTATTGTAGGCAGCCACCAGAGTGATCCAGGCATCAGAAGCGCTGTTTGAGCAGTCTAATTGTATGTTCGACGATATTGCGTGTGGCTGTATGGCTCCCATTATAGCGATGCTCGGCTTCTGTCTGAGGGTTCTGGAGCTGGGTCATGAGCCAGGAGGCGAGTCCGTAACCTTTGTCCCCCCAACATTCATCTCTGGCTTTGTGGTTGACACTGGAACATGTGTGAGACACTGCTCTCATGCAAGATGAAAGCATCATGGATGCTCCCGAGATATTGGGCATTGACTGTCATGATGTGCTGAGTATGGTCGCAGAATATCTGCACGTTCATGGAGTGGAATCCCTTTCAGTTTTGGAAAACCTCTGTATTCTCTAAAGGTGCTCGCAGGGTGATTTGCGTACAGCTAAGGACACCCTGAACCTTGGGGAAGCCAGCAAATTGTCCTAGACGTACAGCCCTCATTTTGGGTCTCCTTGGTCTTTGGGAAGTTTATGAAGTCCACCCTGTGTGCATTCAGTGCATTAGTCACCTGGCGAATGCAGGTATATGTAGAGTGCTACGAGTTGGAGCATATGTCCCATGCTGATGCCTGAAAGGAGCTGGAGGCATAGAAGGCAAGTGCCACAGTCACCTTCACCTTGACAGGCAATGCAGTCCTGTTGCCCCTGGTAGGCTGTAGGTCTGCCTGTAGGAGCTGGCATATCTCTGTGACCACCTCTTTTTGGAAGCACAGCCTTCTAAAGCACTGTGCCTCAGCGAGCTGCTGGAATGAGCGATGTTCCCTGTAAACTCTTGGGGGGGTAAGGCTTCCTTCCCATACGTCTCCGACCTCTTCGATTACATTGCAAATGACCATCAATAAGCTTTCTTCCAGCTCGACGCTGTATGAATATAACAGCCAGGATTACTGGCTTCTGACATAGCATGGTCCCCATCTTTTAAAATGTCCTTAAATGCCTTTTAAATCAAACATAAATTTCACAACCAAAAGTATGCAGTAACGCAGCATTCTTCTCCCAATCCTTTTAATCACTCACAACTGCAACTTCCTCCTCCATTTTCAAGATGGCGTCGTTAGCGCCCTGGGTCCATCTGTTTTTTCTTGGTGGTTCTCGGGCGGACGCTAAATTGGGCAAAATGCTCGAACGTTGCACCCGGGGCGCTAGCGCAGATGACTTACATTATCCAACCGGTCAAAACAGCGGCGGGCGGTAAGTTTTAGCACCGCCGCAAAACCATTGGCGAAAATTCCGCCCAGGTGCAAAATCTTGTATGTCTTGTTCACGTCCAAAAAAAAATCATTTTTTGCGCCCGCTGAGGCGCTAAATGGGGCGCAAATGAGCTGAAAATCCATCCCATAGTCCTTTATGCTTTTCAATCCTTTCCTTTCCCTCACGTATCCTATATATCTTCAATCAGCATTGCTTATCTGCCCTTATCTGTTATTTGATCTTACCAAAATCATTTTTAAATTGCTCTGTGAAATCCTGAGGCACCTAATAATGTCAAGACTTAAGCAACCTATTGTTTGAAAGCTAAGTGCCTTTTCCGAGTCCATCTCTGAAGAATTGCCTCTGCCTCCCTTCCGTAATGGACTTTATTGACAGTGGAGTCGAGTTGAGCTTCTGAATTTCCTGGCAAGGTCTGTAAGTTTAATCCCTCAGACTGCAGCAGGTGTGTTGATTACACAGAACTCACAGCACAGAATGTTTTACTCTGGTCTCACTGTTCAATGGACGTTTTGCTTTTATTATTCTTCCCACACATGAGTGTTTCTTTTAAGCAATTCCCTTCACATACTTTTCCATAAGGATATATCTTCTTTCCTTATAGCAGCAAATTCAAAGTGCCAATGAATATTGGGAAATTTTGTGAGGATTATGAATGACATCAAAGTGCCCCATATCAATTCAGTAAAGCTGTTTCTCCAAAGCTTTTAATGCAATTACTGGTAAATTAATTTATCCAAACGTGTTTTCAGCTATATCATTCTTGTTTAATCATTTATAAAGTAGAATGTCCTGATTGTGCATGATTCTGACGAGAATGGTGTGAAGTGAGAATACGCTATAACTTTTGGTGCATGGCCATTCCTCCCAGATATTCACAATTTTAATACATTTTTCATCCCACAGAAGCCCCAGGAGACAGTAGGCTTCCTGAAGAAGCTCTCATGCATTAAACAGGAATTGTAAAGAACTCCGATAGCTATTTTAAGAACATAAGAAATAGGAGCAGGAGTGGGCTATTTGGCCCCTCAAACCTGCTCCACCATTTAATAAGATCATGGCTGATCAGATCTTGGACTCAGCTCCACTTCCCTGCCCGCTCCCCATAATCCTTGACTCCCTTATCGTTCAAATATCTGTCTATCTCCACCTTAAATATATTCAATGACCCAGCCTCCACAGCTCTCTGGGGCAGAGAATTACACAGATTTACCACCCTCTGAGAGAAGAAATTCCTCCTCATTTCTGTTTTCAATGGGCGACCCCTTATTCTGAAACTATGCCCCCTAAATTGAATGCGATGGTGATCTTGACTACCACTGAGAGAGCCGTCCTCACCCTGGTCTGAGGATCGAGGTCTAGTTGCAGGTGATGGCAGAGCTCTGTGACAACATCCTTGCTGAGGCGCAACCTTCGAACACATTGCTTCTCAGTGAAATTGATGTAGAACTGCTGCTGAAATACCCTGTGAAGGTAAGGTCTCCTGTTGACAGCTCTGTTGAGCCTCCACCTTCTGGCCACATTTTGCTGTCATTCTCTCTGCCTTTCTCTCTGCCAAGTTATCTCCAACATTAACGTTGGAGCAGGAGGTCGAGGGCCAACACAGCCCCTATTAAACAATATAAATGTTGTCATTTCAAATCTGCCACCAATGAAATTCAAGAATGTTTAACAGCCAGAACACTCCTGTTATGTATTTTAACTGGGTTTTACCTGTCACCGGAGCCCTAATGGTCACTGGTAGACACATGCAAGCAGTGTATATAATGTTGGCAGCCATGTTGAATCCTCACTTTGAGAATAAATAAACTGGAGTAAGCTCACCATACTTAGCCTCGTGGAGTTATTCTATACTTAACAATTGTTGACGAGTTAAAAATACTAACTTTCACGCAACCATGTCTGTTGGAATTTTGTAGAGATTCGTGGAAGGGGAAGACTGGGAAGATTTCACTGATCGCCTCGATCAGTACTTCGTAGCCAACGGATTGGAAGGAACCAATAACACAATTAAGTGCAAGGCGGTTCTCCTCACCGTTTGTGGGTCAAAGATTTATGGCCTTATTGAGAATCTACTCTCATCGACTCGTCTAATGGATAAGACTTACGATGAATTGTGTACGCTGGTTCGGAACCACTTTAAACTGAAGAAAACATCACCATGGAGAGGTATCGTTTCTATATGCACAATCGCTTCGAGGGCTAAGATGTGGCAGAATTTGTCGCTGACCTGAGACGTCTTGCTGGGCCATGCAACTTCGGAGCTGTGTTGGAGGAAATGCTGCAGGACTTTTTCATGCTTGGCATTGGCCACGAGGTCATCCTTCGAAAGTTGCTGGCTGCTGAATCTCTAGACCTGAGCAGGGCCATGCAAGCTTGGGCCATCACGATCGCCCAAACATGCATGTCCACAGACAAAAACTCGAAACAGATATCTTCCCAGCATCGAAGCTCACCGGCAAGTATTGTGCATGAAATAATATCGTCGGCAGGCAGAGCTGCACATGGCAGGGTCTCCGCGTCGATGTTCGTACGATCTGTAACTGCTCAAAATCCGCCATCGGGGGTGAATCAAATCTTGCCTTATTGGTGTTGTGGAGGCTATCATCGGGCCCATCAATGCTGATTCAAGCAATACATGTGCAAAGGCTGTGCAACAATGGGGCACCTTCAGCGAATGTCTCCGTAACCGAGCAAGCGTGCTGCGACACACCACGTGGCTGAAGATGATCGATCCAGCGTGGATCAAGCTGCACAGGCAACTCAACCCAAGGTACAGGACGAAGAAGTGTATGGGGTACATTCTTTTACCAAAAGTCATCCAATAATGCTGGAAGTTAAATTAAATGAGGTTCTGGTATCCATGGAATTGGACACGGGTGCGAGTCAGTCAATAATGAGCCAGAGGGCTTTCGAAAAGCTGTGGCAAAAAGACCCAAACTGAGCCCAATCAATGCAAAGCTGCGTACCTACACCAAAGAGCTCATGCCAGTCATTGGCAGCGCGGCAGTAAAGGTATCGTACGATGGAGCTGTGCATGATTTATCGTTGTGGATCGTTCCAGGCAATGGTCCAACGCTGTTCGGCAGGAGGTGGTTTGAGAAAATTAAATGGAACTGGAACGATATTAAAGCCTTATCAGCAGTGGATGATGCATCTTGTGCTCAAGCGCTGAGCAAGTTTCCCTCATTGTTCGAACCAGGCATCGGCAACTTCACGGGAGCCAAGGTGCAGATGCACCTCGGCCCGGATGCAAGACCCGTCCATCACAAGGCTTGGGCGGTTCCATACATGATGAGAGAGAAGGTCGAGATCGAACTGGACAGACTTCAATTGGAAGGAATCATATCACCAGTCGAGTTCAGCGAATGGGCCAGTCCAATTGTCCTGGTGTTGAAAAGTGATGGCACGGTCAGGATCTGCGGTGACTACAAGGTAACGTTCAACCGAGTCTCGATACAGGATCAGTACCCGTTACCCAAGGCTGACGACCTGTTTGCAATGCTAGCGGGTGGGAAGTCGTTCACCAAATTGGACCTGACCTCCGCTTACATGACACAGGAGCTGGTCGAATCTTCAAAAAAACTGACGTGCATCAACAAAGGACTGTTTATATACCACAGATGCTCTTTCAGAATTCGCTCAGCAGCAGCCATATTTTAAAGAAACATGGAAACTTTGCTGAAGGCCATCCCGAGAACCGTCGTGTTACAAGATGACATCCTGATCACTGGTCGCGATGCCACCGAACACCTGCACAACCTGGAAGAGGTTCTATGTCGTTTGGACAGAGTGGGACTCAGGCTAAAATGCTCCAAGTGCATTTTAATTGCACCAGAAGTCGAATTCCTGGGGAGAAAGATTGCAGCAGACTGCATCAGGCCTACGGACTCATATACAGAGGCCATCAAGAATGCACCCAGACCCCAGAGTGTAACAGAGCTGCGTTCGTTCCTGGGTCTTCTCAACTATTTGGGTAACTTTCTACCTAGTTTGAGCACATTGCTAGAGCCCTTGCACATGTTGCTGAGAAAGGGTAATGACTGGGTTTGGTCAAATCTCAAGCCAGAACCTTTGAGAAGGCCAGGAACCTGCTATGTTCCAATAAATTACTGGTACACTATGACCCATGTAAGCGGTTAGTGCTAGCTTGCTACGCCTTATCATATGAGGTTGGTTGTGTGCTCCAGCAAGCCAATGTATCAGGCAAACTCCAACCAGTTGCATACGCTTCCAAAAGTCTGTCTAAGGCTGAAAGAGCCTAAAGTATGGTAGAGAAAGAGGCTTTAGCATGTGTATATGGGGTTAGGATAATGCACCAATACCTGTTTGGGCTTCGGTTTGAGCTTGAAATAGACCACAAGCTGTACATTTCATTGTTTTCTGAGAGCAAAGGTATAAGCACTAATGCCTCGTCCCACATCCAAAGATGGGCACTGACATTATCCACTTATGATTATGTCATCCACCACAGACCAGGCACTGAAAACTGTGCTGATGCGCTTAGCCAGTTACCATTGCCCACAACCGGGGTGGAAATGACACAGCCCACAGACTTGCTGCTGGTCATGGATGACTTCAAGAGCGAGGGGTCGCCCATCACAGCTCGCCAAATTAGGACCTGGACTAGCCAGGATCCTGTACTGTCAAGTGTAAAAAGGTGTGTCCTAAATGGAAATTGGTCTGCCATTCCCAGGGAAATGCAGAATTAAATTAAGCCTTATAGCCACCGCAAAGATGAATTGTCTATTCAGTCTGATTGTCTGTTATGGGGTAATCGTGTTGTAATGCCAAAAAAAGGCAGGGAAACTTTTGTGCGAGATTTACACAGTACCCACCCAGGCGTTGTCATGATGAAGGCCATTGCCAGGTCTCACGTTTGGTGGCCCGGCATTGATTGGACTTGGAGCCATGCGTGCACCAGTGCAACACTTGCATGCAACTGAGTAACGCACCTGTGGAGGCTCTGCTGAGTCTGTGGTCATGGCCATCCAAACCGTGGTCAAGGATCCATACAAAGTTTGTCAACCCCTTTCTCAGCAAAATGTTTTTAGTGGTAATGAATGCTTACTCCACATGGATTGAATGTGTAATCATGTCATCCAGCATGTCCACAGCCACTATTGTAAAGCCTCCAGGCCATGTTCACCACCCATGGCCTGCCCGACATCCTTGTCAGCGACAACGGACTATGTTTCACCAGTTCGAAGTTCCACAAGTTTCTGATGCGTAATGGCATCAAGCATGTCAGGTCTGCCCCTTTCAAATCTGCATCTAACGGTCAAGCGAGCGGGCTGTCCAAACCATTAAGCAGAGCCTAAAACGCGTGACTCACGGCTCTCTACAGACCCGCATGTCCCGCATTCTACTCAGTTACCGGACAAGACCCCACTCGCTCACCGGGGTCCCTCCTGCCGAGCTGTTAATGAAGAGAGGCCTCAAAACTAGGCTTTCCCTTATACACCCGGGTCTCAATGATCATGTCAAAACCAGAAGGCAATGGCAGCAATGTTACCACGATCATGCGGCCGTATCACGTGACATTGCTGTTCATGACCCTGTGTTTGTCCTGAATTATAGTCATGGTCCAAAGTGGGTTGCTGGCACAGTTTTGGCCAAGGAGGGGAACAGGGTGTTTGTAGTCAAACTGTTAAATGACCAAACGTGCAAGAGGCACATCGACCAAACCAAACTGCGATTCACAGACAATCCAGAACAAATTGAAGATGACATCATCAGTGACCAACCAACACACATCCAACCATCAATTGACCCTTGTGTCATTCACCAAGATGAACCTACCATCCCTGACAGTCCTATCAGACCGACTGCTCCGCAATGCAGCAATGGTCCGACTAACTCATCCAAGCTTGGGTTCGAACTGAGAAGATCAACGAGGGAGCGGAAGGCCCTGGACCATCTCAACTTGTAAATACAACCTGTACCAAGGACTTTGGGGGGAATGATAGGATATATGTTAACTGGGTTTTACTGCCACCGGAGGGCGTGACTGTCGGAGTCCTGCTGGTCACTGGCAGACACATGCAAGCCGTGTATATAATGTTGGCAGCCATGTTGAATCGCCACTTTGAGAATAAATAAACTGGAATAAGGTCATGCCTGAACTAGCTCACCGTACTTAGCCTCGTGAAGTTATTCGATACTTAACAACTACTTTAACTGAAAACCTCTGAAATCTGTCAAAAAGCCTGTGTGGAAGTAAGCTGCAAACAGTAACAACCAACTAAATTTTTTCCCAAAGATGGCACCTTATATAACACTCCTGCAGCTGACTCCCGACTGAAACTCGACAGCTGAAGCTGATGTTGTCAGCGCCAGGCGGGAACACAGGGGGCATAACCAAATTTAGCTTCCGTGGCGGTAAAGGGACACTACGCATGGCGTGATGTCATCATCGCCGGGTGCAGCTGAGCAGGGCGCTACCTGTTAGCGCTGCTGCAAAGCCCATGCTCAATTTAGTGAGAGGCGCTAACGGGAGGCGTAGAGTGCCCGAATTTTGCCACATTAATATTTCAGGCATGCCTTGGTGCCTGTTCCATCAGACCTTAAAATCTGAAGCAATCACAGACACATGGCCATATGCCAGCTTCTTCAGTCATCCCTGAACATAAGAACATAAGAAATAGGAGCAGAAATAGACCATCTAGCCCCTTGAGCCTGCTATGCCATTCAACAAGATCATGGCTGATTTGATCTCGGCCTCAACTTCACTTCCCCACACGCTCCGCATAACCCTCAACTCCCTTATTGTTCAAAAATATGTTGTTATAGATGTGGACTTTTATTTACTCTGTACAGCCACTAGAGGGCTCATTCCCCGGAATCCCAAGGGATCTTATAATCCCTTGGGAACACAGTTATTTAAGAATGTTTCACAGGTTGGAGAGGCACTCTGGAGACCTGCAATAAAGACTAAGGTCACACTTTACTTTGAGCTCACAGTGTTCAGTCTGACTCTTACTCCATTCACAACAAATGGCGACGAGATACAGATAGCAAACCCAAAGAACAGTGGGCATCCTGGAGAAATTTTCGGAGGGAGATGATTGGGAAACTTTTGTGGAGCGACTCAACTAATACTTCAGGGTTAATGAGCTAGATGGGGAAGAGAGCGCTGCCAAACGTAGAGCGATCCTCCTCACCGTCTGTGGGGCACCAACGTATGGCCTCATGAAGAATCCGCTCACTCCAGCGAAACCCACAGATAAATCATACGATGATTTGTGCACACTGGTCCGAGAGCATTTGAACCCGAAGGAAAGTGTTCTGATGGCGAGGTACCGGTTGTACACCTGCAAAAGGTCTGAAGGCCAGGAAGTGCCGAGTTATGTCGCCGAACTGAGATGCCTTGTAGGACATTGCGAATTTGAATGACATTTGGAGCACATGCTCAGAGACTTTTTCGTACTTGGCATTGGCCACGAAACCATACTTTGCAAGCTTTTGACTGGAGAGACCCCAACCTTGAGTAAGTCCACAGCGATAGTCCAGGCATTCATTGCCACCAGTGACAATACTAAGCAAATCTCTCAGCACACAATTGCTGCTACAAGTACTGTGAACAAAGTGATGTTGTTTTCAAATCGTAACGTACAGGGCAGGTCATACATACCTGCAGCTACACGTCTGCAGATGTCTCAGAGTCCATCATCAAGGGTGATGAATGCAAGGCCATTAACACCATGTTGGCGCTGCGGGGGTGATCATTGTTTCCATTCATGCCGATTCAAAGGATACATTTGCAAGAGCTGTGGAACAATGGGACACCTCCAACGAGTATGCAGCTGAGCTGCGAAGCCTGTTAAACCTGCAAACCACCATATTGCAGAGGAGGACAGATCCACGGAGGATCACCACGAACCAGAGCCTCAGATAGAGGAGGCAGATGTACATGGGGTGCACACATTCACCATGAATTGTCCCCCGATAATGCTGAATGTTGAACTAAATGGACTCCCGGTGTCAATGGAGCTGGACACGGGAGTGAGCCAGTCCATCATGGGCAAAAAGACTTACGAAAGGTTGTGGTGCAACAAGGCCTCAAGGCCAGTCTTAACTCCAGTTCGCATGAGACTAAGAACTTATACTAAAGAATTGATTCCCGTAATCGGCAGTGCTACCGTAAAGGTCTCCTACGATGGAGTGATGCACAAGCTACCACTCTGGGTGGTACCAGACGATGGTCCCACGCTGCTCGGCAGGAGCTGGCTGGGAAAGATATGCTGGAACTGGGATGACATCTGAGCACTATCACCCGCTGACGACACTTCGTGTGCCCAGGTCTTAAAAATATTTCCTTCACTGTTCGAACCAGGCATCGGGAAATTCCAAGGAGCAAAAGTGCAGATCCATCTAATTCCGGGGGCGCGACCCATCCATCACAAGGTGAGAGCAGTACCTGATGAGACAAAGGGTAGAGATCGAACTAGAACTGCTGCAATGAGAGGGCATCATTTCACTGATCGAGTACAGCGAGTGGGCCAGTCCTATTGTCCCAGTCCTCAAGGGAGTTGGCACCATCAGAATCTGTGGTGATTACAAAGTAGCTATCAATGGTTTCTTCCTGCAGGACCAATACCCACTACCAAAAGCCGACGGCCTCTTTGCAACACTGGCGGGAGGAAAGATGTTCATGAAGCTGGATCTGACTTCAGCCTACATGACGCAGGAGGCTGGTGATTTACAAGGTTGTGTGACACTTTGAATCCTTTCCCACACTCAGGGCAGGTGAATGGCCTCTCCCCAGTGTGACGGCCCTCACCTGCATTGCATCAACACGCACAAAGGTCTTTTTGTTTATAACAGATGCCCGTTTGGAATCCGATCAGCGGCGGCGATATTCCAGAGAAACATGGAAAGTTTACTGAAGTCGGTCCCACAACCATAGACTTCCAGGACGACATCTTGCTCACAGGTCGGAACACAGTCGAGCATCTGCAGAACCTGGGGGAGGTTCTTAGTTGACTCAACCGCGTGGGGCTCAGGTTAAAACGCTCGAAGTGCGTTTTCTCGCCGCCTGAAGTGGAGTTCCTGGGAAGGAGGATTTCGGCGGACGGCATCAGGCCCACCAACGCGAGGACGGAGGCAATTGAGAACTCACAAAGGCCACAGAACGTGACGGAGCTGCGGTCGTTTCTGGGACTCTTGAACTACTTTGGTAACTTCTTACCGGGTCTCAGCACACTGCTAGAACCAGTACATGTCTTACTACGAAAAGGGGGCGTATGGGTTTGGGGCAAAAGTCACGAAAATACCTTTGTAAAAGCGAGAAAATTGTTATGCTCAAACAAATTGCTTGTGTTGTATGATCCATATAAGCGTTTGGTACTTGCATGTGATGCGTCGTCATATGGCGTCAGGTGTGTATTGCAACAAGCTAATGATTTTGGGAAACTGCGACCGGTTGCTTATGGTCCAGGAGTCTGTCTAAGGCCGAGAAAGCTAACAGCATGATTGAAAAAGAAGCGTTAGCGTGCGTCTCTGGGGTAAAGAAAATGCATCAATACCTGTTTGGACTGAAATTCGAATTGGAAACTGACCATAAACCACTTAAACCACTGTTTTCCGAGAGTAAAGGGATGAATACCAACGCATCGGCCGCATCCAGAGATGGGCGCTCACGTTGTCCACATACAACTACGCCATCCGCCACAGGCCAGGCACAGAAAACTGCACCGATACTCTCAGTAGGCTGCCATTGCCCACCACGGGGGTGGAAATGGTGCAGCCCGCAGATCTAGCCATGGTTATGGAAGCATTTGAGAGTGAGCAATCACCCGTCACTTCCCGGCAGATTAAAAGCTGGACAAGCCAGGACCCCTAGTCAAAAGCTGTGTGCTTCACGGGAGCTGGTCCAGTGAGCCAGTTGAAATGCAGGAAGAGATAAAGCTGTTCCAGTGGCGCAAAGATGAAATGTCTATACAGGCAGACTGCCTTCTGTGGGGCAATCGAGTAGTGGTCCCCAAGAAGGGCAGAGACAGCTTCATCAATGACCTCCACAGTACCCACCCAGGCATCATAATGATGAAAGCGATAGCCAGATCCCAAGTGTGGTGGCCCGCTATCCATGCGGACTTAGAGTCCTGCATTCACAGATGTAATACATGCTCACAGTTAAGCAATATACCCAGGGAGGCACTGTTAAGTTTATGGTCTTGGCCCTCCAAACCGTGGTCTAGGGTACACGCCGACTATGCAGGCCCGTTCTTGGGTAAAATGTTCCTCGTGGTTGTAGACGCGTACTCCAAGTGGATTGAATGTGAGATAATGTCGGCTAGCACGTCCGCTGCCACCACTGAAAGCCTGCGGACCATGTTTGCCACACACGGCTTACCCGATCTCCTGGTGAGTGACAATGGGCCATGTTTTACCAGTGCTGAGTTCAAAGAATTCATGACCCGTAATGGGATCAAACATATCATATCTGCCCCGTTTAAACCAGTGTCCAATGGTCAGACAGAGAGAGCATTGCAAACCATCAAGCAAGGCTTGAAGAGGGTAACTGAAGGCTCACTGCAGACTCGCCTATCCCGAGTCCTGCTTAGCTACCGCACGAGACCACACTCACTCACTGGGATCTCAGCTGCTGAACTGCTCAAAAAAGAGCACTTAAAACAAGGCTCTCATTAGTTCACACTGATCTACATGAACAGGTAGAGAGCAGGAGTCTTAAACAAAATGCATACCATGATAGCGCAAATGTGTCACGCGAGATTGAAGTCAATGATCCTGTATTTGTATTAAATTATGGACAAGGTCCCAAGTGGCTTCCCGGCACTGTCGTGGCCAAAGAGGTATTTCGGGTCAAACTTTCAAATGGACTCATTCACCGGAAGCACTTGGACCAAATCAAACTCAGATTCATGGACTACCCAGAGCAACACACCTTGGACCCTACCTTTTTTGATCCCCCAACACACCCACCAGTGGCAACCGACACCACGGTTGACCACGAAACAGAAACCATCATCCACAGCAGCCCTGCAGGGCCCAACACACCAGACAGCCCAGCAAGGCCAGCTGCTCAGCAGCCCAGCGAGGGCCCAACAAATGATTCAACAACACCAGCTTTCACACTGAGACGATCAACCAGGGTAAGAAGGGCCCCAGATTGACTCACATTGTAAATAGTTACACTATTGACTTTGGGGGGGAATGTTGTTATATATGTGGACTTGTATTTACTCTGTACAGCCACCACAGGGCTCATTCCCCAGAGTCCCAAGGGATCCCATAATCTCTGGAGACCTGCAATAAAAGACTAAGGTCACACTTTACTTTGAGCTCACAGTGTTCGGTCTGACTCTTTCTCCATACGCAACATATGTCTGTCTCCACCTTAAATATATTCAATGACCCAGCCTCACAGCTCTCTGGGGTAAAGAATTCCAAAGATTCATGACCCTCTGAGCGAAGAAATTCCACCTTATTTCCGTTTTAAATGGGCGACCCCTTATTCTGAAACTATGCCCCCTAGTTCGAGAACCCCCACGAGGGGAAACATCCTCTCTGCATTTACCTTGTCGAGCCCCTCAGTATCATAATTATTTCAATAAGTTCACCTCTCAGTCTTCTAAACTCCATTGAGGTTTGGCCCAACCTGCTCAACCTTTCTTCATAATTCGACCCCTTCATCTCAGGAATCAATCTAATGAACCTTCTCTGAACTAACTCCAATGCAAGTATAACCCTCCTTAAATAAGGAGACCAAAATTGTACACAGTACTCTAGTTATGGTCTCACCAATACCCTGTTCAGTTGTAGCATGACATCCTTACTTTTATACTCCATCCCCCTTGCAATAAAGGCCAACATTCCATTTGCCTTCCTGATTACTTGCTGTACCTGCATACTAACTTTTTGTGTTTCATGCACAAGGACCCCCAGGTCCCTCTGTACTGCAGCATTTTGTAATCTCTCTCCATTTAAATAATAATTTGCTTTTATATTTTTCCTGCCAAAGTGGATAACTTCACACTTTCCCATATTATACTCCATCTTCCAAACGTTTGCCCACTCACTAAGCCTATCTATTTCCCTTTGCAGATTCTTTGCATCCTCCTCACAACTTGCTTTCGCACCATCTTTGAATCAACAGCAAACTTGGCTACATTAAACTCGGTCCATTCATCCAAGTCATTGATATAGATTGTAAATAGTTGAGGCCCCAGCACCAATCCCTGTTGCACCCCACTAGTTACCATTTTCCAACTGGAAAATTACCCCTTTATCCCAACTCTCTGTTTTCTGTTAGTTAGCCAATCCTCTATCCATGCAAACACATTACCCCCAACCCCATGAGCTCTTATCTTGTGCCTTTTATGTGGCACCTTATCAAATGCCTTCTAGAAATCCAAATACACCACATCCATTTGTTCCCCCATATCCACCCTGCTCGTTATATCTCAAAGAACCCCAGCAAATTTGTCAAATATGATTTCCTTTCATAAAACCATGCTGACTCTGCTTGACTCTATTATGCTTTTCCAAATGTCCTGCTACTACTTCCTTAATAATGGACTCCAGCATTTTCCCACCAACAGATGTTAGGCTAACAGGCTATAATTTCCTGCTTTCTGTCCCCCTCCTTTTTTAAATAGGGGCATTACATTTGCAGTTTTCCAATCTGCTGGGACCTTTCCAGAATCCAGGGAATTTTGGTAGATTGCAACCAATGCATTCCCTAACTCAGCAGCCACATCTTTTAAGACCCTAGGATGCAGGTCATCAGGTCCATCTTTCATCCCATTATTTTATTAAGTACTTTTTTTAGTTATAGTGATTGTTTTCAGTTCCCCCCCCTCCCTATTGCCCCTAGATTATCTATTATTGGGGTGTTTTTTGTGTCTTCTATCATGAAGACTGATGCAAAAATATTTTTTCAAAGTCTCTGCCATTCCCCTGTTACCATTATTAATTCCCCTGTCTCATCCGCTAAGGGACCAACATTTACTTTACTTACTGTCTTCCTTTTTATATACCAGCAGAAGCTCTTATTGTCTGTTTTTATATTTCTTGATAATTTACTCTCATAATCCATCTTCTCTCTCTTTATTATATTTTTAGTAATCCTTTGCTGGTTTTTAAAAGTTTCCCAAGCCTCTGGCCTCCCACTAATCATGGCAACATTGTATGCCATTCTTTTCAATTTGATACTCTTATGTATTGTCCATGTACATTAAATGTACAGTTACAATGGTGCGCCACAAGGGACACTGTGGTGGGAGACCCGAAAGTACCTGCGAGGCAGAGTATAAAAGGCTGCCCACCACACCTGAGAGCACTCTGGAGTTACACAATAAAGGACCAAGGTCACAGCAGTTACTACAACACCAGACTGTGTGGAGTCAGTGATTTGAGTGCTACATACATCACAGATACCACCCTTTACTTCCTTAGTTAGCCACGGATGGTTCTCCCTTCTCTTAAAATCTTTCCTTCTCACTGGAATATATTTTTGTTGAGAGTTATGAAATATCTCCTTAAATGTCTACCACTGCTCATCAATCTTCTTACCCTTGAATCTATTTTCCAAGTCCACTTTACTCAACTCTGCCCTCATACCTTTTTAATCACCTTTATTTAAGATCAGGACACTGGTTTGAGACCCAACTTTCTCACCCTCCAACTGAATTTGAAATTCAACCATGCTATGATCTAATGAATCCTTTACTACAATATAATTTATTAATCCTGTCTCATTACACAGTACCACATCTAAGATAGCCTGCTCCCTGGTTGGTTTCACAATGTACTGTTCAAGGAAACCATCCCGGATACACTCTATGAACTCTTCCTCAAGGCTACCTTAGCCTATTTGAATTGTCCAATCAATATGAAGATAAAAATCTCTGATTTTAAAGGGCTTCCATAGAAATGAGGAGAGAGGATGGAGCTGCACGCTATTTCATTGTCAGATTTACAGATAGTGCCTTTGAAGTGCTGCTGCTACATGCGGGAAGATAAAGGATGGTTGCAGCTCAAGACAGGGTGAAAGCTCTCTCTACCTGACTGCAAATATGGTAGAAAATGGCAGACCTGAGGATAAATGTCAAAAGTAATGCTACCTATTCCAAGGAGTCATGCAGAGACATGCATAGATGTTCCTAGATATGTGGCATTACCACATGCATGGTTACAGATGTTTCACAGAGCCACAATAGGAATCCCTTTGGTAAGTAAATGGACCTGTCATGCAAATATTTGTGACTGAACTACTAATAAAAAGATAAGTCCTAATTAGCCCACTCTAGTGACTTAATCTTGTTTGGAATTAGGCATTCCGGCAGTGTTTGTACCACAACATGTGTCCTCAGAACCTGCTACACTTTTACTGCTCACCCCTCCAAAGTGTTCATGCAATTGTACAGCCCTTTGATTGCTTATCATGCATAAAAACACAATAGCAATGCACAGTAAAGAAAGAGACAACTTTACGTAACACCTCATCTCATCTATTACTTTGGACATCCCAAGTGATGCATGTACAAGTAATTACTTTTGAAGTGGTCATTATTACTATCTGTGTGAACTCGGCAGCCATTTTGCACACAAGAAAGTCCCACAAAAAGCCTGAGGCACACTTTCCTCCCCCACTCCCTCCCTTCCCCCAGCTCAAAGTTTAATTCCTGTCCAGCCACCGACTGTTCCCGTCTGGTCCCCAATTGCACCGCCCCCTCCCCTGCCCCCCACCATTCCTCACTTATCTGAGGGCTTGATCTTCAGTGATAATTCGCCAGCAACGCTTCGCAGTTTCCCTGCTTCATGTAAATGAGACCCAAGACCCAATATTGGGGTACTTCCGACCTCATCATTCAGATGTAGGCATTGTACCCTGTGCCTCTTGCGTAACGAGATTTCTATGCCAATATTTTAATTTCTCGCAAGAGATTTATTCAGGGTTTTGCTCAATGCTTCTTTTTAGAAGCATCTATTCTTGATGTTTGATGTTCAGACAATAGGATGAATGATTGTGATGTAATTGCTGTAGGGTTTCAATAAGTATGAGTTGACAACTTGAAAATTGAATGGCCAGTACATACTAAACCATGGTAATGCTGGAAACTATATATCTTGACTTTATTTGACATGGAAACTGTATTCAGGGGTGAACATGAGGAAATAACATGTACATCCTACTGGTTTTGTAAGGCTGGTTTGCAAAAGTGAAAAAACCTTTAGTCAGAACAATAAGAACTCTATTACTTCCAGTGTCCCTGACTACTATGTGTGCGGGAAGTGTACCAAGCTGCAGCTCCTGTCAGACCGCATTGCGGCACTGGAGCTGCACATGGATTCACTCTGGAGCATCCGCGATGCTGAGGATGTCGTGAATAGCACATTTAGTGAGCTGGTCACACCGCAGGTAAAGGTTACACAGGCAGATAGGGAATGGGTGACCATCGGGCAGAGCAGGAGTAGGAAGGTAGTGCAGGAGTCCCCTGTAGTCATCTCTCTCCAAAACAGATATACCGTTTTGAATACTGTTGCGGGAAATGGCTCATCAGGGGAAGGCAGCAGCAGCCAAGTTCATGGCGCCATGGGTGGCTCTGCTGAACAGGAGGGCAGGAAAAAGAGTGGGACAGCTATAGTGGTAGGGGATTCTCTTTTAAGGGGAATAGATAGGCATTTCTGTGGCCGCAATCGAGACTCCAGGGTGGTATGTTGCCTCCCTGGTGCAAGGATCAAGGATGTCTTGGAACGGGTGCAGGGCATTCTGGAGGGGGAGGGTGATCAGCCAGTTGTCCTGGTGCACATAGGTACCAACGATATAGGTAAAAAATGGGATGAGGTCCTACAAGCTGAATTTAGGGAGCTAGGAGTTAAAGTAGGACCTGAAAGGTAGTAATCTCAGGATTGCTACCAGTGCCATGTGCTAGTCAGAGCAGGAATAGCAGAATATTTGAGATGAATATGTGGCTTGAGGAATGGTACAAGAGAGATGGGATTCAAATTCCAGGGACATTGGAAGCAGTTCTGGGGGAGGTGGGACCAGTACAAACTGGACGGTCTTCACCTGGGCACGACCGGAAACGATGTCCGAGGGGGGAGTGTTTGCTCGTGCTATTGGGGAGGGGTTAAAGTAATTTGGCAGGGGGATGGGAATCTACGCAGAGAGACAGAGGGAAGTAAATGGGGGCAGAAGAAAAAGGTAGAAAGGAGATATGGAAAAGTGGAGGGCAGAGAAATCAAAGGCAAAAATAAAAAAGGGCACATTACAACATAATTCTAAAAAGACAAAGAGTGTTAAAAAAACAAGCCTGAAGGCTATGTGTCTCAATGCGAGGAGCATTCATAATAAGGTGGAAGAATTAACTGTGCAGATAACTGTTAATGGATATGAGGTAATTGGGATTATGGAGACATGGTTCCAGTGTGGCCAAGGCTGGGAACTCAACATCCAGGGGTATTCAGGAAGGATATACAGAAAGGAAAAGGAGGTGGGGTAGTGTTCCTGGTTTTCTCTTCTCTTTAACAGTGAGTAAACATCAGCATTGTTGTTGCCAATTTAAGGGTTAAGTCTTGGCAGGAGAGCTCGGTCACGTGATATGCTCCTCCTATACCATGTGGGAACTCAGGGACACTTCTGGTGTCCCTGACAACTACGTGTGCGGGAAGTGTATCCGCCTCCAGCTCCTGACGGTCCGCGTTGCGGAATTGGAGCTGAAGGTGGATTCACTCTGGAGCATCCACGATGCTGAGAATGACGTGAGTAGCACATGTAGCGAGTTGGACTTACCGCAGGTGAAGGGTCCACAGCCAGATAGGGAATGGAAGGCCAGCAGGAAGAGCAGTGCAAGGAAGGTAGTGCAGGGGTCCCCTGCGGTCATCCCCCTGCAAAACAGATACACTGCTTTGAGTACTGTTGAGGGGGCTGATTCATCAGGGGAGGGCAGCAGCAGCCAAGTTCATGGCACCGTGGCTGGCTCTGCTGCACAGGAGGGCAGGAAAAAATGTGGGAGAGCGATAGTGATAGGGGATTCAATTGTAAGGGGAATAGATATGCGTTTCTGTGGCCGCAACCGAGACTCCAGGATGGTATGTTGCCTACCTGGTGCAAGGGTCAAGGATGTCTCTGAGTGGGTACAGGACATTCTGAAAAGGGAGGGTGAACAGCCAGTTGTCGTGGTGCACATTGGTACCAATGATATAGGTAAAAAAAGGGATGAGGTCCTACGAGAAGAATTTAAGGAGCTAGGAGCTAAATTAAAAAGTAGGGCCTCAAAAGTAGTAATCTCGGGATTGCTACCAGTGCCACGAGCTAGTCAGAGTAGGAATCACACGATAGCTCAGATGAATACGTGGCTTGAGCAGTGGTGCAGCAGGGAGGGATTCAAATTCCTGGGGCATTGGAACCGGTTCTGGGGGAGGTAGGGACCAGTACAAACCGGATGGTCTGCACCTGGGCAGGACCGGAACCAATGCCCGAGGGGGAGTGTTTGCTAGTGCTGTTGGGGAGGAGTTAAATTAATACAGCAGGGGGATGGGAACAAATGCAGGGAGACAGAAGGAAACAAAAATGGAGACAAAAGCAAAAGACAGAAAGGTGATGAGTAAAAGTGGAGGGCAGAGAAACCAAGGCAAAAAACAAAAAGGGCCACTGTACAGCAAAATTGTAAAGGGTCAAAGTTTAATTAAAAAGGCAAGCATGAAAGCTCGGTGCCTCAATGTGAGGAGTATTCGGAACCCAGTAGAGGGCTCTGAGCTAGTTAGAGTGGGTGAGAGCTCAGATGAACAGGACCCCAAGAAAGAATGCAAAAGGCAGGAGGCAACAGAGCAGAGTAGCACTAAGGTAAGTGTAAACCACAAGGTGATCGGAAGGGACAATATGTATGAATATAAAGGGGCTGCAGGAGGGGTCAAAACTAAAAATCATGGTTTAAAAACTAGTAATAAAACACTCTACCTAAACGCATGCAGCATTCGAAATAAAGTAAATGAGTTGACGGCACAAATCAATACAAATGGGTATGATTTGGTGGCCATTACAGAAACATGGTTGCAGGGTGGCCAAGACTGGGAATTAAACATACAGGGGTATCTTACAATTTGGAAAGATAGACAAGAAGGGAAAGGAAGTGGGGTAGCTCTGTTAATAAAAGATGATATCAGGGCAGTTGTGAGAGATGATATTGGCACTAATGAACAAAATGTTGAATCATTGTGGGTGGAGATTAAAGATAGCAAGGGGAAAAAGTCACTGGTGGGCGTAGTTTATAGGCCCCCAAATAATAAGTTCACGGTGGGGCGGACAATAATCAAGGGAATAATGGAGGCATGTGAAAAAGGAACGGCAGTAATCATGGGGGATTTTAACCTACATATCGATTGGTCAAATCAAATCGCACGGGGTAGCCTTGAGGAGGAATTCATAGAATGCATACGGGATTGTTTCTTAGAACAGTATGTTACATAACCTACAAGGGAGCAAGCTATCTTAGATCTGGTCCTGTGTAATGAGACAGGAATAACAAACGATCTCCTGGTAAAAGATCCTCTCGGAATGAGTGATCACCGTATGGTTGAATTTGTAATACAGATTGAGGGTGAGGAAGTAGTGTCTCAAATGAGCGTACTAAGCTTAAACAAAGGGGACTACAATGGGATGAGGGCAGAGTTGGCTAAAGTAGACTGGAAACAGTCTAAACGGTGGCACAGTTGAGGAACAGTGGAGGACTTTTAAGGAGCTCTTTCAGAGTGCTCAACAAAAATATATTCCAGTGAAAAAGAAGGGCGGTAAGAGAAGGGATAACCAGCCATAGATAACCAAGGAAATAAAGGAGAGTATCAAATTAAAAACCAATGCGTATAAGATGGCCAAGGTTAGTGAGAAACTAGAAGATTGGGAAAATTTTAAGCGACAGCAAAGAATGACTAAGAAAGCAATAAAGAAAGGAAAGATAGATTACGAAAGTAAACTTGCGCAAAACATAAAAACAGATAGTAAAAGCTTTTATCGATAAATAAAACGGAAAAGAGTGACTAAAGTAAATGTTGGTCCCTTAGAAGATGAGAAGGGGGATTTAATAATGGGAAATGTGGAAATTGCATGAGACCTTAAACAAGTATTTTGCTTCAGTCTTCATAGTGGGAGACAAAAAAACCATGCCAAAAATGGCTGGTCACGGGAATGTGGGAAGGGAGGACCTTGACATAATCACTATCACTAGGGGGGTAGTGCTGGACAGGCTAATGGGACTCAAGGTAGACAAGTCCCCTGGTCCTGATAAAATGCATCCCAGGGTATTAAAAGAGATGGCGGAAGTTATAGCAGATGCATTCGTTGTAAACTACCAAAATTCTCTGGACTCTGGGGAGGTACCAGCGGATTGGAAAGCAGTTAATGTAACGCCTCTGTTTAAAAAAGGGGGCAGACAAAAGGCAGGTAACTATAGGCCAGTTAGTTTAACATCTTTAGTGGAGAAAATGCTTGAAGCTATCATTAAGGAAGAAATAGCGGGACATCTAGATAGGAATAGTGCAATCAAGCAGACACAACATGGATTCATGAAGGGGAAATCATGTTTAACTAATTTACTTGAATTCTTTGAGGATATAACGAGCATGGTGGATAGAGGTGTACCAATGGATGTGGTGTATTTAGATTTCCAAAAGGCATTCGATAAGTTGCCACACAAAAGGTTACTGCAGAAGATAAAGGTACGCGGAGTCAGAGGAAATGTAGTAGCATGGATCGAGAATAGGCTGGCTAACAGAAAGCAGAGAGTCAGGATAAATGGGTCCTTTTCGGGTTGGAAATCGGTGGTTAGTGGTGTGCCACAGGGATCGGTGCTGGGACCACAACTGTTTACAATATACATAGATGACCTGGAAGAGGGGACAGAGTGTAGTGAAACAAAATTTGCAGATGACACAAAGATTAGTGGGAAAGCGGGTTGTGTAGAGGACAAGAGAGGCTGTAGAGAGATTTCGATAGGTTAAGCGAATGGGCTAAGGTTTGGCAGATGGAATACAATGTCAGAAAATGTGAGGTCATCCACCTTGGAAAAAAAAACAAGGGGTCCTTGTGCATGAATCCCAAAAATTTGGTTTGCAGGTGCAGCAGGTAATCAGGAAGGTGAATGGAATGTTGGCCTTCATTGCGAGAGGGATGGAGTAGAAAAGCAGGGAGGTCCTGCTGCAACTGTACAGGGTATTGGTGAGGCCACACCTGGAGTACTGCGTGTAGTTTTGGTCACCTTACTTAAGGAAGGAGATACTAGCTTTGGAGGGGGTACAGAGACGATTCACTAGGCTGATTCCGGAGATGAGGGGGTTACCTTATGATGATAGATTGAGTAGACTGGGTCTTTACTCGTTGGAGTTCAGAAGGATGAGGAGTGATCTTATTGAAACATTTAAAATAATGAAAGGGATATACAAGATAGAGGCAGAGAGGTTGTTTCCACTGGTTGGGGAGACTAGAACTAGGGGGCACAGCCTCAAAATATGGGGGAGCCAATTTAAAACCGAGTTGAGAAGGAATTTCTTCTCCCAGAGGGTTGTGAATCTGTGGAATTCTCTGCCCAAGAAAGCAGTTGAGGCTAGCTCATTGAATGTATTTAAGTCACAGATAGATAGATTTTTAACCAATAAGGGAATTAAGGGTTACGGGGAGTGGGCAGGTAAGTGGAGCTGAGTCCACGGCCAGATCAGCCATGATCTTGTTGAATGGCGGAGCAGGCTCGAGGGGCTAGATGGCCTACTCCTGTTCCTAATTCTTATGTTCTTATGTTCTGAAGAGATTAACGCAATAGTAAGGAAGGACATTAGCTTGGATTATGTGGAATCTGTATAGATAGAGCTGCGGAACACCAAAGGGCAGAAAACGCTGGTAGGAGTTGTGTACAGACCACAAAAAGTAGTAGTGAGGTTGGGGATGGCATCAAACAGGAAATTAGGGATGCATGCAATAAAGGTACAGCAGTTATCATTGGTGACTTTAATCTATATATAGATTGGACTAAGTGGTAGCCATACAGTGGAGGAGGATTTCCTGGAGTGTATAAGGGATGATTTGCAAGAGCAATATATCGAGGAACCAACTAGAAAGCTGGTCATCCTAGATTGGATGTTGTATAATGAGAGAGGATTAATTAGCAATCTTGTTGTGCGAGGCCCCTTGGGGAAGAGTGACCATAATATGGTAGTATTCAGTTAATTCAGAGACTCGGGTCCTGAACTTAAAGCTTCGATGGTATGAGACTTGAATTGGCTAGGATAGACTGGCGAATGATACTTAAAAGGGTGACGGTGGATAGGCAATGGCAGACATCTAAAGATCACATGGATGAACTTCAACAATTGTACATCCCTGTCTGGCGTTAAAATAAAACGGGGAAGGCGGCTCAACCGTGGCTAACAAGGGAAATTAAGGATAGTGTTAAATCCAAAGAAGAGGCTTAAAAATTGGCCAGAAAAAGCAGCAAACCTGAGGACTGGGAGAAATTTAGAGTTGAGCAGAGGAGGACAAAGGGTTTAATTCGGAGGGAGAAAATAGATTATGAGAATAAGCTTGCAGGGAACATAAAAACTGACTGCAAAAACTTCTATAGATATGTGAAGAGAAAAAGATTAGTGAAGACAAATGTAGGTTCCTTGCAGTCAGAATCAGGTGAATTCACAATGGGGAACAAAGAAATGGCAAACCAATTGAACAAATACTTTAGTCTGTCTTCACGAAGGAAGACACAAACAACCTTCTGGAAATACTAGGGGACCGAGGGTTTAGCGAGAAGGAGGATCTAAAGGAAATCCTTATTAGTCAGGAAATTGTGTTAGGGAAATTGATGGGATTGAAGGCCGATAAATCCCTAGGGCCTGATCATCTGCATTCCAGAGTACTTAAGGAAGTAGCCCTAGAAATAGTGGATGCATTGGTGGTCATTATCCAACATTCTATAGACTCTGGATCAGTTCCTATGGAGTGGAGGGTAGCTAATGTAACTCCAATTTTTAAAAAAGGAAGGAAAGAGAAAACAGGGAATTATAGACCGGTTAGCCTGACATTGGTAGTGGGGAAAACGATGGAATCAATGATTAAAGATGTAATAGCAGCGCATTTGGAAAGAGGTGAAAGGATCGGTCCAAGACAGCATGGATTTATGAAAGGGAAATCATGCTTGACAAATCTTCTAGAATTTTTTCAGGATATAACTAGTAGAGTGGACAAGGGAGAACCAGTGTATATAGTGTATTTGGACTTTCAAAAGGCTTTTGACAAGGTCTCACACAAGAGATTGCCGTGCAAAATTAAAGCACGTAGTATTGGGGGTAATGTATTGATGTGAATAGAGAACTGGTTGGCAGACAGGAAGCAAAGAGTCGGAATAAACCAGTCCTTTTCAGAATGGCAGGCAGTGACTAGTGGGATACCGCAAGGTTCAGTGCTGGGACCCCAGCTATTTACAATATACATTAATGATATGGACGAAGGAATTGAATGTAATATCTCCAAGTTTGCAGATGACACCAAGCTGGGTGGCAGTGTGAGCTGTGAGGAGGATGCTAAGAGGCTGCAGGTTGACTTGGATAGGTTAGATGAGTGGGCAAATGCATGGCAGATGCAGTATAATGTAGACAAATGTGAGGTTATTCACTTTGGTGGGAAAAACAGGAAGGCAGAATATTATCTGATTGGTGACAAATTTGGAAAAGGGGAGCTGCAACGAGACCTGGGTGGCATGGCACATCAATCATTGAAAATTGGTATGCAGGTACAGCAGGAGGTGAAGAAGGCAAATGGCATGTTGGCCTTAAGTATAGGAGCAGGGAGGTCTTACTGCAGTTGTACAGGGCCTTGTTGATGCCACACCTTGAGTATTGTGTACTGTTTTGATCACCTAATCTGAGGAAGGACATTCTTGCTATTCAGGGAGTGCAGCGAAGGTTCACCAGACTGATTCCCGGGATGGCAGGACTGACATATGAAAAAAGATTGTATCGACTAGAATTATATTCACTGGAATTTAGAAGAATGAGAGGGGACCTCATAGAAACATATAAAATTCTGACGGGATTGGACAGGTTAGATGCAGGAAGAATGTTCCCGATGTTGGGGAAGTCCAGAACCAGGGGTCAGAGTCTAAGGATAAGGGGTAAGCCATTTAGGACCGAGATGAGGAGAAACTTCTTCACTCAGAGAATTGTGAACCTGTGGAATTGTCTACCACATAAAGTCGTTGAGGCCAGTTCGTTCGATATATTCAAAAGGAAGTTAGATATGGCCCTTACGGCTCAAGGGATCAAGGGGTATGGAGCAGAAAGCAGGAATGGGGTACTGAAGTTGCATGATCAGCCATGATCATATTGAATGGTGGTGCAGGCTCAAAGGGCCGAACGGCCTACTCCTGCATCTATTTTCTATGTTTCTATATTTCTAAACTGAGAAAATGACAATAGACTTTTAATCTGTAGCAGTATAGTGTATAGATAAATATATTAGAATTCAATATTTTGCAATTAAAATACAATTAATTGCAGGAATAAATACTTTTTTATGCTGGCAAATCATCTTTTTCAGTTCGGTTATGGTATGTTTGATCTGTGAGTATTTTTAAGCCAGAATCATTAGCTTGTCTATTTCATTTAATTCAATTTAACATAAATACAAAATTATTATGTAGTTATGGTTTCTTGACATCTTAAAACCTGAGACTATGGGTCGGTATTTTAACCACCAAAAATGGGTGGGTTTGGGTCAGGCAGGATGTAAAAATGTTAAAAGTCTGTAACCCGCCCACTTCAAGTTTTAACAGAGGCAGAACAGGGGTGGGAGGCATGTGACCAAAACGCTTGCAGGAACCAACCCGATTACAGGAGGCTGGCTGGTGATTTAAAGATTATAATGGGGCTGGCATGCTTTGGAATTATCAACCAATTTAAACTTAACCTTGGTTGGCCAGGTTTCCCGGGCCTCGGGGTACCCAGCAGCTAAAAGGAGGCAGGAGGTAAGTGCCTTTCCACTTACTTGCTGGATCCAGTTTACCTGTTTGAACCCCCGCCTCCACCACCCCCCCACATCTTACAGTCTTGCCCAGACCCTTCCAATCTCCCCCGCCCTGACCCTTCCCATCTCCACTTTGGCTTCCAATCTCCCCTCTGCTCAAGAATCTGATCTTCCTCCACCCCCAATCTTCCCTATGCTCCGGACCCCGATCTTCCCTCATCCTCAGGCTCTGGTCATCCCCCTGCTCCAGACTCTAATCTTCACCCTCTGATCTCCCTCTGCTCTAAACCCCAATCTTACTGGGACCCTGGTCTCTGGTCTCCCCTCTGGCCTCCAATCTTCTCCCACCCCCCACTCTCTGGCCTTTCTGAGCCCTCCCTCCTCTCCGCTTCCCGCTTGCTGAATGCCGACCTGTCCGACAGCTAGCAGCCTCTTACTCTGAGGCCGGAAATTGGAGACAAAAAATGGTAATCAGGTCCTGCCGCTAAATTCGTCAGGATCTGCGGGAAACCTGACCACAGAATTGATCCGCACACCCTCCCCATCTCCGAGATAAGATTGGGGCTTATTAAAGTTCGACAAATGGAATGCAGTTTCCTTAATCTTGAAATCTCATTGATAATCTGAAGAAATCTATAATGGAGAGATGCAATGAAATGTTTTTGAAGGATTGAATATGACATCTTGAACATTTTCTAGTGTTGAACTTTACGGTTAAATCACCGGCATCCAGTTATTATCTCAGAGAGCTTTGCTTTGTTTGCTGCTGTTGCTGTTGATCCAGGTTTTCAGTTACTCTATATTGTAATGTGAATCGAGTAATAAATGTAAGTATTTTCTGCAACAGAATACTGATAGAGTTTCTACCTGTTTACAGCAGTTATATCAGCGTAGTCCAAGGGGAATTGGCGGAACCAGTACAAAAGATCGGGGAATTTTAAACGTACATGCGTTTGGATTTTCCGCATTCTTTTACACTGGTTTAAGATTCAATTAGTTCTGCCCACAAAAAACTGCCCATGCCCCCAGGTCAACATTGCGAGATTCCACTGATTGAGCTGGTTATGGAAGGCTCTTAGGTGCATAGGAATATTTTTTACGTTTTTTCATATTGAAAAAAATTGGATTTATCAAGAAACTGACTAGTGTCCACAAAAAAAATTATTAAAGGGTTCAGTATAGATTTTCAGGTTACTCACAGGTGGAGAACTGGACACTCTGAAAGAAGAATGCTTATTTTTTCTGAGAGACCCATTTTGAACCACTCTTAAATACATCAAGGAACACTTTTTAATGGCCAGGAAAAACAAAATACGTTCCATTACACTGCTCGATTGCACTGGTTCATGGAAGATTTTACGTTAATAATTATGCAATGATTTTTATCGGCAACATGAACTGAAATCTAACCAGCGCAACTTCGAGCTTATTTTGGGTGCAATTTCTCAATTGCTTTCCTAAATTGAGGTTAAATTGAGCAACCGAAGAATGCATACGAAGAGCATTATTGCTACTAAATGACTTAAAGTTGCTTTATACTTGAAATACTGTTAGCTCAAGCTCTTGAGTGGTTGATTTCATAGAAATCATAGAAACATAGAAACATACAATACAGAAGGAAGCCATTTGGCCTGCCGTGCCTGTGCTGGCTCTCAACAAGAGCAGTTGTGCTCTGAGTCCCACATCCCCGCTTTGTATTTGTAACCCTGTAACTTTCACATTCTCAACTATCTATCCAACTCCCCTTTAACATTATTTATGGAAACAGCTTCCACGATCTTTTCAGGTAGTGTTCCAGATCTCGACAAATCTATCTGAATGAAAAAGTTTTTCCTCATCTCCATTTGAGATATTTTGCCAATGATTTTAAATTTATGACCTCTAGTTATTGACTTAATTACCAGAGGAAATAGTTTTTCTCTGTCTTTTTGCTCTTGGGGTGCACAATTCGAATTAAATGAATATTTATCGCCAGGCGAAAGACAAACCTAAATGACCTGGATTTGGGGTCCTGGTGCATGAAAAAAACATCTGGGCGGTATCGGAGGAGCTCTCTGTGGGGGGGTAGTGGGGCAAGAAAGGAACTGAAGCACAGCGATGTCACTCAGCGCGCCATTGACCATGTCAGTGCCATGCGGATGTGCCACGCCGCGATGATGCATCACAACATCCCTCCCCTTCTCTTAAAGGGGAGGGCTACTGCGAACTCTGCAGCTACTCCATGGTGCCCACTGGGCAACCAGGGAGGGTTTTGGCTGGGCCAGTGGGGTGTTGGTGGCCTGTTCGAACAAACGGCCATCATTGTCGTGCTGACTGAAAAGTCAGCTAGCAAATAAACAATATGACGGCCACGGCGCAAGGGCATCCCCTTTAAGAGCGGATGGGGCGCCCCAGCTACCACAACCTCGCTCCCGTGGGGCAATTTCCCCAGTGGGGTGTAAAGGGGTTGGTGCTGGGCGAAAAGGGGTCGGCGCGCACAGCGATGATGTAATCGCCATGTGCGCTGTCACCTGGAGCGAAAACTACAGAGTGCAGCGCAAAGCCATTTGCACCACCGCCATCCCGGGGGCAATTCTGTGTGTGTTGATTCTGCCGCCTGTCCTCGGGCGATAATTCATTAGTGCCTCGTTAGCGCTTCCCAAATGCATGAATGCAGCTGTTGGAAATAGGTAATTTCGTCCCCAATATCTTTAAGCAGTAGACATACAAAGAAATACAAAATAATACCTGTGCTGTTTCTTCCAGTAGACAGGTAACCTTCATTGTTCTTTTTCAAACTCTGACTTTCGCTAGCTTGCTGGGAACATAAAAATTGAGTGCAAAAGCTTCTATAGATATGCGAAGAGAAAAAGATGAGTGAAGGAAAACGTAGGTCCCTTGTGTTGTGTATCTGTAAAGCATGCACTCCCATGCTCCGCCACCAGGGAGCACATCACCTGAAGTCCCAAGGGATCCCAGCATCCCTTGAGAGCACTGTGTATAAGTTCACCCCGAATGCCTGTTCCTCACTCTGGAGTGTCTTAATAAAGACTGAGGTCACTGTTACTTTAACCTCCCTGTGTGCAGTCTCATCTGTGTTAGGAACACAACAACTGGCGATGAGTACACGAATCCAACGCAAAGATGCAGCAAACTGTGGGCATCCTGGAGAAGTTCTCGGAGGGTGAGGACTGGGAAGCCTATATAGAAACATAGAAACATAGAAAATAGGTGCAGGAGTAGGCCATTCGGCCCTTCTAGCCTGCACCGCCATTCAATGAGTTCATGGCTGAACATGCAACTTCAGTACCCCATTCCTGCTTTCTCACCATACCCCTTGATTCTCCTAGTAGTAAGAACTTCATCGAACTCCTTTTTGAATATATTTAGTGAATTGGCCTCAACAACTTTCTGTGGTAGAGAATTCCACAGGTTCACCACTCTCTGGGTGAAGAAATTCCTCCTCATCTCGGTCCTAAATGGCTTCCCCCTTATCCTTAGACTGTGTCCCCTCGTTCTGGACTTCCCCAACATTGGGAACATTCTTCCTGCATCTAACCTGTCTAAACCTGTCAGAATTTTAAACGTTTCTATGAGGTCCCCTCTCATTCTTCTGAACTCCAGTGAATACAAGCCCAGTTGATCCAGTCTTTCTTGATAGGTCAGTCCCACCATCCTGGGAATCAGTCTGGTGAACCTTCGCTGCACTCCCTCAATAGCAAGAATGTCCTTCCTCAGGTTAGAAGACCAAAACTGTACACAATACTCCAGGTGTGGCATCACCAAGGCCCTGTACAATTGTAGCAACACCTCCCTGCCCCTGTACTCAAATCCCCTCGCTATGAAGGCCAACATGCCATTTGCTTTCTTAACCGCCTGCTGTACCTGCATGCCAACCTTCAATGACTGATGTACCATGACACCCAGGTCTCTTTGCACCTCCCCTTTTCCTAATCTGTCACCATTCAGATAATAATCTGTCTCTCTGTTTTTATCAAATGGTTAGACCAGTACTTTGTATCCAACGAGTTGAATGGAGAAGGAAGCGCTGCAAAAAGGAGAGCGGTCCTCCTTACGGTCTACGGGGCACCGACCTACAGCCTCATGAAGAATCTTCTGGCTCCGGTGAAACCCACAGATAAGTCATATGAGGAGCTGTACACTGGTTCGGGAGCATCTTAACCCGAGGGAAGCGTGCTGATGGCGAGGTATCAGTTCTATACGTACCAGCGATCTGAAGGTCAGGAAGTGGCGAGCTACATCGCCGAGCTAAGGCGACTTACAGGACAATGTGAGTTTGTTGGCTAGCTGGAGTAAATGCTCAGAGACTTTTATGCACTGGGCATTGTCCAGGAGACCATCCTATGAAAACTTTTGACTGTAGAGACACCGACCCTCAGTAAGGCCATTGCGATAGCACAGGCGTTTATGTCCACCAGTGATAACACCAAACAAATCTCTCAGCACACAAGTGCTAGCAATGTTCATAAATTAACTGGAACTGTGTTTGCGAGCAGAAATGTACAGGGCAGAAACCCTGAGTCTGCAACTGCCAGCAGGCCTCAGGTGACCCAGATGACTCAGAGTCTGCAACAAAGGATGAATGCAAGACAATTCACACCTTGTTGGCGTTGTGGATGCTTCCATTCAGCCTATACATGCTGCTTCAAACGGTATGTTTGCAAGAGCTGTGGAACAATGGGGCACCTCCAATGAGCTTGCAGACGAGCTGCAAGCTCTGAAAAACCTGCTAACTATCACGTGGCAGAGGAAGATCGGTCCATGGTGGACCAAAGCAATTTTGAGCCGCAGAGAGAGGAGGCAGATGCTGAAGTACACAGGGTGCACACATTCTCAACGAAATGTCCACCTATAATGCGAAACATAAAATTGAATGGCTTACCGTGGCCATGGAACTGGACACTGGTGCTACCCAATCCATCATGAGTAAAAAGATGTTTGAGAGACTGTGGTGCAACAAGGCACTCAGACCAGCCCTGAGCCCCATCCATACGAAACTGAGAACGTACACCAAAGAGCTTATCACTGTCCTGGACAGCGCCATGGTCAAGGTCACCTACGAGGGCACGGTGCATGAACTGCCACTCTGGATTGTCCTGGGCGATGTCTCCACACTGCTTGGAAGGAGCTGGCTGGGCAAAATCCGCTGGAACTGGGATGACATCCGAGCACAATCACATGTTGATGAGGCCTCATGTACCCAGGTTCTCAACAAATTTCCTTACCTTTTTGAGCCTGGCATTGGAAACTTTTGCGGGGCAAAGGTGCGGATCCATTTGGGACCATATCCATAGTTTAACACATACACAGGGTCATTCAGATCAATTTCCCGTGACACAGTGATGCGACTATCATTTACATTTTGTTGCTAACGCCTGCTGTCTACCTGATCATGCAGGTTGGGGTGAACCAGCGAGAGTCTGGTTTTAAGTGTCCTTTTCATGAGTAGCTCTGTGAGCGAGTGGGGTATTGTGCGTTAGCTGAGCAGAACTCGGGACAGGCGGGTTTGGAGTAAGCCTTCTGTGACTTGTTTGAGGCTCTGGTTGATTGTATTGCCCACTCTGCCTGCCCATTGGAGGCTGGTTTAAACATGGCCGAGGTGACATGTTTGATTCCATTGCAGGTCATGAATTCTTTAAATTCGGCACTGGTGAAACATGGCCCGTTGTCACTGACCAGTATGTCAGGTAGGCCGTGGGTGGCAAACATGGCCCTCAGGCTTTCAATGGTGGCGGTGGTGGTGCTTCCCGATATTATTTCACATTCAATCCATTTTGAAAAAGCTTCCACCACCAGGAACATTTTACTGAGAAACGGGCCCGCATAGTCGACATGGATCCTCGACCATGGTCTGGAGGGCCAGGACCATAAACTTAGTAGTGCCTCTCTGGGTGCGTTGCTCAACTGAGCACACACGCTGCATTGCCGTACACAGGGCCCTAAGTCAGAGTCGATACCGGGCCACCACACATGGGATCTGGCTATCGTTTTCATCATTACTATACCCGGGTGTGTGCTGTGGAGATCCGAGATGAACGTCTCCCTACCCTTTTTTGGTAGCACTACGCGGTTACCCAACAACAGGCAGTCTGCCTGAATGGACAGCTCGTCCTTTCGCCCCTGGAACGGCATGATTAGCTCTTGCACTTCAACGGGGATGCTGGCCCAGCTCCCATGCAGTACACAGTATTAGGGACAGCGGTGGATCTTGGCTGGTCCAAGTCCTAATCTGGCGGGCTGTGACAGGTAATTTATCATTTTCAAACGCTTCCATGACCATCAACAAGTCTGCGGGCTGCGCCACCATCAACAAGTTTGCGTGCTGTACCATTTCCACCCCTGTGATGGGCAATGGTAGCCGACTGAGAGCATCCACACAGTTCTCGTTGCCTGGCCTGTGGCGGAAGGTATAGTTATACGCTGATAGCGCGAGTGCCCACCTTTGTTTGCGGGCTGAGGCATTAGTATTTATCCCCTTGTTTTCAGCGAACATGGATGTGAGGGGCTTGTGATCAGTTTCCAGCTCAAATTTGAGGCCAAACAGGTACTGATGCATTTTCTTTATCCCAAACACACAGGCTAATGCCTCTTTCTCAATCATGCTGTAGGCCCTCTCGGCCTTAGACAAGCTCCTGGAAGCATAGGTGACAGGTTGCAACTTCCCGGCACCGTTAGCTTGTTGTAATACACTGCCGACTCCGTAAGACGATGCATCACATGCTTGCACGAGTCTTTTACACGGGTTATACAATACAAGAAGCTTGTTGGAGCATAAAATGTTTCTGGCTTTCTCAAAAGCAATTACTTGTTTTTTTCCCCACATCCAGTTCTCACCTTTATGCAATAACACAAGTAGGGGCGCTAAGAGGGTGCTTAACCCCGGTAGGAAGTTACCAAAATAGTTGAGGAGTCCCAGGAAAGATCGCAGCTCTGTGACGTTCTGTGGCCTGGACACATTCCATATAGCCTCTGTCTTGGCATCTGTGGGCCGAATGCTGTCCACCGCAATCTTTCTCCCCAAAAACTCCACTTCTGTTGCCATGAAGATGTATTTCGACCTATTCAGCCACAGCCCTACGAGATCCAGTCGCTGGAGGACCTCCTCCAGGTTTTGTAGGTGCTCGTTGGTGTCCCAACCCATGACCAATATGTCGTCCTGAAAAACCACCATTGTGGTACCGACTTGAGTAGGCTCTCCATGTTTGTCTGGAAGATCGCTGCAGCTGACCGAATTCCAAACAGGCATCTGTTGTGGATGAACAGTCCCTTGTGCGTGTTGATGCAGGTGAGGCCCTTCAAAGACTCTTCCAGCTCCTGCTTCATGTAGGCCGAAGTCAGGTCGAGCTTGGTGAACGTCTTGCCTCCTGCCAGCGTCGCAAATGGGTCGTCTGCCTTAGGTAGCAGGTATTGGTCCTGTAGCGAGAAACGATTAATAGTTACTTTATAATCACTGCAAATCCTGACCGTGCCATCACTTTCGAGTAATGGAACAATCGGGCTGGCCCACTCGCTGAATTCCACTGGGGAGATGATGCCCTTGCGTTGCAGCCTATCCACCTCGATTTCCACTCTCTCCCTCATCATATGAGGTACTGCTCGCAGCGTGTGGTGAATGGGTCGTGCCTCTGGCATCACGGGCACGGTGATAGCTAAAGCAGGGAGTAGGTTGTTTGTAGTCAAACTAGACAGTGGACAAATTTGCAGAAAGCACCTGGACCAAACAAGGCTGCGGTTCACAGACTGCCCTGAACAACCCACAGCAGACACTACCTTTTTCGAGCCCACAACACACACCCAAAGGATCAACGACACCACCCCGGACCAGGAACTTGAACTCATTGCGCCCAACAGCCCAGCAAGGCCAGACTCACCCAGCAGCCCTGCAGGGCCAACAACATGCCAACCCAACGAGCGGACAGTCAACACACCAGAACAGACATTTGTACCGAGGCGGTCCACCAGCGAAAGAATGGCTCCCGACCGCCTCACCTTGTAAAAGGTTTTCACTTTGACTTTGCGGAGGAGTGATATTGTGTATCTGTAAAGCATGCACTCCCATGTTCCGCCACCAAGGAGCGCATCACCTGAAGGCACAAGTGATCCCAGCATCCCTTGGGAGCACTGTATATAAGCCGGCCCCTAAGGCCTGTTCCTCACCCTGGAGTGTCTTAATAAAGACTGAGGTTACTGTTACTTTAACCTCCCTGTGTGCAGTCTCATCTGTGTTCGGAACACTACACCTTGCAGTCAGAATCAGGTGAATTTATAATGGGGAACAAAGAAATGGCAGACCAATTGAACAAATACTTTGCTTCTGTCTTCATGAAGGAAGACACAAATAACCTTCTGGGAATACTAGGAGACCGAGCTTCTAGTGAGAAGGAGGAAATGAAGGAAATCCTTATTATTCAGGAAATTGTGTTACGGAAATTGATAGGATTGAAGGCCGATAAATCCCCAGGGCCTGATAGTCTGCATCCCAGATTACTTAAAGGAGTGGCCCTAGAAATAGTGGATGCATTAGTGATCATTTTCAAACAGTCTATCGACTCTGGATCATTTCCTATGGACTGGAGGGTAGCTAATGTAACACTACTTTTTAAGAAAGGAGGGAGAGAGAAAACGGGTAATTATAGATCGGTTAGCCTGATATCAGTCGTGGGGAAAATGTTGGAATCAATTGTTAAAGATGAAATAGTAGCACATTTGGAAAGCAGTGACAGGATCAGTCCAAGTCAGCATGAATTTATGAAATCTTGCTTGGCAAATCTTCTGGAATTTTTTGAGGATGTAACTAGTAGACTGGACAAGGGAGAACCAGTGGATGTGGTGTATTTGGACTTTCAAAAGGTTTTTGACAAGGTCCCACACAAGGGATTGGTGCGCAAAATTAAAGCACATGGTATTGGGGATAATGTATTGACGTGGATAGAGAACTAGTTGGCAGACAGGAAGCAGAGAGTCGGGATAAATGGGTCCTTTTCAGAATGGCAGGCAGTGACTAGTGGGGTGCCGCAAGGTTCAGTGCTGGAACCCCAGCTATTTACAATATACATTAATGATTTAGATGAAGGAATTGAGTGCAATATCTCTAAGTTTGCAGATGACACTAAGCTGGGTGGCGGTGTGAGCTGTGAGGAGGACGCTAAGAGGCTGCAGGGTGACTTGGACAGGTTAGGTGAATGGGCAAATGCATGGCAGATGCAGTATAATGTAGATAAATGTGAGGTTATCCACTTTGGTGGCAAAAACAGGAAGACAGAATATTATCTGAATGGCGGAAGATTAGGAAAAGGGGCGGTGCAATGAGACCTGGGTGTCATGGTACATCAGTCATTGAAGGTTGGCATGCAGGTACAGCAGGGAGTGAAGAAGGCAAATGGCATGTTGGCCTTCATAGCTAGGGGATTTGAGTATCGGAGCAGGGAGGTCTTACTGCAGTTGTACAGGGCCTTGGTGAGGCCTCCCCTGGAATATTGTGTTCAGTTTTGGTCTCCTAATCTGAGGAAGGATGTTCTTGCTATTGAGCGAGTGCAGCAAAGGTTCACCAGACTGATTCCCGGGATGGCAGGACTGACATATGAGGAGAAACTGGATCGACTGGGCGTGTATTTACTGGAGTTTAGAAGGATGAGAGGGGATCTCATAGAAACATATAAAATTCTGACGGGACTGGACAGGTTAGATGCAAGAAGAATGTTCCCAATGTTGGGGAAGACCAGAACCAGGGGACACAGTCGAAGGATAAGGGATAAGACATTTAGAACCGAGATGAGGAGAAACTTCTTTACTCAGAGAGTTGTTCAAGAGGGAGTTGGATATGGCCCTTATAGCTAAATGGATCAAGGCATATGGAGAGAAAGCAGGAAAGG